>NC_088201.1:201568698-201878047 GCF_037126465.1 Ornithodoros turicata
GCAGGCAACGTTTGAGTGGATGGCGTATATATATATATATATATACAAAGGGTAAATAGCCGAAGCTCTGTAGCTGCACGTTGAGCATATGTTTACAATTTGATCGTGCACTCCCAGCCAAGTACAGCTGTTTCGTCCTACTTGGGACTCGTCAGCCTGGTGTAGGGAAGTGACACGATCTTGGGTCGGCACTAACAGTGTGTCTCGCCGAGACGTCAATGTTCCACGGTGACGGCGCCACCTGTGGAGGCTGCAGTGCAAGCTAGCAAGTACATATACAAAGGGTAAATAGCCGAAGCTCTGTACCTGCACGTTGAGCATATGTTTACAATTTGATCGTGCACTCCCAGCCAAGTACAGCTGTTTCGTCCTACTTGGGACTCGTCAGCCTGGCGTAGGGTAGTGACACGATCTTGGGTCGGCGCTAACAGTGTGTCACGGCGAGACGTCAATGTTCCACGGTGACGGCGCCACCTGTGGAGGCTGCAGTGCAAGCTAGCAAGTACATATACAAAGGGTAAATAGCCGAAGCTCTGTAGCTGCACGTTGAGCATATGTTTACAATTTGATCGTGCACTCCCAGCCAAGTGCAGCTGTTTCGTCCTACTTGGGACTCGTCAGCCTGGCGTAGGGAAGTGACACGATCTTGGGTCGGCGCTAACAGTGTGTCACGGCGAGACGTCAATGTTCCACGGTGACGGCGACACCTGTGGAGGCTGCAGTGCAAGCTAGCAAGTACATATACAAAGGGTAAATAGGCGAAGCTCTGTAGCTGCACGTTGAGCATATGTTTACAATTTGATCGTGCACTCCCAGCCAAGTACAGCTGTTTCGTCCTACTTGGGATCGTCAGTCGGTGGCGCCGTCACCGTGGAACATTGACGTCTCGCCGAGACACACTGTTAGCACCGACCCAAGATCGTGTCACTTCCCTACGCCAGGCTGACGAGTCCCAAGTAGGACGAAACAGCTGTACCTGGCTGGGAGTGCACGATCAAATTGTAAACATATGCTCAACGTGCAGGTACAGAGCTTCGGCTATTTACGCTTTGTATATGTACTTGCTAGCTTGCACTGCGACCTCCAAAGGTGGCGCCGTCACCGTGGAACTTTGACGTCTCGCCGAGACACACTGTTAGCACCGACCCAAGATCGTGTCACTTCCCTACGCCAGGCTGACGAGTCCCAAGTAGGACGAAACAGCTGTACCTGGCTGGGAGTGCACGATCAAATTGTAAACATATGCTCAACGTGCAGGTACAGAGCTTCGGCTATTTACCCTTTGTATATGTACTTGCTAGCTTGCACTGCAGCCTCCACAGGTGGCGCCGTCACCGTGGAACTTTGACGTCTCGCCGAGACACACTGTTAGCGCCGACCCAAGATCGTGTCACTTCCCTACGCCAGGCTGACGAGTCCCAAGTAGGACGAAACAGCTGTACTTGGCTGGGAGTGCACGATCAAATTGTAAACATATATATATATATAAAGAGGCGAAAAAAGCCATTAAAAAAGTAAATGACGGTAGACGTGTTTGAAATTCCAACTTACAGATTAAGATGGCTTCTAAGGCTGCACGTAGAGAAACAGATACTCATGGAACGATGCGACAGCACCAGAGTATATATATACGTGTGTGTGTGTGTGTGCGCGCGCGCGTGCGTGTGTTTGGGTATTCAACGAAGATCAGGAGGAAGGAAGTGGAGACAGCGCTTCTTCAGGACAAGGGATAAAAGGGGGACTTTATTAATCACAAAGAGGGGTTATTCGACGTTTGGACAGCGGCGCTGTCTTCAACAGGAATGGTGTGTTATGGCGATGCATGACAATTCCAAAGAATGAGAGGGGAGCATTTACAAGGGGAGAGGGCAGCACACGTGCTTTGTCAAACAAAGGTAAAAGGGTAAAATGAATCACAGGCAGTCATGCCCTTCGCCAAAGGGTAATGATTTCCTGGGGTAAGCAACCGGGGAGTCTGAAAGAGATACAAAAGAGTGTATGTATTCTGCGAGAATTAGGAATTTAGGTCGCGAACAGCTGAGGGGAAGCCGGGATCCTCGTTAATCTGGCTTTTAAATGTGTAAATAGGGAACGATTCGCTTTGTTCTCTAATGGCGATTTCGGGTGATGCATTTGGGGCACTTTTTTCTGCCCCGAACCCGAGCGGTAAATTCGGGTGGTGCGGCCAGAGCAAGAGCCGCGTGTTCGGATGATGCACTACGGAGCAGTTCGCTCGCCCCAAGAGCACTTTTTTGGCTCTTGCTGCGAGAGGCCGAGCCAAAACCGCCCTCAACTCCTCTCGACGACGAGCATGCGCATATATGCGCCTCGCGAGTGTCGTCTGCTACGTATTGCTCCTGCGGCTGTCTTCTTGTCATATGGCCTGTCATCTGTTTCTTTGTTGCGTTTACCATTGACGGCATGGATCTTTACGAAAGTATATAGTAGCGATGAAAGTTCAATTGACACCGATAATGCGAATGACAAAGATTATGTGACCTGCTTCCCGCAAGCTATGCTTGTGAGCAGGTGAAAGTGCGCGACGATGCCAACGACATGCCGGAAGTTCACGAACACAACTAACGCACAATGCGTAGCGACCCTGGCAGAAGAGCGGTAGAGCGTCCGACAAATTCTGGTGATGACTGCCCCAGAGCGACTCCCGTGTAGAGCATGCACTGACCTGGGCGCTTTCGCTCGGTTACCAGGTGCATCACCCGAAACTGCCATAAGGCGTGGGGATGGAAAACCCGATTGCAGAACGAAAATGGCTATCTCATTGATTGAGTGGCCGGGTTTACTAAAATGTCGAGACACTGGCAGATTAGGCTTCTTTCAGACGTCAGATCTGTGGTTGTTGAATAGGATTCTGAAGGACGTAGCTGTTTGACCGATATAGTGGCCTTGCACTCATTACGTTGAAGGAGATAAAGAACGTTAGAGGAGTTACAGTTAAATAGACCGTTAATTTTTGTGCGATAGTCAGAATTTGTGCTTTCTACTATCGCAGCAGTTTGCATTAATTTACAGATCTGGCACCTGCGTCCGTTTCATGGCTAACAACCGTTATGTTCCGACGGTTTGTTTAACTTGGTTTTCCCAAGTCTATCTTGGATGTCCGTCCTCGACGATAAGTAACGCGGGGTGGTTCCGGAAACACCTGTCTCATAGGATCAGATTGCGTGCACCCAAGCAGCACAATGTACCGAAAGTCGAGTGCAATAGGGGTGGACGGTATGTGTCTTATCAATGTTCTTTAGTTTCACCAGTCCGTTCAAGGTCTTCCACCTACCCGTCCACCCCTATTTGCACTCGACTTTCAGTACATTGTGCTGCTTGGGTGAGGATTGCATAGTGCCGAATAAGTATGCGGTTTACGTCCGAGGCATAACCGTCGAAGCCAATAGTGAGGTTTACTGAAGAATTCTTATCGGCTCGGGGCTGTTTTTCGAATAGGTTGTGTCGATCGGTTGATCTAGCTCTGGCGTCTTCTGGCACCTGATTAGGATATTTCATATCTGTGATTGTTTCTTCAAGGCTTTGAAGGTGACTGTCTAGTTCATCATCGTTAGAACATATATTATCCATTAACGCAGCGCTTGACTATAAGGGATAGCTACCTTAGTGTATCTTGTGTGGCAATCCTGGAACGATATATATTGTTGGGATTCGGCAAGCTTTCGATATAGACTGCTGGATATGGTTCCATTATGTAGTTTAACTTCTACATCCAGAAAATTAACAACTGAAGAGGAGTAATTGAATGTAAATTTAATATTGGGATGAACTTGGTTAAAATCGTTAACAAACAATTTGGATCTTGATAACTTTGCCCGGAGGCTACGGCTTGCAAAATATTTTCATAAAAAGACAGAGTTGAACAGTAATTTGTTTCGTATGAAATCAGGGTTCACTCCAGAACCTAACCCAGATAAAACCCTTGATATATAGATTAACGCAGTTCAGAAGGATATCTTCCGAGCGTATCAGGACAGCGCCAAACGCAAACTCAGGTATAACTTCACTAAGCAGGAGCAAGAAAGCTTGTCGGCATTAGAGAACGACAAATATATCGTAATTAAGAAGGCTGATAAAGGAGGTGCGATAGTTGTAATGTATAAACAATCGTACTTTACAGAAAGCCTCCGTCAACTTCAGTGCGCGGAATTTTACTGGCCTCTGGAAACTGACCGCACCCCCGGAATTACTGCCAATGTAATCAAAGTTCTAACAAAGTTCTAACAAAGTTAAAAAACGCTAAAAGGACTGACGAGAGCTTGTACCAGTATTTACACCCAAAGGACCCTAGGCCTGGTAGATTGTACATGCTCCCCGAGATACATAAGGCAGGTAACTCCGGAAGGTCGATTGTTTCCTATAATGGCACAGCCACTGAGAATCTTTCATCATTCGTGGATCATCTCTTCAAGCCCATCCCGTCTAAATTCGAGTCATGCGTTAAGGACCTCGACCATTTCATTCAAGATATATGTAAAATAAACGTTCCCCCTAACTCTCTTTTAGCAAGTCAAGCCGTCACTTCCCTGTATACTAACATTCCCCACGCAGATGAAATAGCAGCAGCAGAGTCTGCATTTAAGAATCAACCCTATCAGGGTTATGACACGTCCGTCCTCACGCAACTCCTGAATCTGATTCTAACATGCACTAACTTCGAATTCGACGACAAACACTACATACAGGTCCATGGTACAGCAATGGGACCAAAAAAGGCCCCGAACTATGGAAATATCTTCATGACATCCTTGGAAGAGCGGTTCCTCAGCAAGTGTGCACTGAAGCCACTCCTATATAAGCGATTCCTAGATTATATATTCATCATTTGGCCCCACTCCGAATGCGACCTTGAGTTGTTTCTTAACGATTTTAACGAAGTGCATCCCACTATTAAATTTACATTAAATTACTCCTCTTCAGTTAATTTTCAGTTCATGATCGAACCATGACCACCCGTCTGCATTGAAAGCCTACCGACTCCAACAGTATCTATCGTTCCAGAGTTGCCACCCAAGGCACACTACGCTAGCTATCCCTTATAGTCAAGCGCTGCGTTACTGGAGAATATGTTCTAGCGATGATGAACTAGACAATCATCTTCAAAGCCTTGAAGAAACATTCGCAGATAGAAAATATCCTAATCAGGTCGTAAAAAATGCCATAGCCAGAGTTAGATCGAAAGAGATGTCAGTAAAGTTAGGTTAGAGCAGAAAATTACCTATGTTTGGTATGACATACCTCAGTCGCCGCAATATTTATTCCAATAATTTTGAGGTTACTGAAAGGCCAACGTATCCCCTAAATCCAGCTGCAAAAATATGTTGCACTATTTTAGTAGGGTGAACGCAGCGAATTTTTCTCTGTGGCCAGGTTTTTCCGTTGCGGCGTTGCACTCAGACTGCACTTGCGAGTGGCACGCCGTCGCGCGTTTCAAATTGCACTTGCCTTCGGTCTTCCAGATGTTGCATTGATTCTAGCTGCTGGCACTTGTTTGTGGACATGTCCACGTTGGCATTCTTAATTATGGGCAACCGTTTTATATGCCGTTACGAGGCCCACATCAGTGGCGTCTGTCTATTATGGCGCAGCGACTGAGAGTGGAGTACTGACTGGAGCAGCTGAGTACAGCAGCAACTTTTGTCAATACCGCACAAGGTGTTAATTTTCTAAATTAAATTATGTGCTGGGAAGCGCTACCAGTGACTGATTGCTGGAGGTGCCGTCTTTATTACAGCCGCAAAAAGAAGCAACAAAAACTGTCAGCCTACACTGCATAGGTACCATGCCTTTCTGCGATGGAAATTATCGTGACATCTATTTGTGACATATATTAATAAAAAATAATGAGGGGCGCATTCTACCGACAAGGGTTCGCCTGGTCCTGCGTGGTGCAACCTTTCTCTTATTGACCAAATCCTGTGTATTCACCAAATAATGTCGGGGCTGACTGGATGCATATGCTACCTATGTAATGTAATGTAAGTTAAGCTAATGACAGTTTTTTGTTACTTCTTCTTGCGGCTGTAATAGAGATGGCACCTCCAGCAATGAGCCACTTGGTAGCGCTTCCCAGTACAGATTTTTTTTTTTTTTGCGCATACCTTGTGCAGTATCGACGAAACTGTTTCAAAAGTTGTTGCTATACTCAGCTACATATCGTCAGTCAGTACTCTACTCTCAGTCGCTGCGGAATAATAGACAGACGTCACCTGTTCATCTCGCAACGGCATATGAAAGGTTTGCACGTAAATAAGAATGCCGACGTGGACATATCCACAAATAAGTGCCAGCGGCGGCAATCAGGGCAACATCAGGGAGACCGAAGGCCCTGTGAAATGGGAAACGCGCGATGGCGTGCTACTCAAAAGTGGAGTCGGAGTGCAAGGCCGCAACGGCGAGACATGGGCACAGAAAAAAAATTCGCTGCGTTCACCCTACTAAAATAATGCATATATTTTTGCAGCTGGATTTAGGGGATACGTTGGCCTTTCAGTAACTGCAAAATTATAGGAATAAGTATTGCACCGGCTGTTGTATGCCATACCAAACATCGGCAATTTTCTGCTCTCACCTTACTTTACTGACATCTCTTTCGGTAACGGGTTAGAATGGTTTTCTATATATTGAATAATAGAGGAAAGATTGCACATTAAAAGTATACTTCATTTACGGATATCTGACGTGCCGTCGAGGAGCTATGAGCGCTAAAAAATGCGCAATTTTTGTCATATCTGCTGATTTTGGCGTTTTTTTTCTTCAGCGTCCTTTCGAAGTGACAGCGCTTTCGCTCCGTACAGGTATACTAGTGTGCCCATACTTTACGTGTGCTAGCGATGAGGGATGTGACGCGAATGAAGTAGCATCAGTAAGGCTGCAAAGCCGCATGAAAAAAATCACGTCGCGAAGACTGCGCCACCTTACCCCCTCTATATCTGTGGACTGGTTGATCGTTGGAAGCTCCAGGAACCTGCTTTCGTCTTCACTTGAGGTCGTTTCCAACATATATTTTTTTCACCGAAATAAAAAATGCCATCGCAGAAGCTTGGTCGATTTAAAATGGAATTACCCTTCTATCATCTCTGGGCCGGCGGACGTTCTTGGCCATATGTTGCTCAACCATCAAATGACTAATTACCTAAAAATCGTGAATTAACTTTTTAATTATGAAAGCTACGAAGTTGCCCCAATGAGAACATCTATTCATTTCGGTGACCAGACATCGTAGCCGTTTTCAGAACAAAAATCCGTTCGGTAGATCGTCCGAAAAAAAAATCATGAACGAACACCATTTCTTCTTTATTTTGTTTATTGCGCTCATTCGGAGACCCGTCTTTGCTTCACCCCCAATGTGGAGAGGGGTAAAGAGCACACTGTCGCCTCTTGCGTCCAGGAAAAAGATTAAAGGAACACAGAAAATGCAACCCAAGATAAGGGCAGTTCCCGTAGCGTCACCCGACACGTGTGTTTTTGTTTTGTTTCCACAAGTTAAAGCTGATCTTCGACGCATGAGGCGGCACTGTGGCGGCATCTTCGACGCATGAGGCTCCGTCACCCTCTCACCTTGGGGGTGAAGGAAAGACGCGTCTCCAAAGATGTGCAATGAATAAAATAAAGAAAAAGAGGGTGTCCCTTCACGAATTTTTTAGGGACGTTCTACCGAACGGATTTTTGTTCTGAAAACTGCTACGATATTTCTTTTTGATTGCGTGTTAGGGCCGCGCAGCAACTGTGGCTACGAGCGGCGTACAGATGTGAACAGACGGAGAGAGGACAGCAGGAAGGAGTGGGGGACAGGGGGATTAGCGTGCGTCCTGGGCCGACTTCAGGGGGAACTGTGCCGACATTCCTCTGGAAAGTCTTCGGAAAAGCGTCAGACAGCACAGCCGGCGGTAGGATTCGAACCCAGCACCTCCCAGTCTACAGCACGACCTTAATTGCCACCAACGGGCGGACGCCTTAGCCCACTCGGCCATGCCGCTGGTGGCTACATCAGGCCACCGAAAGGAATAGATGTTCTCATTGGGACAACTTCGTAGCATTTATAATTAGTTATTAGTTTAGTTAGTTAGTTATAAGTTAATAACTTTATTAACACTTTAGGTAATTAGTCATTCGACGGTTGAGTAATATATGGCCAAGAACGACCGCCGGCCCAGAGATGATCGAAATGAAAACAGCATGTCTATATCCCTTATAGTTTTTTAATGAAAAATCTGTATCGCCTAAAAAAGACACCCTGTATATGTGATATATGAAAGAAGAGGCGCGGGGCGGGCGTGCGCATGGGTACTAATTAGAAGCAACTCCATCGGGAACGGACGTTCTCTGTATGTCGTCACACTGGTCGACAGGATAGTTACCTATTATGCCTCCCAAAGCGCAGCCACCTCTGCCGCCTTTGGCGATCATCAACTTTACTGGAGCACATGAAGTCGTTCCAGTCGGGAAATGACTGACTTTTGAAAACTAAGGTTGATACCTTGGACTGGACGGACAACGACAAGCTGAAGTCCCTCTGTGATTATCTGGAAGGAGAAGCCTTCCGCTGGTACCTCGGCGAGATATTCGAAGTTTGTGAAACATGGGAAGAAGTCAAGCAGTCTATGACTATTCGTTTCGGCGCTGCGGTCCTGGATCTGTTCCGGTCATTTATCCACTGCAGACAGAGGCTGGAGCAATCTGTCAGGGAATATTACGAGGAAACAAGACGATTCGGAGAGTCAGCCGAGTTAAGTTTCTCCCATGATCGCCGGCCTCACTGACTGTTTACTCCCCGAACTCCAACGTCGTCTCCTCTGGACGGAGCCTAAGTCACCGCTGGAATGGTTGGATAACGTCCAGAAGCTTGAACGTGCTTCAACAAGGACGTCGCCTCCGACGTTTAGTGTACATCGGGACGGTAATCGCGGTAATCGTCACTCACAAGCCCACGCCACCGTTGGCGAGAAGCTTCCTAACCGAACGGCGACTTCGAGACACGTTCTTCCCAGGGCCGAGTGCCGACACTGTGCGAACATCGGTGTGAATTGGCAGCTCCATTGGCAAAACGTGTGCCCATACCGACCCAATGTTTCCACCATTTCTGAGGACCAGGGAAACGGGGATAGCGGACCAAGGTCATTTACTTCGACGCATTCGTAAATGACCATCAAGCACGCGCGTGTCTTGATACGGGAGCAACGATCACCTGCATCAGTGAACACGCCCACAAGGAATTCCAACTTCAATTGATTAAGAACTCACGTATCTCCATTCATCAAGTAACAACACCAACCCAAACCTTCGGTCGCGTCATTATTCACCTCCGAATTGGCAATGTCATACGGGAAGTGGAGGTACATGTGCTCCTTTGCATGAAAGCTGAACTACTTCTCGGTTTGGACAACGCCCCACATTTCGGACTATCATTGGATTTGTCTACGCTTATACTTTCCCAAGCTCATGCTCACACTCCTCTCATCCCTCATTGGATAAGCCCACTAACAATCAACCTCCTTCCTTACTTCCGCCGTTGGATCACCCTGACTATTCCCATTTGACATCAATTCAGCACAAGGCTCTGGAGCAGCTCATCGGGAAACATTTGCCAATGTTTTGCAAGTCGCAAACGGACATACGCACCATTACCATTGAGCAGCACAGTGTCTCGCTGTCTAACCAGCTACCGATCCGTACGAACCCATATACAACATCACAGGCTGATAAAGGAGTGTTTGAAAAGCAAGTCGAGTCGCTGCTGCGGCTGCGTCTCATCAGACTGTCGTTCTCCCCCTATGCATCCCGCGGCCAGTTATCATGGCTGAGATAAAGGGCGAAGGAAGAACGAGGATGCGTATAGATCATAGAAAGGTCAACGCCGTAACGGTGCCCGATTATCAACCCATTCCCTGCATCGACGATGTCCTGGATTCCTTGGGTCCTTCCCAATACTTTATTACATCACTTCAGGCTATTGGCACGTGCCGATGAACCCCGCTGACATCCCCAAGACAGCGTTTGTCACCCATAACGGCCATTATGAATGGATGGTAATACCGTTTGGTCTTAAAAATGCGCCAGCCACTTTTCAGAGAGCTATCAAGTCCATCATTGACAAGCATAATCTCCACAACATCGTTAACTAGTTAGATGATATCGTGGCCATACCGCGACCTTTGAAGAACATCTTCAGCGTCTTCACGACTTGTTAACTGCATTGACCACGGAAAATGTCAAGCTTAAACTCAAGAAGTGTCGATTTGCTCGCACCATTACTGACTATCTCGGTCACACGATTTCACACCAGAAGATGTCCCCCAAAGAGGGCAACGTGGAAGCTATCAGAAATTTTCCAGTTCCCCAAACTGCGACGGATTTACAGCGCTTTCTTGGGACAATCAATGTCTGCCGACAGTACATCCCACACTTCAGCAACATCTCCGCATCTCTCACTGCCCTTCTGCAAAAGGACATCAAGTGGGAGTGGTCCGAAGAGTGTGAACAAGCTTTTACTACACTTAAAGGCTGCCTGCTTAGTGCTCCTGTCCTTCAGATATTTAACCCGGACCGCCCATGTACAGTTTACTGTGATGTTTCCTCCAGTGGTCTTGGCGCGGTTCTTAAGCAACCTGACGACAACGGCGCGGAACACCCATTCGCATACCACTCACGTAAACTCCTCAAACATGAACGGAATTATGCAGTCACCGAATTGGAATGTCTAGCCGTTGTCGATGCCGTAGACTAATGGCATTGTTACCTCCACGGGCATCATTTCACGGTACTAACAGACCATTCCGCGCTTCAATGGCTCAAGACCATAAAAATCCAACAGAGTGACTTTTCCGCTGGTTGCTTAAATCGATGTACGACATCACCTTCAGGTACCAAAAAGGTACTGCCAACGTCGAGGCTGATACCTTATCCCGGATACCAACTGTGCAGTTGTTGACTCTTGAGGAGCTGCAGGGGGACCCGACGGATAGGCCTCGTGGACCACACATATTGCTCAATGGTGTCCCCACGGTAAGGAAACGAGGCATTAACAAGGTCTACGTTTCAGCCTTACTCCGTAGCGAGATCCTCAAGAACGCTCACCAACATTTCGGGCATGTGGGCGTCAACAAAACGGTATGTCTGATCTCTCCACACTGTTAATGGCCGAACCCACTATCCGACGTAATTCACTACGTGAAGCATTTAGATACTTGTCAGCGATGCAAGAAATCGAAAGCTAAGAAATTTGGTTGCCTAGAATCATTGCCACCAGCGGATCAGCCATTTGATGTCCTCGCCGTTAACACAATAGGAGGGCTTGCTGGTTATGGTTCTCTCAAAAGATTTATTCACTTACTGATCGACCACGCCACACGGTATGCATGCGCATTTCCGCACAAACATGAAGATGCCGACTCCTACATTTCGTGCATACGCGAGACGTTCTCCGTAGGCAAAGCTCGGAAGTTCCTTTTGGACTGTGGAACGGGGTTCAAGTTCAATAAGTTTAAGCCTTTTCTGAAGAACCACGGCATCCATCAGCTATTCACATCATCGCAACACCCACAATGCAATGCCTCAATGAACGTGCCAATCAAACAATCCTCACGCGTCTCAAGTGCAAAATCAATGAGAGAGAGCGAACGTCCTGGCCGGAATTGTTGGCGGAGGTCATGGACAAGTACAACCGCACCCCACACGAGGTCACCGGGTTCGCCCACAGCCAGAGCCATTTATAGGGAGAGTTTGGCCATTCTCTGATCTTTTGCCGCCTCGTGGGTGGAGCCTATTTTGACGTCAGAGTCGTCGTTGCGCCGCCCAAAAAGACCGAATCCAAGCAGAATCCGCTTATCAGCCATCTGATGTGCGCCATATTGATGCTGTCCGTCAGCTTTGTTGTCGCAATGAATGCAATCTACAGGAATAACCGGCTTATGACCCACAGCCGCCTCTGATAAGGGGGTTTTGTTGCCAAACAGAAAGAGTTCAAGGACGAAGGGCTTTCGAAGGACAATGTACGCACGTGTCTTCCCTCCTTGCATCGTAAACAACGATCAGCATCAATATGGCGTCGGCGACCGGCTGACAACTGCACAACAATAGAGCACGGCGAGGGAGGTGGCTTAGCCGTGACGTCGCATGACGCGCTTCAACTTAGGCTCCTCCTAATGGCCAAACTCTCCCTATAAACGGCTCTGCCCACAGCTACCTGCTTTATGCATTTTCTTCATACCAGCCGCCTCTTTTTCAGCCATTAGTGCCGCTAGAAAAGGTACGACGGAAAGCCGTCTAGAACTCCTTGGCCTACCATAACAAAAGCAAGGTGCTGTATGACAAGAAGTTCATTCCCACTCAGTTCAGCCGTGGTGATCATGTTCTCTACATGACGCCTTGGCAGGCCAATAGAGGGAAACTTACAATAACAATAGAAGGCCAGTCCTGGAGGGTCCATACACAATCCTACGCATAATTTCACCGGTGGACTACGAAATCGGCCGTCCTGTGCAGCCTCTCGGAAGAGCTACGGACATCGTGAACATTCGTAAACTGCGACGCTACCATCGACCCATGTGTGCTAAGCTTGGGGGGGGGGGGTGACATATGAAAGAAGAGGCGTGGGGCGGGAGCGCGCATGGGGACTAATAAGAAGCAACTCCATCGGGAACGGACGTTCTCTGTTCGTCGTCACACACACAAACACACACACACACACACACATATATATATATAAATAAATATATAAAGAGGGGGAAAAGCCATTAAAAAAAGAAGTAAATGATGCTAGACGTGTTTGAAATTCAAACTTACAGATTAAAATGGCTTCTATGGCTGCACGTAGAGAAACAGATACTCATTGAACGATGCGACAGCACCAGAGGACACGTGTTTCGCCGTGTTTGCGGCTCGTCGGCCCTGGGTAGCTGCGCATCGTTCGGGATTGGCAAACCAGGGGTCACTCAGCGAGCGATATACACCTGGGAGGGTGACTGAGCACTCCTCAACGCCACAGTGCAAGCCAGTGAATTATAAAGAGGGGGAAAAGCCATTAAAAAAAGAAGTAAATGATGCTAGACGTGTTTGAAATTCAAACTTACAGATTAAATTGGCTTCTATGGCTGCACGTAGAGAAACAGATACTCATTGAACGATGCGACAGCACCAGAGGACACGTGTTTCGCCGTGTTTGCGGATCGTCGGCCCTGGGAAGCTGCGCATCGTTCGGGATTGGCAAACCAGGGGTCACTCAGCGAGCGATATACACCTGGGAGGGTGACTGAGCACTCCTCAATGCCACAGTGCAAGCCAGTGAATTATAAAGAGGGGGAAAAGCCTTTAAAAAAACAAGTAAATGATGCTAGACGTGTTTGAAATTCAAACTTACAGATTAAAATGGCTTCTATGGCTGCACGTAGAGAAACAGATACTCATTGAACGATGCGACAGCACCAGAGGACACGTGTTTCGCCGTGTTTGCGGCTCGTCGGCCCTGGGTAGCTGCGTATTGTTCGGGATTGGCAAACCAGGGGTCAGTCAGCGAGCGATATACACCTGGGAGGGTGACTGAGCACTCCTCAATGCCACAGTGCAAGCCAGTGAATTATAAAGAGGGGGAAAAGCCATTCAAAAAAGAAGTAAATGATGCTAGACGTGTTTGAAATTCAAACTTACAGATTAAAATGGCTTCTATGGCTGCACGTAGAGAAACAGATACTCATTGAACGATGCGACAGCACCAGAGGACACGTGTTTCGCCGTGTTTGCGGCTCGTCGGCCCTGGGTAGCTGCGCATCGTTCGGGATTGGCAAACCAGGGGTCACTCAGCGAGCGATATACACCTGGGAGGGTGACTGAGCACTTCTCAATGCCACAGTGCAAGCCAGTGAATTATAAAGAGGGGGAAAAGTCATTAAAAAAAGAAGTAAATGATGCTAGACGTGTTTGAAATTCAAACTTACAGATTAAAATGGCTTCTATGGCTGCACGTAGAGAAACAGATACTCATTGAACGATGCGACAGCACCAGAGGACACGTGTTTCGCCGTGTTTGCGGCTCGTCGGCCCTGGGTAGCTGCGCATCGTTCGGGATTGGCAAACCAGGGGTCACTCAGCAAGCGATAAACACCTGGGAGGGTGACTGAGCACTCCTCAATGCCACAGTGCAAGCCAGTGAATTATAAAGAGGGGGAAAAGCCATTAAAAAAAGAAGTAAATGATGCTAGACGTGTTTGAAATTCAAACTTACACATTAAAATGGCTTCTATGGCTGCACGTAGAGAAACAGATACTCATTGAACGATGCGACAGCACCAGAGGACACGTGTTTCGCCGTGTTTGCGGCTCGTCGGCCCTGGGTAGCTGCGCATCGTTCGGGATTGGCAAACCAGGGGTCACTCAGCGAGCGATATACACCTGGGAGGGCGACTGAGCACTCCTCAATGCCACAGTGCAAGCCAGTGAATTATAAAGTGGGGGGAAAGCCATTAAAAAAAGAAGTATACGTCTAGCATCATTTACTTCTTTTTTTAATGGCTTTTCCCCCTCTTTATAATTCACTGGCTTGCACTGTGGCATTGAGGAGTGCTCAGTCACTCTCCCAGGTGTATATCGCTCGCTGAGTGACCCCTGGTTTGCCAATCCCGAACGATGCGCAGCTATTCATGGCCGACGAGCCGCAAACACGGCGAAACACGTGTCCTCTGGTGCTGTCGCATCGTTCAATGAGTATCTGTTTCTCTACGTGCAGCCATAGAAGCCATTTTAATCTGTAAGTTTGAATTTCAAACACGTCTAGCATCATTTACTTCTTTTTTTAATGGCTTTTCCCCCTCTTTATAATTAACTGGCTTGCACTGTGGCATTGAGGAGTGTTCAGTCACCCTCCCAGGTGTATATAGCTCGCTGAGTGACCCCTGGTTTGCCAATCCCGAACGATGCGCAGCTACCCAGGGCCGACGAGCCGCAAACACGGCGAAGCACGTGTCCTCTGGTGCTGTCGCATCGTTCAATGAGTATCTGTTTCTCTACGTGCAGCCATAGAAGCCATTTTAATCTGTAAGTTTGAATTTCAAACACGTCTAGCATCATTTACTTCTTTTTTTAATGGCTTTTCCCCCTCTTTATAATTCACTGGCTTGCACTGTGGCATTGAGGAGTGCTCAGTCACCCTCCCAGGTGTATATAGCTCGCTGAGTGACCCCTGGTTTGCCAATCCCGAACGATGCGCAGCGACCCAGGGCCGACGAGCCGCAAACACGGCGAAACACGTGTCCTCTGGTGCTGTTGCATCGTTCAATGAGTATCTGTTTCTCTACGTGCAGCCATAGAAGCCATTTTAATCTGTAAGTTTGAATTTCAAACACGTCTAGCATCATTTACTTCTTTTTTTAATGGCTTTTCCCCCTCTTTATAATTCACTGGCTTGCACTGTGGCATTGAGGAGTGCTGAGTCACCCTCCCAGGTGTATATCGCTCGCTGAGTGACCCCTGGTTTGCCAATCCCGAACGATGCGCAGCTACCCAGGGCCGACGAGCCGCAAACACGGCGAAGCAGGTGTCCTCTGGTGCTGTCGCATCGTTCAATGAGTATCTGTTTCTCTACGTGCAGCCATAGAAGCCATTTTAATCTGTAAGTTTGAATTTCAAACACGTCTAGCATCATTTACTTCTTTTTTAATGGCTTTTCCCCCTCTTTATAATTCACTGGCTTGCACTGTGGCATTGAGGAGTGCTCAGTCACCCTCCCAGGTGTATATAGCTCGCTGAGTGACCCCTGGTTTGCCAATCCCGAACGATGCGCAGCTACCCAGGGCCGACGAGCCGCAAACACGGCGAAACACGTGTCCTCTGGTGCTGTCGCATCGTTCAATGAGTATCTGTTTCTCTACGTGCAGCCATAGAAGCCATTTTAATCTGTAAGTTTGAATTTCAAACACGTCTAGCATCATTTACTTCTTTTTTTAATGGCTTTTCCCCCTCTTTATAATTCACTGGCTTGCACTGTGGCATTGAGGAGTGCTCAGTCACCCTCCCAGGTGTATATAGCTCGCTGAGTGACCCCTGGTTTGCCAATCCCGAACGATGCGCAGCTACCCAGGGCCGACGAGCCGCAAACACGGCGAAGCACGTGTCCTCTGGTGCTGTCGCATCGTTCAATGAGTATCTGTTTCTCTACGTGCAGCCATAGAAGCCATTTTAATCTGTAAGTTTGAATTTCAAACACGTCTAGCATCATTTACTTCTTTTTTAATGGCTTTTCCCCCTCTTTATAATTCACTGGCTTGCACTGTGGCATTGAGGAGTGCTCAGTCACCCTCCCAGGTGTATATAGCTCGCTGAGTGACCCCTGGTTTGCCAATCCCGAACGATGCGCAGCTACCCAGGGCCGACGAGCCGAAAACACGGCGAAGCACGTGTCCTCTGGTGCTGTCGCATCGTTCAATGAGTATCTGTTTCTCTACGTGCAGCCATAGAAGCCATTTTAATCTGTAAGTTTGAATTTTAAACACGCCTAGCATCATTTACTTCTTTTTTTAATGGCTTTTCCCCCTCTTTATAATTCACTGGCTTGCACTGTGGCATTGAGGAGTGCTCAGTCACCCTCCCAGGTGTATATAGCTCGCTGAGTGACCCCTGGTTTGCCAATCCCGAACGATGCGCAGCGACCCAGGGCCGACGAGCCGCAAACACGGCGAAACACGTGTCCTCTGGTGCTGTTGCATCGTTCAATGAGTATCTGTTTCTCTACGTGCAGCCATAGAAGCCATTTTAATCTGTAAGTTTGAATTTCAAACACGTCTAGCATCATTTACTTCTTTTTTTAATGGCTTTTCCCCCTCTTTATAATTCACTGGCTTGCACTGTGGCATTGAGGAGTGCTCAGTCACCCTCCCAGGTGTATATCGCTCGCTGAGTGACCCCTGGTTTGCCAATCCCGAACGATGCGCAGCTACCCAGGGCTGACGAGCCGTAAACACGGTGAAGCAAGCGTCCTCTGGTGCTGTCGCATCGTTCAATGAGTATCTGTTTCTCTACGTGCAGCCATAGAAGCCATTTTAATCTGTAAGTTTGAATTTCAAACACGTCTAGCATCATTTACTTCTTTTTTAATGGCTTTTCCCCCTCTTTATAATTCACTGGCTTGCACTGTGGCATTGAGGAGTGCTCAGTCACCCTCCCAGGTGTATATAGCTCGCCTAGTGACCCCTGGTTTGCCAATCCCGAACGATGCGCAGCTACCCAGGGCCGACGAGCCGCAAACACGGCGAAGCACGTGTCCTCTGGTGCTGTCGCATCGTTCAATGAGTATCTGTTTCTCTACGTGCAGCCATAGAAGCCATTTTAATCTGTAAGTTTGAATTTCAAACACGTCTAGCATCATTTACTTCTTTTTTAATGGCTTTTCCCCCTCTTTATAATTCACTGGCTTGCACTGTGGCATTGAGGAGTGCTCAGTCACCCTCCCAGGTGTATATAGCTCGCTGAGTGACCCCTGGTTTGCCAATCCCGAACGATGCGCAGCTACCCAGGGCCGACGAGCCGCAAACACGGCGAAGCACGTGTCCTCTGGTGCTGTCGCATCGTTCAATGAGTATCTGTTTCTCTACGTGCAGCCATAGAAGCCATTTTAATCTGTAAGTTTGAATTTCAAACACGTCTAGCATCATTTACTTCTTTTTTTAATGGCTTTTCCCCCTCTTTATAATTCACTGGCTTGCACTGTGGCATTGAGGAGTGCTCAGTCACCCTCCCAGGTGTATATAGCTCGCTGAGTGACCCCTGGTTTGCCAATCCCGAACGATGCGCAGCTACCCAGGGCCGACGAGCCGCAAACACGGCGAAGCACGTGTCCTCTGGTGCTGTCGCATCGTTCAATGAGTATCTGTTTCTCTACGTGCAGCCATAGAAGCCATTTTAATCTGTAAGTTTGAATTTCAAACACGTCTAGCATCATTTACTTCTTTTTTTAATGGCTTTTCCCCCTCTTTATAATTCACTGGCTTGCACTGTGGCATTGAGGAGTGCTCAGTTACCCTCCCAGGTGTATATAGCTCGCTGAGTGACCCCTGGTTTGCCAATCCTGAACGATGCGCAGCTACCCAGGGCCGACGAGCCGCAAACACGGCGAAGCACGTGTCCTCTGGTGCTGTCGCATCGTTCAATGAGTATCTGTTTCTCTACGTGCAGCCATAGAAGCCATTTTAATCTGTAAGTTTGAATTTCAAACACGTCTAGCATCATTTACTTCTTTTTTAATGGTTTTTCCCCCTCTTTATAATTCACTGGCTTGCACTGTGGCATTGAGGAGTGTTCAGTCACCCTCCCAGGTGTATATAGCTCGCTGAGTGACCCCTGGTTTGCCAATCCCGAACGATGCGCAGCTACCCAGGGCCGACGAGCCGCAAACACGGCGAAGCACGTGTCCTCTGGTGCTGTCGCATCGTTCAATGAGTATCTGTTTCTCTACGTGCAGCCATAGAAGCCATTTTAATCTGTAAGTTTGAATTTCAAACACGTCTAGCATCATTTACTTCTTTTTTTAATGGCTTTTCCCCCTCTTTATAATTCACTGGCTTGCACTGTGGCATTGAGGAGTGCTCAGTCACCCTCCCAGGTGTATATAGCTCGCTGAGTGACCCCTGGTTTGCCAATCCCGAACGATGCGCAGCTACCCAGGGCCGACGAGCCGCAAACACGGCGAAGCACGTGTCCTCTGGTGCTGTCGCATCGTTCAATGAGTATCTGTTTCTCTACGTGCAGCCATAGAAGCCATTTTAATCTGTAAGTTTGAATTTCAAACACGTCTAGCATCATTTACTTCTTTTTTTAATGGCTTTTCCCCCTCTTTATAATTCACTGGCTTGCACTGTGGCATTGAGGAGTGCTCAGTTACCCTCCCAGGTGTATATAGCTCGCTGAGTGACCCCTGGTTTGCCAATCCCGAACGATGCGCAGCTACCCAGGGCCGACGAGCCGCAAACACGGCGAAGCACGTGTCCTCTGGTGCTGTCGCATCGTTCAATGAGTATCTGTTTCTCTACGTGCAGCCATAGAAGCCATTTTAATCTGTAAGTTTGAATTTCAAACACGTCTAGCATCATTTACTTCTTTTTTTAATGGCTTTTCCCCCTCTTTATAATTCACTGGCTTGCACTGTGGCATTGAGGAGTGTTCATTCACCCTCCCAGGTGTATATAGCTCGCTGAGTGACCCCCGGTTTGCCAATCCCGAACGATGCGCAGCTACCCAGGGCCGACGAGCCGCAAACACGGCGAAGCACGTGTCCTCTGGTGCTGTCGCATCGTTCAATGAGTATCTGTTTCTCTACGTGCAGCCATAGAAGCCATTTTAATCTGTAAGTTTGAATTTCAAACACGTCTAGCATAATTTACTTCTTTTTTAGTGGCTTTTCCCCCTCTTTATAATTCACTGGCTTGCACTGTGGCATTGAGGAGTGCTCAGTCACCCTCCCAGGTGTATATAGCTCGCTGAGTGACCCCTGGTTTGCCAATCCCGAACGATGCGCAGCTACCCAGGGCCGACGAGCCGCAAACACGGCGAAACACGTGTCCTCTGGTGCTGTCGCATCGTTCAATGAGTATCTGTTTCTCTACGTGCAGCCATAGAAGCCATTTTAATCTGTAAGTTTGAATTTCAAACACGTCTAGTATCATTTACTTCTTTTTTTAATGGCTTTTCCCCCTCTTTATAATTCACTGGCTTGCACTGTGGCATTGAGGAGTGCTCAGTCACCCTCCCAGGTGTATATAGCTCGCTGAGTGACCCCTGGTTTGCCAATCCCGAACGATGCGCAGCTACCCAGGGCCGACGAGCCGCAAACACGGCGAAGCAGGTGTCCTCTGGTGCTGTCGCATCGTTCAATGAGTATCTGTTTCTCTACGTGCAGCCATAGAAGCCATTTTAATCTGTAAGTTTGAATTTCAAACACGTCTAGCATCATTTACTTCTTTTTTTAATGGCTTTTCCCCCTCTTTATAATTCACTGGCTTGCACTGTGGCATTGAGGAGTGTTCAGTCACCCTCCCAGGTGTATATAGCTCGCTGAGTGACCCCTGGTTTGCCAATCCCGAACGATGCGCAGCTACCCAGGGCCGACGAGCCGCAAACACGGCGAAGCACGTGTCCTCTGGTGCTGTCGCATCGTTCAATGAGTATCTGTTTCTCTACGTGCAGCCATAGAAGCCATTTTAATCTGTAAGTTTGAATTTCAAACACGTCTAGCATCATTTACTTCTTTTTTAATGGCTTTTCCCCCTCTTTATAATTCACTGGCTTGCACTGTGGCATTGAGGAGTGCTCAGTCACCCTCCCAGGTGTATATAGCTCGCTGAGTGACCCCTGGTTTGCCAATCCCGAACGATGCGCAGCTACCCAGGGCCGACGAGCCGCAAACACGGCGAAGCACGTGTCCTCTGGTGCTGTCGCATCGTTCAATGAGTATCTGTTTCTCTACGTGCAGCCATAGAAGCCATTTTAATCTGTAAGTTTGAATTTCAAACACGTCTAGCATCATTTACTTCTTTTTTTAATGGCTTTTCCCCCTCTTTATAATTCACTGGCTTGCACTGTGGCATTGAGGAGTGCTCAGTCACCCTCCCAGGTGTATATAGCTCGCTGAGTGACCCCTGGTTTGCCAATCCCGAACGATGCGCAGCTACCCAGGGCCGACGAGCCGCAAACACGGCGAAGCACGTGTCATCTGGTGCTGTCGCATCGTTCAATGAGTATCTGTTTCTCTACGTGCAGCCATAGAAGCCATTTTAATCTGTAAGTTTGAACTTCAAACACGTCTAGCATCATTTACTTCTTTTTTTAATGGCTTTTCCCCCTCTTTATAATGCACTGGCTTGCACTGTGGCATTGAGGAGTGCTCAGTCACCCTCCCAGGTGTATATAGCTCGCTGAGTGACCCCTGGTTTGCCAATCCCGAACGATGCGCAGCTACCCAGGGCCGACGAGCCGCAAACACGGCGAAGCACGTGTCCTCTGGTGCTGTCGCATCGTTCAATGAGTATCTGTTTCTCTACGTGCAGCCATAGAAGCCATTTTAATCTGTAAGTTTGAATTTCAAACACGTCTAGCATCATTTACTTCTTTTTTTAATGACTTTTCCCCCTCTTTATAATTCACTGGCTTGCACTGTGGCATTGAGGAGTGTTCAGTCACCCTCCCAGGTGTATATAGCTCGCTGAGTGACCCCTGGTTTGCCAATCCCGAACGATGCGCAGCTACCCAGGGCCGACGAGCCGCAAACACGGCGAAGCTCGTGTCCTCTGGTGCTGTCGCATCGTTCAATGAGTATCTGTTTCTCTACGTGCAGCCATAGAAGCCATTTTAATCTGTAAGTTTGAATTTCAAACACGTCTAGTATCATTTACTTCTTTTTTTAATGGCTTTTCCCCCTCTTTATAATTCACTGGCTTGCACTGTGGCATTGAGGAGTGCTCAGTCACCCTCCCAGGTGTATATAGCTCGCTGAGTGACCCCTGGTTTGCCAATCCCGAACGATGCGCAACTACCCAGGGCCGACGAGCCGCAAACACGGCGAAGCACGTGTCCTCTGGTGCTGTCGCATCGTTCAATGAGTATCTGTTTCTCTACGTGCAGCCATAGAAGCCATTTTAATCTGTAAGTTTGAATTTCAAACACGTCTAGCATCATTTACTTCTTTTTTTAATGGCTTTTCCCCCTCTTTATAATTCACTGGCTTGCACTGTGGCATTGAGGAGTGCTCAGTCACCCTCCCAGGTGTATATAGCTCGCTGAGTGACCCCTGGTTTGCCAATCCCGAACGATGCGCAGCTACCCAGGGCCGACGAGCCGCAAACACGGCGAAGCACGTGTCCTCTGGTGATGTCGCATCGTTCAATGAGTATCTGTTTCTCTACGTGCAGCTATAGAAGCCATTTTAATCTGTAAGTTTGAATTTCAAACACGTCTAGCATCATTTACTTCTTTTTTTAATGGCTTTTCCCCCTCTTTATAATTCACTGGCTTGCACTGTGGCATTGAGGAGTGCTCAGTCACCCTCCCAGGTGTATATAGCTCGCTGAGTGACCCCTGGTTTGCCAATCCCGAACGATGCGCAGCTACCCAGGGCCGACGAACCGCAAACACGGCGAAGCACGTGTCCTCTGGTGCTGTCGCATCGTTCAATGAGTATCTGTTTCGCTACGTGCAGCCATAGAAGCCATTTTAATCTGTAAGTTTGAATTTCAAACACGTCTAGCATCATTTACTTCTTTTTTTAATGGCTTTTCCCCCTCTTTATAATTCACTGGCTTGCACTGTGGCATTGAGGAGTGCTCAGTCACCCTCCCAGGTGTATATAGCTCGCTGAGTGACCCCTGGTTTGCCAATCCCGAACGATGCGCAGCTACCCAGGGCCGACGAGCCGCAAACACGGCGAAGCACGTGTCCTCTGGTGATGTCGCATCGTTCAATGAGTATCTGTTTCTCTACGTGCAGCTATAGAAGCCATTTTAATCTGTAAGTTTGAATTTCAAACACGTCTAGCATCATTTACTTCTTTTTTTAATGGCTTTTCCCCCTCTTTATAATTCACTGGCTTGCACTGTGGCATTGAGGAGTGCTCAGTCACCCTCCCAGGTGTATATAGCTCGCTGAGTGACCCCTGGTTTGCCAATCCCGAACGATGCGCAGCTACCCAGGGCCGACGAACCGCAAACACGGCGAAGCACGTGTCCTCTGGTGCTGTCGCATCGTTCAATGAGTATCTGTTTCGCTACGTGCAGCCATAGAAGCCATTTTAATCTGTAAGTTTGAATTTCAAACACGTCTAGCATCATTTACTTCTTTTTTTAATGGCTTTTCCCCCTCTTTATAATTCACCGGCTTGCACTGTGGCATTGAGGAGTGTTCAGTCACCCTCCCAGGTGTATATAGCTCGCTGAGTGACCCCTGGTTTGCCAATCCCGAACGATGCGCAGCTACCCAGGGCCGACGAGCCGCAAACACGGCGAAGCACGTGTCCTCTGGTGCTGTCGCATCGTTCAATGAGTATCTGTTTCTCTACGTGCAGCCATAGAAGCCATTTTAATCTGTAAGTTTGAATTTCAAACACGTCTAGCATCATTTACTTCTTTTTTAATGGCTTTTCCCCCTCTTTATAATTCACTGGCTTGCACTGTGGCATTGAGGAGTGCTCAGTCACCCTCCCAGGTGTATATAGCTCGCTGAGTGACCCCTGGTTTGCCAATCCCGAACGATGCGCAGCTACCCAGGGCCGACGAGCCGCAAACACGGCGAAGCACGTGTCCTCTGGTGCTGTCGCATCGTTCAATGAGTATCTGTTTCTCTACGTGCAGCCATAGAAGCCATTTTAATCTGTAAGTTTGAATTTCGAACACGTCTAGCATCATTTACTTCTTTTTTTAATGGCTTTTCCCCCTCTTTATAATTCACTGGCTTGCACTGTGGCATTGAGGAGTGCTCAGTCACCCTCCCAGGTGTATATAGCTCGCTGAGTGACCCCTGGTTTGCCAATCCCGAACGATGCGCAGCTACCCAGGGCCGACGAGCCGCAAACACGGCGAAGCACGTGTCCTCTGGTGCTGTCGCATCGTTCAATGAGTATCTGTTTCTCTACGTGCAGCCATAGAAGCCATTTTAATCTGTAAGTTTGAATTTCAAACACGTCTAGCATCATTTACTTCTTTTTTTAATGGCTTTTCCCCCTCTTTATAATTCACTGGCTTGCACTGTGGCATTGAGGAGTGCTCAGTCACCCTCCCAGGTGTATATCGCTCGCTGAGTGACCCCTGGTTTGCCAATCCCGAACGATGCGCAGCTACCCAGGGCCGACGAGCCGCAAACACGGCGAAACACGTGTCCTCTGGTGCTGTCGCATCGTTCAATGAGTATCTGTTTCTCTACGTGCAGCCATAGAAGCCATTTTAATCTGTAAGTTTGAATTTCAAACACGTCTAGCATCATTTACTTCTTTTTTTAATGGCTTTTCCCCCTCTTTATAATTCACTGGCTTGCACTGTGGCATTGAGGAGTGCTCAGTCACCCTCCCAGGTGTATATCGCTCGCTGAGTGACACCTGGTTTGCCAATTCCGAACGATGCGCAGCTACCCAGGGCCGACGAGCCGCAAACACGGCGAAACACGTGTCCTCTGGTGCTGTCGCATCGTTCAATGAGTATCTGTTTCTCTACGTGCAGCCATAGAAGCCATTTTAATCTGTAAGTTTGAATTTCAAACACGTCTAGCATCATTTACTTCTTTTTTTAATGGCTTTTCCCCCTCTTTATAATTCACTGGCTTGCACTGTGGCATTGAGGAGTGCTCAGTCACCCTCCCAGGTGTATATCGCTCGCTGAGTGACCCCTGGTTTGCCAATCCCGAACGATGCGCAGCTACCCAGGGCCGACGAGCCGCAAACACGGCCAAACACGTGTCCTCTGGTGCTGTCGCATCGTTAAATGAGTATCTGTTTCTCTACGTGCAGCCATAGAAGCCATTTTAATCTGTAAGTTTGAATTTCAAACACGTCTAGCATCATTTACTTCTTTTTTTAATGGCTTTTCCCCCTCTTTATAATTCACTGGCTTGCACTGTGGCATTGAGGAGTGCTCAGTCACCCTCCCAGGTGTATATCGCTCGCGGAGTGACCCCTGGTTTGCCAATTCCGAACGATGCGCAGCTGCCCAGGGCCGACGAGCCGCAAACACGGCGAAACACGTGTCCTCTGGTGCTGTCGCATCGTTCAATGAGTATCTGTTTCTCTACGTGCAGCCATAGAAGCCATTTTAATCTGTAAGTTTGAATTTCAAACACGTCTAGCATCATTTACTTCTTTTTTTAATGGCGTTTCCCCCTCTTTATAATTCACTGGCTTGCACTGTGGCATTGAGGAGTGCTCAGTCACCCTCCCAGGTGTATATCGCTCGCTGAGTGACCCCTGGTTTGCCAATCCCGAACGATGCGCAGCTACCCAGGGCCGACGAGCCGCAAACACGACGAAACACGTGTCCTCTGGTGCTGTCGCATCGTTCAATGAGTATCTGTTTCTCTACGTGCAGCCATAGAAGCCATTTTAATCTGTAAGTTTGAATTTCAAACACGTCTAGCATCATTTACTTCTTTTGTTAATGGCTTTTCCCCCTCTTTATAATTCACTGGCTTGCACTGTGGCATTGAGGAGTGCTCAGTCACCCTCCCAGGTGTATATCGCTCGCTGAGTGACCCCTGGTTTTCCAATCCCGAACGATGCGCAGCTACCCAGGGCCGACGAGCCGCAAACACGGCGAAACACGTGTCCTCTGGTGCTGTCGCATCGTTCAATGAGTATCTGTTTCTCTACGTGCAGCCATAGAAGCCATTTTAATCTGTAAGTTTGAATTTCAAACACGTCTAGCATCATTTACTTCTTTTTTTAATGGCTTTCCCCCCTCTTTATAATTCACTGGCTTGCACTGTGGCATTGAGGAGTGCTCAGTCACCCTCCCAGGTGTATATCGCTCGCTGAGTGACCCCTGGTTTTCCAATCCCGAACGATGCGCAGCTACCCAGGGCCGACGAGCCGCAAACACGGCGAAACACGTGTCCTCTGGTGCTGTCGCATCGTTCAATGAGTATCTGTTTCTCTACGTGCATCCATAGAAGCCATTTTAATCTGTAAGTTTGAATTTCAAACACGTCTAGCATCATTTACTTCTTTTTTTAATGGCTTTTCCCCCTCTTTATAATTCACTGGCTTGCACTGTGGCATTGAGGAGTGCTCAGTCACCCTCCCAGGTGTATATCGCTCGCTGAGTGACCCCTGGTTTTCCAATCCCGAACGATGCGCAGCTACCCAGGGCCGACGAGCCGCAAACACGGCGAAACACGTGTCCTCTGGTGCTGTCGCATCGTTCAATGAGTATCTGTTTCTCTACGTGCAGCCATAGAAGCCATTTTAATCTGTAAGTTTGAATTTCAAACACGTCTAGCATCATTTACTTCTTTTTTTAATGGCTTTCCCCCCTCTTTATAATTCACTGGCTTGCACTGTGGCATTGAGGAGTGCTCAGTCACCCTCCCAGGTGTATATCGCTCGCTGAGTGACCCCTGGTTTTCCAATCCCGAACGATGCGCAGCTACCCAGGGCCGACGAGCCGCAAACACGGCGAAACACGTGTCCTCTGGTGCTGTCGCATCGTTCAATGAGTATCTGTTTCTCTACGTGCAGCCATAGAAGCCATTTTAATCTGTAAGTTTGAATTTCAAACACGTCTAGCATCATTTACTTCTTTTTTTAATGGCTTTCCCCCCTCTTTATAATTCACTGGCTTGCACTGTGGCATTGAGGAGTGCTCAGTCACCCTCCCAGGTGTATATCGCTCGCTGAGTGACCCCTGGTTTGCCAATCCCGAACGATGCGCAGCTACCCAGGGCCGACGAGCCGCAAACACGACGAAACACGTGTCCTCTGGTGCTGTCGCATCGTTCAATGAGTATCTGTTTCTCTACGTGCAGCCATAGAAGCCATTTTAATCTGTAAGTTTGAATTTCAAACACGTCTAGCATCATTTACTTCTTTTTTTAATGGCTTTTCCCCCTCTTTATAATTCACTGGCTTGCACTGTGGCATTGAGGAGTGCTCAGTCACCCTCCCAGGTGTATATCGCTCGCTGAGTGACCCCTGGTTTGCCAATCCCGAACGACGCGCAGCTACCCAGGGCCGACGAGCCGCAAACACGGCGAAACACGTGTCCTCTGGTGCTGTCGCATCGTTCAATGAGTATCTGTTTCTCTACGTGCAGCCATAGAAGCCATTTTAATCTGTAAGTTTGAATTTCAAACACGTCTAGCATCATTTACTTCTTTTTTTAATGGCTTTCCCCCCTCTTTATAATTCACTGGCTTGCACTGTGGCATTGAGGAGTGCTCAGTCACCCTCCCAGGTGTATATCGCTCGCTGAGTGACCCCTGGTTTGCCAATCCCGAACGATGCGCAGCTACCCAGGGCCGACGAGCCGCAAACACGACGAAACACGTGTCCTCTGGTGCTGTCGCATCGTTCAATGAGTATCTGTTTCTCTACGTGCAGCCATAGAAGCCATTTTAATCTGTAAGTTTGAATTTCAAACACGTCTAGCATCATTTACTTCTTTTTTTAATGGCTTTTCCCCCTCTTTATAATTCACTGGCTTGCACTGTGGCATTGAGGAGTGCTCAGTCACCCTCCCAGGTGTATATCGCTCGCTGAGTGACCCCTGGTTTGCCAATCCCGAACGACGCGCAGCTACCCAGGGCCGACGAGCCGCAAACACGGCGAAACACGTGTCCTCTGGTGCTGTCGCATCGTTCAATGAGTATCTGTTTCTCTACGTGCAGCCATAGAAGCCATTTTAATCTGTAAGTTTGAATTTCAAACACGTCTAGCATCATTTACTTCTTTTTTTAATGGCTTTCCCCCCTCTTTATAATTCACTGGCTTGCACTGTGGCATTGAGGAGTGCTCAGTCACCCTCCCAGGTGTATATCGCTCGCTGAGTGACCCCTGGTTTGCCAATCCCGAACGATGCGCAGCTACCCAGGGCCGACGAGCCGCAAACACGACGAAACACGTGTCCTCTGGTGCTGTCGCATCGTTCAATGAGTATCTGTTTCTCTACGTGCAGCCATAGAAGCCATTTTAATCTGTAAGTTTGAATTTCAAACACGTCTAGCATCATTTACTTCTTTTTTTAATGGCTTTTCCCCCTCTTTATAATTCACTGGCTTGCACTGTGGCATTGAGGAGTGCTCAGTCACCCTCCCAGGTGTATATCGCTCGCTGAGTGACCCCTGGTTTGCCAATCCCGAACGACGCGCAGCTACCCAGGGCCGACGAGCCGCAAACACGGCGAAACACGTGTCCTCTGGTGCTGTCGCATCGTTCAATGAGTATCTGTTTCTCTACGTGCAGCCATAGAAGCCATTTTAATCTGTAAGTTTGAATTTCAAACACGTCTAGCATCATTTACTTCTTTTTTTAATGGCTTTCCCCCCTCTTTATAATTCACTGGCTTGCACTGTGGCATTGAGGAGTGCTCAGTCACCCTCCCAGGTGTATATCGCTCGCTGAGTGACCCCTGGTTTGCCAATCCCGAACGATGCGCAGCTACCCAGGGCCGACGAGCCGCAAACACGACGAAACACGTGTCCTCTGGTGCTGTCGCATCGTTCAATGAGTATCTGTTTCTCTACGTGCAGCCATAGAAGCCATTTTAATCTGTACGTTTGAATTTCAAACACGTCTAGCATCATTTACTTCTTTTTTTAATGGCTTTTCCCCCTCTTTATAATTCGCTGGCTTGCACTGTGGCATTGAGGAGTGCTCAGTCACCCTCCCAGGTGTATATCGCTCGCTGAGTGACCCCTGGTTTGCCAATCCCGAACCACGCGCAGCTACCCAGGGCCGACGAGCCGCAAACACGGCGAAACACGTGTCCTCTGGTGCTGTCGCATCGTTCAATGAGTATCTGTTTCTCTACGTGCAGCCATAGAGCCATTTTAATCTGTAAGTTTGAATTTCAAACACGTCTAGCATCATTTACTTCTTTTTTTAATGGCTTTTCCCCCTCTTTATAATTCACTGGCTTGCACTGTGGCATTGAGGAGTGCTCAGTCACCCTCCCAGGTGTATATCGCTCGCTGAGTGACCCCTGGTTTGCCAATCCCGAACGATGCGCAGCTACCCAGGGCCGACGAGCCGCAAACACGGCGAAACACGTGTCCTCTGGTGCTGTCGCATCGTTCAATGAGTATCTGTTTCTCTACGTGCAGCCATAGAAGCCATTTTAATCTGTAAGTTTGAATTTCAAACACGTCTAGCATCATTTACTTCTTTTTTTAATGGCTTTTCCCCCTCTTTATAATTCACTGGCTTGCACTGTGGCATTGAGGAGTGCTCAGTCACCCTCCCAGGTGTATATCGCTCGCTGAGTGACCCCTGGTTTGCCAATCCCGAACGATGCGCAGCTACCCAGGGCCAATGAGCCGCAAACACGGCGAAACGCGTGTCCTCTGGTGCTGTCGCATAGTTCAATGAGTATCTGTTTCTCTACGTGCAGCCATAGAAGCCATTTTAATCTGTAAGTTTGAATTTCAAACACGTCTAGCATCATTTACTTCTTTTTTAATGGCTTTTCCCCCTCTTTATAATCCACTGGCTTGCACTGTGGCATTGAGGAGTGCTCAGTCACCCTCCCAGGTGTATATCGCTCGCTGAGTGACCCCTGGTTTGCCAATCCCGAACGATGCGCAGCTACCCAGGGCCGACGAGCCGCAAACACGGCGAAACACGTGTCCTCTGGTGCTGTCGCATCGTTCAATGAGTATCTGTTTCTCTACGTGCAGCCATAGAAGCCATTTGAATCTGTAAGTTTGAATTTCAAACACGTCTAGCATCATTTACTTGTTTTTTTAATGGCTTTTCCCCCTCTTTATAATTCACTGGCTTGCACTGTGGCATTGAGGAGTGCTCAGTCACCCTCCCAGGTGTATATCGCTCGCTGAGTGACCCCTGGTTTGCCAATCCCGAACGATGCGCAGCTACCCAGGGCCGGCGAGCCGCAAACACGGCGAAACACGTGTCCTCTGGTGCTGTCGCATCGTTCAATGAGTATCTGTTTCTCTACGTGCAGCCATAGAAGCCATTTTAATCTGTAAGTTTGAATTTCAAACACGTCTAGCATCATTTACTTCTTTTTTTAATGGCTTTTCCCCCTCTTTATAATTCACTGGCTTGCACTGTGGCATTGAGGAGTGCTCAGTCACCCTCCCAGGTGTATATCGCTCGCTGAGTGACCCCTGGTTTGCCAATCCCGAACGATGCGCAGCTACCCAGGGCCGACGAGCCGCAAACACGGCGAAACACGTGTCCTCTGGTGCTGTCGCATCGTTCAATGAGTATCTGTTTCTCTACGTGCAGCCATAGAAGCCATTTGAATCTGTAAGTTTGAATTTCAAACACGTCTAGCATCATTTACTTCTTTTTTTAATGGCTTTTCCCCCTCTTTATAATTCACTGGCTTGCACTGTGGCATTGAGGAGTGCTCAGTCACCCTCCCAGGTGTATATCGCTCGCTGAGTGACCCCTGGTTTGCCAATCCCGAACGATGCGCAGCTACCCAGGGCCGACGAGCCGCAAACACGGCGAAACACGTGTCCTCTGGTGCTGTCGCATCGTTCAATGAGTATCTGTTTCTCTACGTGCAGCCATAGAAGCCATTTTAATCTGTAAGTTTGAATTTCAAACACGTCTAGCATCATTTACTTCTTTTTTTAATGGCTTTTCCCCCTCTTTATAATTCAAATATATATATATATATATACAGGGTGTCCCACCGAAAAAGGATCCAGGGGCTAAAAAAAAGACGGAGTGCTGGACACAAATGGAACCAATTGTACGTGTTTAGCAGTAGTGTGGTCTATCCAAAAATATTTTTTCATCGCCCCTTGTTAATTAATTAGCGGTAATTAATTTTCTAACTTTTCAATTATAAAAGCTACGAAGTTGTCTCAATGAGAACATCTGATCTCTTCGGTCGCCTGGTACCAAAGCCGTTTTCAGAACAAAAATCCGTTCGATAGATCGTTCACAAAAAAATCGTGAAGGAACACCATTTTTTTCTTTATTTTGTTCGTTGCGCTTCTTAGAAGACGCGTATTTCCTTCATCCCCAACGGGATAGGGGGAAGGAGCACAGTGCCGCCTATATATATATATCAGTGATAAATCCGTGCGATACAAATCTCATCGCGATGCTATGCAACTCTATAAACCGGAGAACAAAATTCCCAAAGGGTTGGTGATCAAAGTGGAACAGCATTCTACATAGTACTTCCTCTACATTAATTGATATCTTGATATCCCACTGCGAAGAAGTAAATGAGGAGCTTGCACGCGAAGCGCAGGTCATTAACGAAACAGTTAGCTCATCAGATAGTCACCGTTCTGAACTATATCGTACTTTATAAGATGTTCAACATGTCGTCGTGTTTGTCGTACGTACAAACTTCGTATATCGCTCGCTGAGCGACCCCTGGTTTGCCAATCCCGAACGATACGCAGCTACCCAGAGCTGACGAGCCGCAAACACGGCGAAACACGTGGCCTATGGTGCTGTCGCATCGTTCCATGAGTATATCTTTCTCTGCGTGCAGCCATAAAAGCCATCTTAATCTGTAATTTTGAATTTGAAACACGTCTAGTGTAATATACTTGTTTATTTAATGGCGTTTTTTTCCTGCATTATAATTCACCGGCTTGCACTGTGGCATTGAGGAGTGCTCAGTCACCCTCCCATGTATATATCGCTCGCTGAACGAGCCCTGGTTTGCCAATCCCGAACGATGCGCACCTACCCAGAGCTGATGAGCCGTAAACACGCCGAAACACGTGTCCTCTGGTGCTGTTGCATCGTTCCATGAGTATCTGTTTCTCTGCGTGCAGCCATAGAAGCCATCTTAATCTGTAATTTTGAATTTCAAACACGTCTAGTGTAATATACTTGTTTATTTAATGGCTTTCTTTCCTGCATTATAATTCACTGGGTTGCACTGTGGCATTGAGAGTGCTCAGTTACCCTCCGAGGTGTATATCGCTCGCTGAGCGACCGCTGCTTTGCAAATCCCGAACGATGCGCAGGTACCCAGAGTTGACGAGCCGCAAACACGGCGAAACACGTGTCATCTGGTGCTGTCGCATCGTTTCATGAGTATCTGTTTCCCTGTGTGCAGCCATAGAAACCATCTTAATCTGTAATTTTGAATTTCAAACACGTCTAGTGTAATAGACTTGTTTATTTAATGGCTTTTTCGCCTTCATTATAATTCACCGGCTTGCACTGTGGCATTGAGGAGTGCTCAGTCACCCTCCCAGGGGTATATCGATCGCTGAGCGATCCCTGGTTTGCCAATTCCGAACGATGTGCAGCTACCCAGAGCTGACGAGCCGCAACACGGCGAAACACGTGTCCTCTGGTGCTGTCGCATCGTTTCGTGATTATCTGTTTCTCTGCGCGCAGCCGTAGAAGCTATCTTAATCTGTAATTTTTAATTTCAAATACGTCTAGTGTCATTTACTTGTTTCTTTAATGGCTTTTTTCTCTTCATCATATATATATATAGGTTGAGGTAAAAAGATTATCAAGCGGCCACGAAGTTTTACAGAAGTTGCAAAAAAGGACGCGGAAACAGATTTTAGGGAAGTTATAAACATTAGTTTCTTACATAGGGAGACGTTAAAAAGCAAAATGGGCAAGGGGTCGACGTTTCGACAGTGGCACTGTCTTCGTCTGGACAAAAGTCACGGACCAAAATAGAACGGGCCATGACTGACGCTAAGGATGTCAGAAATGTACTAGTACCCGGAGGAGTTCCCTAGTTCACCCTAGTTCAGATGCTGGGCCGTCGGAAGAGGAAAGTGCATCTACGTTAGAGAAGTCGTGGACGGAGGCAGTCAACAAATCTGCATAAGCATGCAATTGGCTGAACATCTTAAAATCAAGGTGATCGACACTGTTACGCTTACGCTCAATACTTTCGGCGATATTTCTGCAAGTTCAGAACAAAAACAATGTAACGTCGTGGAACTCAGTCTACGCAGTCAGTTCTCGCCTTCGGAGTTTCTGCTTAAGGCAGGCATCGTGCCCTTTGTCTGCAGGGACATCATCGCCATATATATACGTGTGACTCGTGTCACTTCCCTGCGCCAAGCTGACGAGCTCCAAGTAGAGGGAAACAGCTGTCCTTCGCAGGGAGTGCACGATCAAATTGTAAACATATTATATATACTTAATATATTATAATAATAATTACAGTATATATATATATATATATATAAGCACAGAAAAGGTAAAGAAGGGATTCAGAAGCCTTGAGGGAGAGTTTAAAAATTATTACAACTAATTACGGGAGAGAAATAAGGTTTATTTACATGCTACAGGGGTCGACGTTTCGGCGACAGCGTCGCCTTCCACAGGACTCAGGGGGATTGTAGTGGGTAATCGATTATAGAAGGGCGGGAAGGGTTACGGGAGAGGAGGAATCCGCACGTGGAACGGTTGCTGGTCTTGGGTTTTTTTCCAGGAGCTTTGTCCTTGATCGTCACTGGGCAGTGGGGATCTGTAAAGGTAAAAGGGGCCGCCTCTTCCTTTTACCTTTACAGATCCCCACTCCCCAGTGCCAAAGGCCCAGTGCCAGTGCCCCACTCGCAGGGATTGTGCCAAAAAGCAGAATGCGCTGGACAGGGTTATACAAAGTTATTTTAAATGCATAAAAGGAATTTAGCACATTAATTCCCATACCTGTCCTGAGCACAACGTTGTGGAACTACTTGGTGTAGGAGATGTAACTTTTCGAATATATACTTTTCATTTCCTTGTGGCTTCTGGTTTTCGATAGTTCGGTCTTCCGAGTTCTCTTTTTTTGTTTTTCAGCCTACAGAGTGAAGTATGTAGTCTCACACACAAACATGTCGTTACATTAATGTCTTAGATCAATATCTCATAAAGGGCTCGTAAGTGTCCCAGGCTCGGACGGTTCCAGGAAAAAATGTTCCCCAAAAAATGTCTACGGAAAAAATGTTCCCTGAAGAAATGTGCCCTGGAGAAAAATGTACCCTGAAGAAACGCGCAATGGAACAAAAATCACCGGAGGAACATCCGCTTTTAGAACGCGTGTACTGGTCGACTTCGGATATTCACTTTTACTGCGACATTGTGAATATTTGAATTTTTGGAATATCGAAGCGAGTAATAGTATATTCTAGTCCAGAAATCAATGTTGGATTTCCGAATTAAATGGATGGTTCTTCCAAACTGAATATATTTGAATAGTCTCGAATCTGCATACCTAAGGCCGGCACAGGGAGGGCATAAAACAGAGTGAGCGCTATATGAGCTATGTACTTACGCATACAAAACGTACAAGTTTATGTCCCAACATATGCTGCAAATGTATGCGGTACGGTTATGCAAAGAGTCGCTTGATTTATTCATATTCACTTCGTGTTCGGTTTTAGAAGAAGGATTAGTCAGCGGCACGCATGGAAGCAGAAGTGTAGACACCCATTTTCCATGTCACGCCCTCCTCATCTCATTCCTCCGGGAGGTATTCTATCGGGAGACCTACTTTTCGGTCCCTCAAGGGAACTAATTGCCACCCTGTCCTGCGGCATGCTGCCCGTTGGAGATTATGCAACTGGGCTGACTTCTCTCTCTCGAGGGGATTTAATTTCATCCCTTACCTTTTCCTTGCTTCATTACCTCCCAGGTGGGTGGAATGCTGCTCCGTAGCCCGAGAAGTTGGCCTAGGACGAATTATCTCCACCGCACAACATACTGCCGCACAAAGACGCAACTGGATCCCTCTCCTTGAAAACGGCCCAGGACGCACTGTCTCCACGGGGTAGCATGCCACCGAACAAGACGACTAAATTCCCTTGACAGAGATGCCGACCCAGGACGTACAATCTTTACGAGACATCATGCCACCGAACAATGAGGCAAATAAATCCCCTTGAGAGAAGCCGGCCCAGGACACACAATCTCCATAGGAGAGCACGAAAACAGATATCTATTGTCACGGAAGTTAGCAACAGTAGTTTAACAAGAACTCAAATTTTAACTTTCATTTCACAGTCAGCTGCGGAGATTTTGTCCCGGGACATTTTATGTTACACCTATGTACTTACGCATACAAAACGTACATGTTTATGTTCCAACATATGCTGCTTATGTATCTGATACGGTTATTCAAGGAGCCGCTTGATTTATTCGTATTCAATTGGGTGCAAGAACAAATGGTCTCTGGTTGTGTTGGTGGAAGAAATGGTCCCGCAGGATTGGCTCTTATCGACACAACGTAAGGATGAGAAACGAACATTTCAGTGCACGGATATTTCGGTGCACGGGCATTTCGGAGCACGAGCGTTTCGGTGAACGGACATTTAGGAGAACGGACACTTCGGTCAACGGACAACTCAGTGCGCGTTCTTTTTTGGCGGGGCAATGCGAAATGAAAAAAAATTACAGCAGTGACTATTTTGTGCCGTTCCGTATTCACCACGCATTCAGAATTTAGCAAGCCTTTGCTGATACCAGTCACTGACGTGTGCGTTTGTTACAGAAATATGTTATTTTGCCCATGCTACTGTGTTTTTCCATTGCACCTAAGTAGCCATGAAAACTAGCTCACCTAGCAGTGCCTATCTAGCAAAACAATTGCTAGATACGCTAGCTAGCGTATTTAGCATCTACAGACAAGATTGCCCCCGTCCTCGCCCCATCCCGCTTTTGCGAATTTTAATTAGAGCTAAACCACGTGAGCGCGAGCCCACTGATACCAACCTCAATGTATCATCTCAGGAATGTTTAATTAACCACGTGGGCACCAGCCCACTTTCGCGATACCAGACCCCATCTGGTAAGGGCTGAACCAGCCAGCTGTGGCCCGGATGTAAGGACAGTCCCTCACACGCGTGGAAGCAACCTGCGCTTCTTAATATTATAATTAATTCTGCATGCATAAACGGTGCATGCAAACGGAGACTAGTCAGAACTATAAAAAAATGTCAGACCAGTTCTACATCAATTCACTCTCAAACGCTTCCACTGATGTATTTCCTAATAACACGATGAGTAACGATGAAAGTCACTGAAAAGGTTAGCCAGCTGTAGGACTCGAACCCACATCTCCTGGACTGCCGGTCCAGGGCTCTACCAATTGAGCTAAGCTAACACACCTCCCCAGCGACTTCCAAGGGTGCATCATCTGCAGGGACAAACCAACCACTCTCTCACTGACTTCCACTGACTGTCTAAAGCTGACTAACCTTTTCAGTGACTTCCATCTTTCATCGTTAATATCTTAGACAATTTGAGGCTTTGTATGTATTTGTCCTTTCTATTGTGAGAGCTTTATTGGATAGGTCAGATCGCCAGGGATGCTGACCAGAAAAAGCGATCGAATCTCGCGCCGCGGGCTACAGGGCACCAGTCGACAATAGCGATGCCCGTCTGCATGTCGTTCATTCTCACACTATGTTGTTCCAGCCTGAGAACATCAGTTCTCGCATGCTCAACAGTTGCTGCTTGCGTCGATCATGTCATATGATTGTGTGTATGAGTGAGAAAAATGTTAGAGTGAAAGGGGGGATGAGTGAGAGAGTAGTTGGTTTGTCCCTTCAGATGACGCACTCTTGGAATTCGCTGGGGAGGTGTGTTAGTTTAGTTGAATTGGTAGAGCCCTGGACTGGCAATCCAGAAGATGTGGGTTCGAGTCCTGCAGCTGGCTAACCTTTTCAGTGACTTCCATCTTTCATCGTTAATTTCTTAGACAATCTGAGGCTTTGTATGTATTTGTCCTTTCTATGTTGTTCTAGCCTGAGAACATCAGTTCTCGCATGCTTAACAGTTGCCGCCTGCGTCGATTATGTCATATGATTGAGTATATGCGTGAGAAAAATGTAAGAGTGAAAGGGGGAATGAGTGAGAGAGTGGTTGGTTTGTCCCTTCAGATGACGCACCCTTGGAAGTCGCTGAAGAGGTGTAGTAGCGTAGGTCAACTGGTAGAGCCCTGGACCGGCAAGCCAGAAGATGTGGGTTCGAATTCTACTGCTGGATAACTTTTTGGGTGATTTCCATCTTTCATCGTTAATGTCTTAGGGAATTTGAGGCTTTTCTATGTATTTGTCCTTTCTATGTTGTTCCAGCCTCAGAACATCAGTTCTCTCATGTTCTCTCATGTTGAGTAAGTTCAGAGTTAAACTTGCTCATCCCGTGGACTTAGATGGGAAGTTGCCCTGACAGAGGTGCATGTCCCGTTTGCAATTAGGAACGTCACGGACACAGTTAACGCTATATCTGAAACTAGACTTTTTGCTCCAACACTAACAACAGAGCAAATCAAGTTTCGCGCAGGAGAAAACATTATCTTACGAATTCGACAATTCCTAACGAAACATTTAAAAAGTCAAGCAATAATTGTACGTGCCACTGGACATTATGAGCTACAACTGCCATTCAATACTGGTCTTGAGTTAAGTCTAGCTCTCTCTGGTAAGCTTGGTTTTCCTGAAAAGATTATTGGATGTTCGGAAGTGGATGGAGGTCAACCGGTAAAAGTATTGAAGTATCAAAAGGATACAGGACAAAAAACTACTTTAACCATGTACCGCTCGCGTACAACAAAATATGAAATTCCAGAAGGGTGTTATGAGTGAGGGAAGGATCTAGTTGATGCAATGAATCATGCATACCGAACAAAGCTAGGACTACCACAAAGTGCACGTGTTTGTTCTATAATCCATACTATAATCTATACAATAATCCGTACAACAGCTAGCTGGAAGGTCGTAGCGAGGGTTATGTCACATTTCATCCATATTTGGCTCTGATACTTGGATTCGAAAAACGAACAACCTTCTCATGTTTTGCTGTAGCCCAGCGGGATGTTTGTCTTTTTCCAACACAAAATTATATCTTTATTTACAGTGACATCATCGAGAATGAAGCTATCGGTGATATCACTGCACCTCTTCTTCATTTATTCCGTTTCAGAGTGCAGAGTCGGAATGAAGTGATTTCATACTAATTTTTACTATAAATATGTGATAGCAAAAGAACTGACAAGGATTCAAATCGAACTGGCAAACGAGATAGGTGATTTCATTCCATTCATTGCCGGCTCAGGACGTGTTGGGGTAACACTGCATTTTCGAGAATGTGTATAACACAGGCACCCTGATGCATAGCACATTATGGTACTGGTAAACGTGATCAACCACTTCCACATTATTCAGCTCCTCTTTATCAAGTCGGATCTGTTTATTTCTCTGATTTAGTGCAGCAGTTTATACCTATACTAACCAAGAAGGTAGCTCCCTACGTGAGTCGAAAGCTCCTCGACACTGGACATAGCAGAAGTAGTTAAGCAGGGATAGTTTAGAGAAGCTCTAAGGGAAGGAGGAAGGGAGAACAGAACAGAGAACAGAGAACAGAGAACAGAACAGAGATTTCGAACAGAGACTGCTCTTCTTCTGGGCACCGTCCTCATCATTGGCATGGTATTTAAAGGGTTAGGTGTGACGTGTTTAAAGGTTCATGCGAATTGTGGGTCAACAGCCCCGAGGGAAGAAAGGGTTCGTACGGGCTTCTACGGCCAAAGTGAATGGCCGCTTCGTTAGAGTGTGGAGGGGATTATGTGAATGTAGTGATCTATAGGCTCCAGACCGGTTACAGAAAAATGGGAGGTTCACGGACACGTAGACGAAACGGGACAACAGGCAAGAATTTGCAAGCATAGCGAAAGATAAGGAGGACAGTGGTTACGTGGGGAAAATTCCAGAACGAGCACAGGTTTCTTTTTTTTAAATACAAAGTTGTGGCATGCAATAAAGAAAGCAGAAAGCAGTGGCCATGCAGAACATAACAGATGATAATGGAGATAGAAGGGAAAATCATATTTTATTCGTGAAGTGTTTCTAGGGTGCCTTGTGATCTGTTGATACCGGACGGGTGATGAGCGTTGAACTTGTATATGAGATAACACTCCCTATCACGTCTGTCACGTGTGGATCTAAACCCGGTTTCTAGAATATATAGTTTAATGTTGTCAAAATTGTGACCAGGAACGTTAAAGTATTCGGCGACTGCTTTGGGGAGTTTGTTGGACGTGTCGGTTCTGTGTCCGGTAAGGCGGCTGTTCATTTGTTGGCCGGTTTCACCGATATATTGCATAGAGCAGTCACCGCATTCAATGCAGTATATGACATTGGAGCTTGTGCGTGTGAATGCGTGGTTAACGGGGTGGGTGTAATTGCTCGCAGTGCTTTTCATGGAGCTAGCGTGTTGAACGTGCTTGCATGTTTTGCAGCGAGGGAGGTTGCAGGGTCGTGTTCCCGTGTACGGGGTGCTCGTTTTGCTGATTTTGGCATTCACCAAGGAGTCTGCTAGGTTTTTTGCGCGTCGGTATGTCACCTGTATGGGATGGGTGAATATATTGCTAAGTCGGTCACGGCTTTGGAGGAGGGGCTCGTGCTTCTGTAGAATGGCTTTGACGTTTGGAAGTGCGTTGGAATATCTTGTGATGAAGCTTATTTGGCACGCGTCAGGATTTTTTCGGTTTTCCAGAACCTCGTTTCGATCGAGTGTGAGTGCCTTGCGACGGAATTCGGTTAGGAGGTTGTCTGGATAGTGCCTTTGGGCAAGTGTACTGCTGAGTTCGTCATGCTTCTCAGCGTAATCTGTCTCGTTTGAACAAACTCTGCGTAGTCTTACACTCTGCCCATTTGGAATTCCAACCTTATAGTGACGCGCGTGGTGACTCTTGAAGTGAAGGTATTGTTGTTTGTCAATTGGCTTTTTTACAGGGTTGTTGTGAGGTTGCCGTTGTCTAGTGATATTGTGGTGTCCAGGAAGTTAATTAAGTGAGTTGACTGTTGTGATGTGCTATGCGCGGTGTTCAGTAGATCAACGAACTTTTGAAATTCATCTTCCCCGTGTTCCCATATTATCAGTATACCATCGATGTATCGAAGGTACACAGTGGGTTTTCATGAGAGGGCGCTGAGAATTTTGTTTTCTAAGAACCCCATGAAGATATTTGCGTATGTGGGTGCAACAGGTGTGCCCATACTTGTACCGTGTACTTGTAGGTAGTATTCGCCATTGAACCCGAAGTAGTTCAGTTTAAGGACCAAGTCCATTAGAGCGAGTATGTCTTCCGTGTCTTTTCTGATGTTTGTTGTAGAAAAGGTATTGCAGAGGGCTGTGATTCCGTCGTTGTGTGGGATGTTAGTATACAGTGATGTCACATCCAGAGTGGCTAGTATTGTGTCTCTACCAAATGTACGAGTGTTGTTTATATATCTGATTATTCTGAGGAGGTGGGGTGTGTCTTGTACATGCGATGGCAATGTTGTCGGGATAGGGTTTAAATAGTGGTCCAGGAATTTCTTTCTGTTTGTGTGTTGTTATTAGATACAATTGGCCTGCCGGGGATGTCAGCCGTATAGAGCTCGTTGGCGTGTACCTTGTGGATTTTGGGCAGTAAATAGAAACGACCTGCGCCTGTGTTTGATGGGGTGAGATATCTGAGGTCATCACGTGATGAGCTTTCGTTCGTGGAGGTCCTGTATGGTATGGGTTATTAGCGCCGTGTACTCTTTTGTTGGGTCATGGTCCAGTTTGAGGTAGTGTTGCGTATTGTTGAGTTGCCTATGAGCTTCAGAAATATATTTATCTGTGGGCCAGATGACGATACCCCCACCCTTATCTGCGCGCTTGATAATGATATCATCTCTGTCAGCTAGCGCTTTGATGATGTCACGCTGTGTTTTAGTGAGGTTGTGACCACGCGAGCTTTGGTAAATACCGCGAAGGATGTCGTTGGTTACTTGTTTAATGTACAGGTCTAATGCGGGTTCTCGGCCGTGATTTGGTGTCCAGGTTGATGGTAGTCGGAGGTCGTTGTTGTTTTCTTGTGTTGTATCAGCGAAGAATTCTCTAAGGCGTAGCCGTCTCGCAAAGTCTGATATGTATTTGTGGATTTCGTATTCGTTAACAGAATTGAGTGTAGGGCAGAATGTTAACCCCCTAGAGAGGACTTGCAGTTCGTCGCTGGTTAGTGAGCGTGATATATCTATTACGGTGCTTGCGTCAGCGTTTTCTCGGGGTGGCTCAGCGACGTTGCGGAGAGTTGTGGTTGTGGTGCTGGAAATGATTTGTTCGGCTGCTGCGTGTGTTGTGTTAGTGGGTCCGGTATCCGTGTCGTTGTTGGAATTAGGTTTTCCGAGTTTTGAGTGTTCCTTGTTAGCTAGCTCGCGGTTGAGTTGTTGAATGTGTGGTTCGAGAGTGTTTGCCTCCGCGTCGGTGAGACTGATATTGTTTATATGGGCCTGGATCGTAGCGAGTTGCGCGTGGCACTGTTTCTTTAATATTTCGAGAAACGTACGGGCTGTGTTGCTAAGGGCTGATGCCAACTCTAGCTCTAGTTCAGGTGTCAGTTTTCCTAATGCAGGAACTGTTTTAGGGGTGAGGCCTTTAGGTTCTGTGTTGTGTGCCAGGTGGTGGGTGTAGATCCGTACATGATGTAGGTATAGGCTACGTATCTCCATGAGTTTTCGCGTTCGTAGAAAGTTCGTTGACTGCATGCTAGGCTGGTGATTAGATAGTCAACGGTCTTTTCTGCGTGATGTGCGCGTGCGTCGTGTCTGTGGGGTCGGTGTCTGTGGGGTCAGTGGCTGTGGAGACTCGCTGTGTTCCTCGATGTCATCTATCTGTGTTTGCGTGCTTGTGGTCTTCCGTATCATAGTTTGCGTGAACTTTGTGTGTGTGCGAGTTGCGTTTTGAGTGTTGTCGTTTGCCGCGTGTGTATGCGTGGGTGCAGTGGTCGTTGTGGTCCCCTTTGAAGCCATCGTGTGTTCTGGCGTGTTTGCGGTGAAAAGAACAGTCTCTGTTCGAAATATCGGCGGCTTCTGTCCTGAGGCAACTCCCTTCCTACATCTCTACCGGTTCGCTGGATTTCTACCCACAAAAACACACGTGTTGACCTCAGATATCTCACCCCATCAAACACAGGCGCAGGTCGTTTCTATTTACTGCCCAAAATCCACAAGGTACACGCCAACGAGCTCTATACGGCTGACATCCCCGGCAGGCCAATTGTATCTAATAACGACACACCAACAGAAAGACTCTCGAAATTCCGGGGCCACTATTTAAACCATATTCCGACAACAGTGCCATCGCATGTACAAGACACACCTCACCTCGTCAGAATAATCAGAGATATAAACAACACTCGTACATTTGGTAGGCACACAATACTAGCCGCGCTGGATGTGACATCACTGTATACTAACATCCCACACAACGACGGAATCACAGCCCTCTGCAATACCCTTTCTACAACAAACATCAGAAAAGACACGGAAACCATACTCGCTCTAATGGACTTGGTCCTTAAACTGAACTACTTCGAGTTTAATAGCGAATACTACCTACAAGTACACGGTACAAGTATGGGCACACCTGTTGCACCCACATACGCAAATATCTTCATGGGGTTCTTAGAAAACAAAATTCTCAGCGCCCTCTCATTAAACCCACTGTGTACCTTCGATACATCGATGGTATACTGATAATATGGGAACACGGGGAACATGAATTTCAAAAGTTCGCTGATCTACTGAACACCGCGCATAGCAACATAAAGTTCACATCACAACAGTCAACTCACTTAATTAAGAGAGAAACTGATGTTCTGAGGCTGGAACAACGTAGAAGGGGCAGATACAAACAAAGCCTCAAATTGCCTAAGAAGTCAACGATGAAGTCAGATGACGCACCCCGAAAGTCGCTGGAGAGGCGTGTTAGCTTAGCTCAATTGGTAGAGCCCGGACCGGTAATCCAGAAGATGTGGGTTCGATCCCTACAGCTGGCTAACCTTTTCAGTGACTTTCATCTTTCATCACTTAATTAACTTCCTCGACACCACAATATCACTAGACAACGGCAACCTCACCACAACCCTTTACAAAAAGCCAACTGACAAACAACAATACCTTCACTTCAAGAGTCACCACCCGCGTCACTGTAAGGTTGGAATTCCTAATGGGCAGAGTGTAAGACTACGCAGAATTTGTTCAAACGACACAGATTACGCTGAGAAGCTTGACGAACTCTGCAGTACACTTGCCCAAAGGGACTATCCAGACTCCCTCCTAGCCGAATTCCGTCGCAAGGCACTCATACTCTATCGAAACGAGGTTCTGGAAAACCGAAAAAATCCTGACGCGTGCCAAATAAGCTGCATCACAAGATATTCCAACGCACTTCCAAACATCAAAGCCATTCTACAGAAGCACGAGCCCCTCCTCCAAAGCAGTGACCGACTTAGCAATATATTCACCCATCCCATACAGGTGACATACCGACGAGCAAAAAACCTAGCAGACTCCTGGGTCAATGCCAAAATCAGCAAAACGAGTACCCCGTACACGGGAACACGACCCTGCAACGTCCCGCGCTGCAAAACATGCAAGCAAGTTCAACACGCTAACTCCATCAAAAGCACCAGCAGGAACCGGTCACATAATCCCCTCCACACTCTAACAAAGCGGCCATTCACTCCGGCCGTAGAAGCCTGTACGGACCCTTTCTTCCCTCGGGGCTGTTGACCCAAAATTCGCGTGAACCTTTAAACACGTCACACTAACCCTTTATATACCATGCCAATGATGAGGACGCTGCCCAGAAGAAGAACAGTATCTGTTCGAAATATTGGCGGCTTCTGTCCTGAGGCAACTCCCTTCCTACATCTCTACCGGTTCGCTGGATTTCTACCCATCTAAGGGAAGGAGTTGGTCGTACAATCCATTCACCCCATGACGAGTTGCTCACGTAAGGCATGGAGCATGTTAAAAAGCCTCGTATTTGATAGGGGAGTTCATTTTACCGTATGTAAGCAATTTTCACCATCGCACTCGACGGGCTCGATGCTTGTGGCGTGCGCGAAATTTGCAAAGTTTGTGCAAGTTTACCAATTTTCTTGCAATATAAAATTTTAGAATTTGTTCTTGAACATTTTTTGCCATATAGCCCTGGCGTTGTACTTTCAACACAAAAAATATAATCGCGCCGGTGCAATGTAACCTGCAGTAAAAAATCGGGACGTTGTAAAAATTCGACAAAATGCACATTTTTTTACCAAAAAATTCGGTGTGAGGAGGCTGGGATAGAAGCGTGATCAAGGTGTCATTCGATGCACCGTCTTCCTAGCAAGACGTAGCAAAAAATCTCAGAGGTACTTTTTGCTCAACTCAAATAATGTGTTTGTTAATTGTAGGTAACTTCGCTAACGTGTATGCGCGCTGCGTACCGAAAGTATAACTAAGCGGGTCGCTCACAAAATACTAGACGGAAAGAAAACACTAGGCTGTCGCATTATTGAAGAGGAAATAACGGTTGCAAACACCTGTTTGCCTCCTTCGAGGCCCGACGGTTGTTCAGTGCGTACTCAACAAGCTGGCCATCTTGCGCTGTAACAAAACTTGTAGCCAGCTCGCGGTGGTGCTAAGTAAGAGATAAGTGAACACAAGGAGATTCGGGTCCATTCAGGTTGTATTGTACCATACGGTTGAGTTTTGGCTGTGTGGCATCCGGCATCCGGCAGCCGAGTCCTTAACATGAGTAGAGTAATCACGGCATGAACAGTGATCAAGTATTGCCTGCCCCGAATGCAAGCGGAGAATATTTTTGCATATTTTTTGCATGTGTGTGTTAACTCATTCCAGTATTCGGAAGAGAACTTTTTAGCTGTCCATCCCTCTTGCACGTACATAAAACTTACTTAGCAGCTGCGATATACGAACGCTTTGCGCGCCAACAGTTGAGATGTACGTATAAGTGAAATTTTGCCAGCCATGGGTGCAATCACTTTCGATACCGGATAAGCTACTGCCGGGCATTTTTGTTGTGTTCAGAGCTATGATACATGTACTGCGTTATTCAGGTCAGGTCTAAGGTTTCTTTCATAGTGATCTTGCATACGGGGGGTGGTTATTTCAGAGAAACATGGGTGAGCGTACGAGGACATGCACATTTATACTGCTTGCCATGTGAATACACTTTAGTGTATAAGCCATACCTTAAAATTACTTCAGCGAGATCTGGAACTTTTTGAGTTGTTCCTTTGCTTAGGCCTTGAGTATCGCAGTTAAACTCACAAAAAACTGCTAACATTACCCCGTGTTACCGTTGTTTCTTGGCAGTGATCAAACTCCAAGGAACAAGGCGAGAAGTATCAGATCTTCCTGAAGTCATTTTTAAGGTCAGGCTTACACACTAGACCTCACACGGCAAGCACTATAAATGTGCCTGTACTCGTATGCTCACCCATGTTTCCACCCCACCCCACCCCCGTGTGAAAGATGACTATAAAAGAAGCTTTATACTTGACCTGAATAACCCAGTATCATAGCTTTGTACACAACAGAAATGCCCGGAAATTGCGTATCCGATAACAAAAGTGATAGCACCCGTGACTGAAAATTATTATTTTTTCCTTATACCTACGTGTCATCTGTTGGCACACAGAGCGAAAAGATCGTACGTCGCAGCTGCTAAGTAATTTTGATATACGTACAAGAGGAGTGGACAGCCAAAAGTTTCTCTTCCGAATACTGAAATGAGTTAACATACATATGCAAAAATAATGAAAGGAACAATAGCACATCCAAGGAACTTACTGGTGAAAGCATTCTCCGCGTGTGTCCGATGCAGGCACTACTGGATTACTGTTCATGTCATGATTGCTCTAGTCATGTCACCGACTCGGTGTCACCGACACCCTGTCACCTACAGGGTGTCCCAGAAAACGTGTCATTGAATTATAATAAAAAAACTACACCACCTGGAGTCATGCGGTCAACGGTACTTATTCTTACTGGGTTTTTGCCACGTCCTCATGTGAATGTGGTTTAACGTAAGTTTAATTATGTAAATTTTTGTGAGCTTAAGTCGGAAATTTGCCTAGTAAAGGTCACTCTTTTACGCCACCAATGTGAAGAGCGTGTCTAATTTACTCAAATTAATGATAATTGACAGGGATATTCAGGAGCTATCCCATCGGAAAAAATAGCGAACATCATGCTCTATACGAAGGTCGCACAGAATAGCGCACGATGAATTTTTCAGCGCAATCTGTGTCAGTCCGACGAAAGGAGGTTGGAAACCCAGCACACCCAGGCATCGCAGACAGAGATAACGCAGGCATGGCTTATCACGTCCGACTTCCCCTGGGATAGTGCTTTCCCTCTCCCAATTTTAGGAACTGTTACTTTTTATACTATCACTCTGTAGGCTGGCTTCGGAACCTCCTTTCGTCGGACTGCGAGCGATTGCGCTCAGAAAGACATCGCGCGTTATGGTCCGGTGCTCCGAAAAGCATGATATTCTGCTATTTTTTCCGATGGGATAGCTCGTGAATATCACTGTCAATTATCACGAATTTGAGTGAATTCGGCACGCTCTTCATATGGGTGAGGTAAATAAGTGACCTTCCCTTGGCAAGTTTCTGAGTTCAGTTCGCAAATCTTTGTATAATTAAACTTGAGGTACATGACAATAACTTTACAAGGTGGCAAAAACCTAATAAGAACAAATGCTGTTGACCGCATGATTCTAGGTGGCGTAGTTTCTTTATTATAATTCAATAACACGTTTTCTGGGACACCCTGTATATGTGGGAGCTAGCAAGGAGCAACCACACTGGGACAGAGGTCCGACGGGGCGAGATTTAATTTCTAGAATGAGCGAGGATGATGTCCGAGATCGTGTGCGTGAAAGGGCGTGCTGTTCGTCTTCTTTTCCGGTAGATGGCCGCCACATATACATGGAATTGTTTTTCAGGAAACGATAGCCGCAGTCACTGCATGTCACTAAACGCACAGGGACTCATCCCAACCTCTCTAATCATCAACCTCAAGCGTTCCTCAACTGAAGGAAAAAGTGAGCATTGTTTCGCGAGGAGGAATCTCGTACTGATTTTATTTGACCGCAGTGCCACGCTGTCTCGTATGTCAGTACGACCCCATCGATGCCATGCTCGTGCCCGTAGCAAGAGAACACGAAGATAGAATAGAGAATCTCGGTAACAGTCCAGTCGTCCTTTCCGACGACCGACCCACGTAATACCTGAAACGGACGACGACGAACCCTTAGATGAGCACGACAGTGCAGACGAACTGCTCATGGGGGAAGGGGATCAGTCGTATGCAGATTTCATTCCTCTGTCTGGTAGGGCTAGAGATGAATCATCAGATGCAAGACCAGAATTTCGAAGGGATGAGGACCCCGTCGAGGGTCGTAGAATCGTTGAATTGAGAGAACACGTCGTAGAGTATCTTCCCTCCATCACAGAGAGGCGATTCCTCCCTCTTTTTTTTCACAGATGAGGCATTCGACGGAATGCTTCTCTGCTCTCTCTGCACTTCTCTGCTCCCCGCACGCCGACAACGTGGACGATTTGTGACTCTATCTACCGAGCATAGCTCCAGTAATCACGCACGTTCTGGGAACATACCCCATGCCTTTCAAATTTTGCCTGTGCTCGAAGGCCCTCATGGTTAAGGACGGAGCCGATGGGTTGACTTCTCATCTCCTTCACGTGAACTTGCACGTGAGAGTGGTTCATAACCGCCACGAAATCGAAGGCGCGGTAAATGCAGCCATCGCAGAATCTTCGCAACGCGTAGAAAACAATAAGAGAGAAGGGTCCGGTTTCACCTCCAACAACGTCCAATGTGTCGACTTAAAACTAACGCGCTTAAAACGGAAGTGCTTTGGGTGCACGATCGAGCTTCCCGAAATGTTGAAAAGAAAGACAAAGACTCTCACAAACGTCAAACTTCTACCGAATCACAAAAATGAGTGTTTCAAGTATAGCGCGCTGGCACTCTTGCATCCGTTGAGGAACAAACCAAATCTTCATGTCAGATACCACAAATACATGAATCCTTCGAATCCGGAGACAAGTGTAACGTACTGGCCACCCTGCTTCCCAGTCACTTACGAAGACATTACCCTGTGGGAGAGAAAAACAAAACCTCTGTGTACATCTATGTGTTCGATGAGCAGATGACCTACCGGACGGGTTCTCTGCACACTCTATAAGGATAAGTCCATCTACTCGAGGTTAGAGAGCATTTCTATGGAATCAGAAAATTTAGCACTTTCATGGGACGAAGTGGGTATTTTTCTTGCGAGAAATGCACGTCCGGTTACGGGACAAGAAATGCATCGCAGCAGCACGAACATCTGTGTTGAGACGCAAAGGAAGTGATTCTCGAAATGCCAAAAATTGGGGGAGAGCGCCTCCTTCAACAAGATACAGTACATGCATCCCTATCCCTTCTCGGCGGTGTTAGACATGGAGAGCGTTTTGGAAAAGGACGCGCTCGTTAAGGATACCGTGAGTGTGCACAGGATGAGCTCGTACTGCATCGTTGTAGTGAGAAGTTGCGATGGAAAAATAGTAGGCCTAGATGTCTATTTGGGACCCAACGCGGCACAAAAATGCTTGTCTGCGCTCAAGCGATTTAGCGATCAAATCGATAAGTTGAACCCGTTGTCCCTCGCCGCTGGTTATGAGTATGAAAGACCATTTTCGACACATGGGAGCGACGCACTACGAATTTTGTGGAATCGAATTTAACCGACATACACGGAAGGTGTTGCATCACGACCACACCCGCTTCGTTGAGCCCGGTTCTTCGAATTTTGTCGCGGCGCTTTGTGATACGTGTAACCTTAAGTGTCGTAACAAGAAAGAACTCGTCGTGTGCGTGCACAGCCTGCAATACGATTTGAGCTCCCTTCTCTGCCAAATGCACGTTCTAAATCTGGGTGAACCGTTGAGCTTAGGTACGAGCTCGGATAAGATAAGAGGGTTCAATATTGGCGATCCCAATTTTCGCAATACCCAGTTTTTCAACCTCTCCTTGTCGAACCCTGTCGAACCGGAAACTCTGCTCGCCAGCGGTGGCGAGAGCGCCTTTCATTGTACCTGTCAAATGTTTGGTGACGGTTTCCGCCGCCACCTCAGGAAGGGCATTTATCTGTACACCTTCGTCGACAGTTTTGAAGCGTACAATTTGCCCGCGCTACCACCAAAGGAAGGTTTCAAAAGTGATCTGAACGATCAAGAGGTCATGGACGAAGACTATCAGTACGCCCTGGACATTTTCGAATTGTTCGAATGTAAAGCATAGTTCACACTAATGTGTCCTGCTGCGTGCGGGCGCCTGCGTGCGTTGTAAGCAATCCGTTCCGCTGTTCACATACCTACGTCCGAATGCGTGCGTCACCAAACCGTAAGCAATTGAGCGCCGAGCGGGATTTCCACTCCGGTGGCAGCCATGTTGAAACCAGTCTCGCAAAGAGAAACCTACTGCGCGCGATCGGAAGGCGGCCTCGCGATTCGTTCTCCGCTTGCGGGCTGCTACGTGCGTCGGAAAAAGTTGAGCTCGTGCGAACTCCTTGCGTTCTGCTGCGGGAGGTCGCGCACGTATCTGTTGCCACGGTCACCAGCGCCCGCACGGATCCGCACGCAGCAGAACACACTAGGGTGAACCATGCTTTAGAACCTTGGCGGTTACACGCGTCTCTACGTCACGCTCGACGCTACGCTCGCTGCGACGCTCGACGCTGGAGACGGATGGGTTGGATATCCTACGTACAGTGTCCCTCGCCAGTTAAGCGCGGGGTAGGGCTCTGAAGCTCACCAAAGTCGAGCTCATGAGCGATCACGAGATGTACGAAACGATCGAGAAGGGAATCAGGGGTGGCATTTGTAACAGCTTCCACAGGTACTGTCAGGCAAATCATGAGGGGAGCGACGATTACGATCCCAAGCAAGAAAATACTTTGATCCAGTACCTCGACGTGAACAGTTTGTATCCGTACGGGATGACTTTCCATCTTCCGACAGGTGGTTCTGTGTGGGTCGATCTTTCGAGGTGGAGCGAGATCGATTTTCTCAACATTCCTCACGATTCTGAAGTGGGTTACGTCTACGTGCTAGACTTGTCGTATCCCAAAGAACTCTACGCACTCACCAGGGGTTTTCCCCTGGCACACGAACACAGATGCGTGGACGAGAACAAACTCTCCTCCTACCAAAGACACTTGAAACAGGCGTTGAAGCAGAACGCCCGTCCCACAAAGAAACTCTTGCTGACGTCCTACGACAAAGAACGCTGCGTCGTTCATTATGCATTGCTCGCTCTGTATGTGAGGTTGGCCATGAAAATAAAACGCGTTCACAGGATCCCCTCATTCCACCAAGACGACTATTTGCAGACTTTCGTGCAGAGAAACGGCGCGTTGAGGAATGCCGCGACCGCGAAATTCGAGTGACTTATGTACAAAACCATGTCGAACAGTACGTTCGGTAAGACGATACAAAATGTGTGAGGGATGAAAAGTTGCGCTATAGCCTACGACAAAGAAAGCATACTCCGAAAAGCTAGCTCCATCGACAGTCAGCATGACGCGAGCGCAGTGCGCGCTGCCTTTATACAGCGTTTTCAAATAAAAATGCACAAAGAAATGAGAGTGAAACCGAAACGGAGACGGTGCCCCTTGCCGCTAGGAGCATGCGCGCACAGTGGAAGGAGATAGCGAAACCGAAAAGGGGAGCGCCCGAGAGGAGATGACCGCTCGGTGCCGGGCGGCCAAGCGCAGCGGCAGCACAGAGGGCGCTGGGAGCGCGCGCGCGCGCATGCGTAGCCGCTGTGAGAGGCACTCCCATCAATCGCGCGCTGGCTGTCGTAGAGTGAGAACGTGCGGTCAGTCACTCCGCCGTCCCCGCGCTGTGTCTGTTGCGACTTGGCTGTCGTCGGGATCGGACGCTTCGTCGCCACGGGAAAAAAGGTGAGTGATTTGCCGCGGCGGTTTTTCCCGAGGATTAAGTGTTTTTTGACCGCACTTCTGCTAAGCCTTTCCTCGCATGTTTGCCGCAGCGGTTAGGCCGTATCCCCTGCGTTTTGTACGCGCATGTTTAGACTTCTTTAGCAGTGACCCGTAGCGTCCTAAGCCTTTTCTCCGTGTTGACGCATGTTTAGCATTGTATGCCTAGCGTTTTATGGTTGTCGTCTTGTCCCAGACGGAAATAAAAGCCCACGGTTGTCCACAGGATATCAGAAGCCGGACATGCGGATGTCCGTGGGATATCAGCTATTTTCCACCAGACGTCCTAGGGACATCCGAGTGGCCACCTCTCGGACATTCCGAATTACGTCCATTCCAGGACGAGCCACGTACGTGGCTTCTCAGAGGGTTTTTATTGATCTTTATTACTAATTATATTCGTTCGTGCTACTAGAGCACGTATTCACTATGAAACCACTTGTCACACTGGATGCAAATGTAAAAATAACTAGGTTTATTCATGAATACCTTCCTGGAGATGATGCAAAATAACCTCACACATCAACAGCAAATGTAAGGCAAAGTAGCAAAATATTGCGAAGAAGAAGATTGAACCTGGAAACCAAAACTTCTGTGAGAAATATATCAAGATGGCCATACGTGCCTTTGCCTACAGGGTGAACTTAGAGCACCGGCGAGATCATCGGCAAACTCACTATCACAAAAAAGAGTCCTATGCTTTGTCCTGAAGGCAGTGGTAAAACTGTACCTTTAGGTAAATGCTAATAGTACATACACATGTACAGGGTGTTCAAAATTAAGCTTTCACTAGCACTTTATAAATAGGCGAAAAAAAACGGGTGCTATTTACTGTTCCTTGAGTAAGAAACAGGCGCTAGGTAATTAGCAGCACTTGTTTCTTACCCAAGTAGTGTAAAGTTATCATCCGGTTTCCTGTCATCGCTGTGTTTGCGTAGCGCTCGTGAAAGCTTAATGTTGAACATCCTGTATAAACACTGTGGGTGAACACAGTTCGCCCATGATACAGTCGCTGCTTATCGAAGGAGATAAAAGCGCCGCGCGATGGGGAGAGAGAGGAATGTTTCTGCCGACAGCTGTCAAGGTAGGCAGCGGGATCTGGAGCGGAACGGAGGATCCGCGACACATGAGATGTAAGTGGTGCCCTGGTCACTGAGTAAAGAGTGTGTTTGTTCACTTGTGTCTGTGTCTCTCGGTGCAGCGGTTGGGCAAAAGACGGGTTGGATTCAACCCCGCGTGGGATTCAAGGGGGTAGAATCCTACAAATTGGCGTCCAATGTTGGGGCCGACCCGTCTTGCCGCACGCCCGGGAGGCACTGACAGCTAGTGTAGTTGCAGTGTAGTTTGTAGCATTTGTCGCCCGTGCCCTTCGCTCGCTGTCGCTTTTGCTGTTTTGTTTGTAGTTCGGGAGTGTGCGTTTGCTGGCCATGCTGCCTAAGAGGCCCCCTCTCGAACCCGCCTACGAGGACGACCCGCCAGTAGCGGAGGACCTGCTTCGGCAGATGACAGCTCTCTGTGCTTTATTGTCGCAGCAGCTCCCGAGTAGCACGTCCGCCGCCCAGCCGTCCTCGGAACCCCCGCTACGCCTGAACCTGACGTTACCGACATTTTCGGGCTACAGCGTCCGTCTAAGATTTTCTCGCCGACCTGGAGGCTTACCAGACAGCCGTTGGAGCAACCGACGAAGCCGTCTTGCGCCGGATACTACCCGCTGCATTGGTAAGCTCAGCTGCTTAGTGGCGCCGGTCTCAACCCGCATTTCCGTCTATGACCAAATTTCAGCGGCTGTTTCGGGAGGAATTTTTGCCCCCGGATTATGCAATGCGTATGCGTGAGGAACTCTTGACTCGAACGCAGCACGCGGAGGAGAGCCTGTTGGAATATACCCGGGCAATCCAAGAGCTGTACCGGAGAGCTGAACCGCTCGCGACGGAAAGCGAGAAGGTGGCCTGCGCTATTCGCCAATTTCACCCTCGTTTTAAGCCTTATTTGTGGGGGCGAAGCTTTTCTTCGCTCGATGACCTCGCTAAAGAAGCCCGTGTCATCCAAGCAGATTTGTTGGCGGAATTGCAGTACCGCCTAGGCCGGAACAAACGCTGGAGCCTAGCTGCGCATGAAACGGGCCGAGACAGTCGTTAGACGCGGAATTAAACCCCCGCGGGACTGTTGGAACACACGGCGGTCCGCCCGCCGGGCCAGTTTACCGTTCTTTGGATCCCTTTGCATATGAGCAAAGGAACCGAGCGAGGTCGGCACGAGCAGAGCCGCGCGAAGTCGGTGATGCACGTCATGCACCACGGCAGGACAGGCGCGACTCTAGAGCAAGTAATAACGCAGGAACACAACCCCGTTGTTACGGTTGCGGTGAACGCGGTCATTTTCGTCGTAACTGCCCGCAGCAGACCACTACCACCCCCAGACAACCCCCGCAGGGAAACCCGGGACGCCGGCGGCGGTAATTGGGAATGACTCAGTTCTGTCGTCGGCTGCTGAAAATGTCGATAAGAAGCAAGCGAATTCTAACCATGCTATCTTCTCTGATAACGTAGTGGTTCTCTGGTAACGTCGCTGCGCAGAGTAGATAACGTGTCGCTGCGGTCTGGGGGCTGTGCGCGGCGTGGGCTACCGTGTCTTGTGCCCTGGGGCGTGTCCTGGGTTTCTGGTCATAACGGTTCTGTAAAATTCACATCTTTTGGTTGTTTGCTTTTGCAGATTCAGTTTCTTTTTTTTTCTTTCCTGACCGCCGGGCCGCTGGTGTGGCGATTGGGTTGGTAGTGTCCACAATATTTCATATTAGGGTGCGATGCAGAGTTCATGAGGCTGGTTTGGGTCACTACCATACTTCTGGGGGTGCCCTTGCGGGTGTGAGTGCGGGCGTTATGGTGCAACTGGAGCACTTCTGTTTAAGGCCGTGCCCACACATACCGTGCCTTTTTCCCAACGGCGTGTCCTTTAGGACACAGAGTTGTGAGGAGTTCGTGATACCTACTTACATATTACTCGTTCGCTCGGGGCACTGGTTTTGGGGTTTTCCCCCTAGAGAGTTGGTGGGTGTGCTATCACCCTTATACATATGGGATATTTGGAACATATAGAACACATAGGGTTGGTCATATCATTTTTGTATCGTGGGATTAGTGTTTTTTTCCCGGTTTTGCTTATTGTGGGGAGCAGTGCCGTGCCTGGGGTTCTGCGCCTGCTTGTGGTTGTGAGCTTGCTTGCTTTTGATTTTGTTTTTACTTCCTCGGAGCCTTGTTGGTCTGGGAGTATTAGGTACACTGCGTAGTCTTTCATGTCCATGCGGACCGTTGGTCTCTATCAATTTTTTTTCCCTTTTGGTTGTGCTACGTTCTGCGGGTTGTGGGCCTCTCCTCGGGAGGGGGGGGGGGCGTTCTTGGTAGGGTGAAATACACAGGTACTACTACTGGCTGCGTAGTGTACTGGCTCATCCCCGCTTTGGTGTCCCCCCGACCCGTACTTTTTGGGGGTTCCGCAGCTGTAGCGTTTGTCACTAGGTTGTTGTTTGTGTTACGTTCCCCGGTTGGGCTGGGCGCCCGCCTGCGTTCTCCGGTGGTTATGCTTAGGCTGCAGCCGGTGTCGCCGGGGGGTGCCCGGCTTGTTGGGGGTATTTTGTTTTGGTTCAGTTTCGTGAGATTTTGGTGCCTCGTCCCGACATAGTTGAGGTGGGGCTTGACGTGGTGGGGGTGGTGATCGGGTCGTGGTTTCCCGGCCGGACCGGGGGGCCGCCTCCGCTTGCGGGTGGTTACGCGTTAGCTGCAGCCCGTGGCGGGGGCGGGCCCGTGGTCTGGTAGATATTATGGGAGCTCTGGTATATCGGTGGTGCCCTTTGACTTCGATTTCTTTCTCTTTTTTTATTATTATTTTTTGTTATTTTTATTTTTATTGCTTTTTTTTCTCAGCCGGGGTGGTTGCCTGGTCCGCGTGGTAGTTTTTTTTGGGGGGGGGGCATTTTTTTTTGTCCTTTTCGTGATGTTTTTCCCTCTCCCATTCATGGTCTTGCCTGCTGTATATGTTGGGGTTGTGGTGTGTGTGGCCGCATTGGAGGACATTGCCTCGGTTACAGTGTGTGACCGGTGTTCTTGCGGGATTTCATATTGGCTATCGGCTATGAGGAGTTTTTTTTTTTACATTATTAACATATCCATGTATTATGTCTTGTAGGTATTGTTACGTTTTTTTTTATGGGGTGGGGCTTGCTCAGGGGCATCCTCCTTTTTTTTTCTTTCTTGCCCACGGTGATCAGTTGGTTGTGTTGATGTTGACGGGTGTCAAAGGTGTTTCTTTGTACTACAAATAGTATTTTTAGTTTTGTTACAGAGGAGCTCGTGTGCTTATGTTACCTTGGTAGTGTGGTGCGATGGACTGGGACTTCTAGTTGAAAGTACTCCGGAGCTGGTATCTGGATGGGAACTGCAGGCTGGAGCTCGTCCTTGAAGTTATTTTGTCAGTCAAGTGGCGGAATTATGTTTTTTTTTTTACTGTTGGGGGCTTTCCTGTTTTTTTTTTGTTGTGTGTTCAATAAAAGCCGCTGGATTGCTTGGCCCGTTCGCTTGGCTGTGGTTTCGGTAGGGTAATTAACAATTCTTTTCTATTTCCTCTTTTAATTCGGGCGGGGGGGTTCTGTCGGTCTTTCTGTCTTCACCTTTTTTTTGTCTCTTTTGCTTTTCCTCTTTCTTGGCTGTTCCCTCTGCGATACCTTGTGTGGTGCGGAGGGGGCAGTCTTTGTATTTTTTTTATGTATCTTTTTCCTGATCTTTATGATAACGTAGTGGTCTCGGTCCCGCTCGCATGTCGAGCGCAGGATGACATATGCAACATCGGACCGTTTATCGTGGCGTGCGTTCTGAGTAAGGACGTTGCGGCTTTGGTGGACACTGGAGCGGCTGTATCCGTGATAGGTGACACCATCCACGACTGGTGCCGGGAGCGGAACATTTCCGTACGGACAACCAGGACCTGCCTAAGGCTCGCATCAGATGCAGTGGTACCAGCCGGAGGAGCAGTACGTCTCACTTTGACCGTCGACGGACAACGTGTCAGACAACGCTTCATCTACCTGCCCGGATTGACGGGACTGATGATCCTGGGACGCGACTTCATTATCCGGATGGGACTCGTCCTGGACTTACGTCGCGGAGGCTACCAGCATGCAAGCGGTACCACCTTCTACCCCTTCATGGAGTGGACGCCGCCGGAAACGGAGCAGAACCGGACTGGTGAGGAGACCCAGGATCCCGGAGCTGGACAATCTACGTCCGTTGAGCCATTTTCCGGAGCAGAATACCTAACAGCGACGGTCGTACCCGCTGTTTTAGAGCACGCCCTGAAAGAATTTCCAGGAAGCCCAGACCAGTGACGCATGCTCGTTAAAGGGGCCGTAAACAGGCCACCAAACATTTCTGAAATAATGATACCCCATGAAAGAACACAGCTCATAATACCCAAATATACATTTCGTTCGGCTCGTGCCAGCTCATTGACCCGTATAACTGCTTTCAAAGATGACTAACCAGCGAGCCTCTCTCCACAACGCATACGTCACATGGCTACGTAGCGTTTTGCCGTCCAATCGGGGGGCCGAGCTGCGCACATGACGTTTCAAATTACCAGCCAATGAACATACTTCGTTATCAGCTGTGAGTCGGAGCGCTCAGTTTGTTTGTGTGAAACGACGTTTTGCGTTCCGTGGTTCCGAAATTCAACGTCATGACATCTTCAACATCTCCGGCTGGCGCAAACGTCAACAGCTGGGCTGCTATCACATGACGCGATTCGAACCCGGGTTCCTCCCAGTCACGACGTGACATGGCCAGCACGCTATCCACTGTACCACGCGAGCTGGTGACGCGATGCCGCGTGGCTCAAACCAAAGCACTGCAGCCCAGTTGTCGGAACCATTCGAAGATGACGAAGATGTTCCATAGCGCACCTACCTAAGATTCCGGAACTGTAGTCCCGGATATTCATTCGCGCTCGTGGTGTGCTGCGTGCTACTGCCCAGAAAACGTAGTGCGCGTATGATACCTAAATTAAACACATTTCTTTCTCAGTTTGAGGCTCTAACTGTTTAGACTTTAAATAGAAGAGGATTCACGTTCATCTAGTCCAATTCCGCATTTGAAATAAAATCGTACGTGGAACACTCAATCGTAATTGGTGGGGAAAGCGCTACGTCAAAATGACGTAAAGTTAGAGCGTGGGGCGGAGCTAAAATGCGAAAGAGTGCAGTGAATATTTCATTCGTATGCAAGCGCCTTTTGTTTTTGAGCGTTAGTAATTGCAAGGAGTTTTCACGGCCTAAGTTCCAATGATATAACACAAAGAAATGTGCACCTTTTGTACCTGTTTACGGCCCCTTTAAAGCATTGCGGCCATTCTCCTGTATGTTCACAGAGAGACCAGGTCTAACCCATGCATTGGAGCACCGGATAGAAACCGGCGACGCAAGGCCCTGCCGATGTAATCCTCGGCCTTTGAGTGTGCATAAGCGCAAGCTCCTCGATGCTGCGCTGGATGAAATGATCGAGACCGGTGCTGTGAGACCTTCTCGCAGCCCTTGGGCTTTTGCGGTGGTTCTTGCGCCGAAAAAGGATGGAACCGCAAGGTTGTGCGTGGATTACCGCCGACTGAACGAGGTGACGGTAAGAGATTCGTACCCTTTTCCTTCGATAGACTCGATCATGTATTCGTTGGGATCCGCCCACGTGTTTACAACTTTGGACTGCAGTAGAGGATTCCTGCAGATTCCCATAGCACCGGATGATGTTGAGAAAACAGCATTTACCTGTCACAGGGGATTATTTGAATTTGTCCGACTGCCCTTTGGACTGTCTAATTCCCCCGCTAGTTTTCAGCGAGTGATGGACGAGGTGCTTGGCGATGCGAAATACAATTTCGCTATGGCGTACATGGATGACGTAGTAATTTTTTCACGGACATTCCAGGAACACCTTTCTCATTTGAAAGTGGTGTTAGGACGCATGCAGGCTGCAGGATTGACTGTCAATCCCCGCAAGATGCAGTTGGCTACCAACAGCATCGATCTCCTCGGGTTCAAGGTGGAGTCCGGCACGGTCAGGCCGAACGAGGACAAGCTAAATTCTATCCTTGAGTACCCCCGCCCGACGGATGTGAAAAGCTTGCAGCGCTTCCTCGGTATGATTGGCTTTCATAGGCAGTTGATACCGCGATGCGCAGACCTAACGCAACCGCTAACTTGGCTTTTGCGGAAGGGAGCACGATGGTCGTGGGGTCAAGCGCAGGAACAGGCGTTTACCTCTCTCGCTAAAGCGATTGCGGAAACTACCCGCTTGTATCTACCGGACCTCAATTGCCCATTTGTACTTCAAACAGATGCGAGCGATTACGGCCTTGGTGCAGTCTTGTTACAAGAGCATCACGGTGAACTCCAGCCCGTGGCATTTGCAAGCCGTACGCTGACGCCTCCCGAACGCAATTATAGCCTGACGGAGAAGGAGTGCCTAGCAATCATGTTCGCACGACATAAGTTGGTATGGATTTGGATGGTGCGAAATTCACTATTCAAACTGACCATCAGGCACTGTCCTGGTTAAAGCGGTTGAAAAACCCAGCCGGACGGCTCGCACGTTGGAGTTTAACGTTGCAGCGATATGACTTCTCGGTGGAATACCGGAAGGGAACCTCAAATAAGGCGGCAGACACGCTATCTAGAGCACCGTTGCCCCTTGAGGACGTCGTTATTCCGCAGGAGCTTGTGGCCGCGGTTAACCAGACCGTCACAGAGGAGGAGCTCTCGTGGGGACAGATTGTAAGCAGGAACGACATCCTGGAAGCGCAGAGGACCGACGGCCTTTGTCAGCGTGTGTCGAAGTGGCTGGAAACAGCAAACCTGGAAGGCAGGGAAGACGGTGAGGAGAGGTACGACTCCTATCAGCTGAGCGAGGATGGTCTCCTGGTCCGGTACATTCCCCAGGCGGACGACGAGGAGGTTGGTGATAGCCCCTTTCGGATCGTAGTTCCAAGGAAGCTACGTAAGTCATTCCTCAAATACTTCCATGATGCTGCATTGTGGGGTCACGGTAGCGGCAGCAAGACTTATTTTAAGTTGTGTCGTATCGCGACTTGGCCAGGCATGAGACAGGATGTTTTGCGGTATACACGCAGCTGTCCGATATGTCAGAAGTCTAAGCCGCGTGGAGGGCAGGCTCCCGGCTTGCTGCAACCGATTGTTAGCCAGAAACCTTGGCAGATAGTCGCATGTGACGTAATGGGTCCTTATCCCAGAAGTCCCCGTGGTAACCAGTATCTGTTAGTTGTTACAGATCACTTCACGAAGTGGGTTGAGCTTTACCCGCTGCGGAAGTTGGTGTCCGCTCGGATCTGGGACAGACTGCTGGACGTTTTTTCCCGGTTTGGATTCCCGGACCAGCTCACCACGGATAACGCCTCGTACTTTACAAGTAAGGTGTTTGTCGATAGTTGCTCTGCGTTGAGCATACGTCACGTAAAGACGTCCCCTTATCACCCTCAGGCGAACATAACTGAGCGGGTTAATCGGAACATCAAGATGATGTTGGTATCTTTTACCGAAAGGCATAAAGATTGGGACGCCCGTCTTACGGAGCTTGGCTTTGCCACTCGCACTACGGAAAATAGGTCGACAGGATTTACCCCGGCTTATTTGAATTTCAGACGGGAAATTGTGTTCCCCCTCGAAAACACGTTGCGAACACGGCACGCACAGCCTAGTCGTTCGTACGCGAAGTATGCTAATGATCTTAGCGATAGAATTTCGACTGCCATTCGTTTAGCACGGGAGAGTCTTGAGGTCGCAAGACTGGAGCAGTCTCTCCAGTACAACAAAGGTCGGCGCCAGGTCATTTACCGCGTTGGAGACCTGGTCCTAAGGCGAACACATCCCCTTAGCGATGCAGCGAAAGGCTTTGCTGCCTCTCTCGCTGATCGATGGGACGGTCCTTATCGGGTAAGCGCACAGCTAACTCCGGTCACTTACAGGCTCGAGCATTGCAGCGACAACGAGGAAACTGGCCCCGTCCACGCACAAGACCTCAAGACCTTCAGCCAGCGCATCTCGGACAGCGGCAGGTGGGAGGAGGACCACGATCTAGCATCGCAAGCCCGCTCTCCCTCAAGTCCCCCTAGGGCCGGTCGACCCCAAGAGACTACTGCCCAGGGCGGGGTTCCCGGGATTACCCGCTATAACCTTCGCCCACGTAAGCAACCGAGGTGGCATTTTCCCTTTTTTTTTTGCGCAGGCCACGACCGAGATCTCGTACACCACAACGTTCTACGGCCCACCCCCAGGCTCGGGCTTCCCGACCTCAACGTTACGTCGCCCCGGCCGTTCGTTCAGTCGCCCACACAGCAACGTGGACGACCTTGTCTGGTGACACCAGTGTTGGATTCGTGTCACACCGTCGATGGAGGGACCAACCGCGCCCGCTGCGCGACGACCCGGTCGCCCTCGTGCCCGAACCTTTCAAAGGCCTCACGCTCCAAGACCGCCACCCGCCCGAGCCCCCAGCCCTCTATACACCGGAAGAGATGGCACGCCTCTGCCCCTTGTGCCACGTCATCCAGCAACACATCGAGCGAGCCCTTTGCACCTGAACAGAGCTCTCAAACCGCCCCCTGCTCCTGCAATCAACCCTGGACCCCAAGACATCGAGGCAGCTCTCGCCCTTGTGCGTCGGTTTCGGCCCCACCTGCTCTCGCCTGCGGTACCCCGGGACGAACTCATACTCGACATGCCGGACCTGCCAGACATGTGAACCCTAAGGGGGGGGAAGAGTGTGGGACGCTGCAGTTCGCCCATGATACAGTCGCTGCTTATCGAAGGAGATAAAAGCGCCGCGCGATGGGGGGAGAGAGGAATGTTTCTGCCGGCAGCTGTGGAGGTAGGCAGCGGGATCTGGAGCGGAACGGAGGATCCGCGACACATGTGATGTAAGTGGTGCCCTGGTCACTGAGTAAAGAGTGTGTTTGTTCACTTGTGTCTGTGTCTCTCGGTGCAGCGGTTGGGCAAAAGACGGGTTGGATTCAACCCCGCGTGGGATTCAAGGGGGTAGAATCCTGCAACACACATGTATAAACAAATGTATAAACAGCTAAATGTTAAGGGTATAAAAACCAGTGAGGTAAAAAAAGGCACATATACTGTGCCTTTTTATGGACCAGAGTAACTGGACACCGTTGTCTAAAAGCCGCAGTCTGCGGCCACACAATTCCCCATTGTCATCTTGACAAAGAATGGGACACGGAAAGGACGACAAGAAAACTTTGAAAATATGAATGTCTCAGAAAACTGTATTTGTACAGTACACGATGCTCTTGTTTGGCAAAGATTTTTTGCAACAGGTATCGAAAAACAACATGCACAGCAGATTGCTTGTTACTGAATTGGCCCTGTATACTCACCGGTAAAATGAATGTGACAAACACAGCCAATCGAGATGAATAGTTCTGAACACGAGAAACTAAACTAGAAGCAACGCGAAGCACTACAACTTACGAAATTTGTGAGTCTTGCTAAGGTGCACAGGACGTACTCCGAAATTGGAAAATCTTTACATAAACTGTACATAATGTCGTAATGACACATGACCTTTTTGTGCACAGCAGCACAGAAGACGGAGTGTAAATTCGTTAAGCACCAGCGAGCCCATCAAAATATCACTAGGAACACAAAAGGGCGCTCAGCTGCAGCCTAAAAGAAAAACTGTTTGTACTGTATCTATAAATATCTAAGGTATAAAAGGTAAAAATCAAAATATGTATCTAAATTACTCACCACTGTCTCTGTGGCCTTACTATTTTATGGACCGGAGAACATGCGAATGCAAGTACTGAGATATAACAGCTGTAAAATTAACTAAATTCTCAGCAGTGCAAAGTTGTAAAAATTCTGGGAGCTTTGCTCAAGTATACCGAGCTTTTGCTATAATGTCCTAAATCTTTTTATGTACAGGTATCCGTACAGTTAACCTATCTCACGCTCCCGTGGCTTTGCTCCAATAAGTGCCCAACTAGGGGTTGACGACGCAAACACAAGTGAGCTCGTCCGGGGGTGGCCCCACCTCGCACTCACGAACGAAGATGTGTCGTATATGAGACACACACACAACGAAAAAAGAGGCCGATTGCAGACTTCTTGTCTTTTTGTGCTGTTCTGTGCGCGTGTGCGTGTTTTCGTCTTATAGCACGAGTGCGCATGGGAATATAGTAAAAGAAAAATCCAGCCAGTCCTGGACGAGTTCACTAGTGTTTGCGTCGTCAACGGTTAGTTGGGCGCTTATCAGTGAAAAGCCACGGACTCGGGGGATTGGTTAACTGTGCGGATACCTGTACATAAGAGCTGAGCTGTTGCACCGACCCGAAGTATGTAATGTAGAAAACTATGGGTAGACAACTGTTCTATCACATGGGACACAGGCAAGATTTCAGTTGCAGGGTGGTCACTGTGTCCTCAGCTTCTTGTCCTGTGCTGCCCTGCTGAAACTGCTTTCTGGTTCTGACGTGCACGTTCAGACATGACCTCTCTTGTTGCTCCTGGGATATACAATTAGGAGCTCTTGTTTGGAGTTAATCTGAGTGAAACGGCCAGGATCCTTAACTAAGCCTCATCTGGTTAATCACCTTCGGAATCTGCTTCACCCAGACCTGAAAGACAACAGTCGACTGTAAACAATGCTGACAACACAGTTCCTGTGTTAGGCAATCTGGGTCAGAAGGTTAAATGTATAGTATACTTAAGCGTGAAGCAAGTTTCCCCAATTCTTTTAGAACTAGTCGATGGTCACTTCAGCTGGAATTTACATCCTACTGCGACATTAGAGAGAGTCACAAAAGCCCAGCATTGTTTGAAGTAACCAAATAAGGGATGTATGCGAAATGCCAGGTAACGAAGGTTATGTTTATTTGCTTTAAAATATACTACAGGCCCTGTGACCCTAGCAGGAATTACAGCAAAGCAAGGAATTTCAACACAAAATGCTGTCCTGCTCTTTCTCAGACTTTTCAGATTTCCGAACGACACAGTAGAGAATTCCAATCCAGCTCAGTACGGGCAAAATAACTACTCTTAAAAGCATTAGTACATACATAAGTTAATGGGCACTAAGAAACGTTCGTGGGCACTATGCCCTCTACGCCGCGTTGTAGCACGTTCTACATAGGACGGCAGTTTCACCTTCAACTTCTCCAAGAACCTATCATAAGAAAAAAAGCAAGGTCATTTATTTTCCTACACACCTGCAGTGTAAGAATACTACTTTGCTGCCAACCAAGAATGCCAACAGTGCACTACCAGACTAATAGAGACGTGTAAATATTGAAATTTCCGAATACGAATGGTATATGGGTACCTCAAAAATTGCACCTTGAATATCGGATAAAATCTATAATATTTCCCTGCAAGGTAAAATCTACCAGAGGCTTGAGTTTCTTGAAATCAAACCGGTGAGGCTGATGTTGACAGACACCGTAGTACTCAAAATGATATTTTTCGTTATAATATATTTAACTACAATATTAGTGTGAAATATGGAGTCCTGCCCCATTAGTCACAAAACTACAGACTTCTAACTATGCAAGAACTGACCACATGATCAAAAATATGAAATTTCTAACTTTTATCAAGAGGATTATTTTATTTAACATAGTGCAATTAACATGACTATTTTCCTTCAGTTGCGGTTTATCTAAAAGCTATAATGAGACAACTGATGCAGTGTTTCCATGTGAACTCCAAGTCCAGGCAGACTTGCTGTTTTGTGATATATATATATATATATATATATATATATATATATATATATAATGCAGGAAAAAAAGCCATTAAAGAAACAAATAAATCATACTAGACGTGTTTGAAATTCAAACTTACAGATTAATGTGGCTTCTATGGCTGCACGCAGAGAAACAGATACTCATGGAACGATGCGGCAGCACCAGAGGACACGTGTTTCGCCGTGTTTGCGGCTCATCGGCCCTGGGTAGCTGCGCATCGTTCCGAATCGGCAAACCAGGGGTCACTCAGCGAGCGAGTGACCCCTGGTTTGCCGATTCGGAACGATGCGCAGCTACCCAGGGCCGATGAGCCGCAAACACGGCGAAACACGTGTCCTCTGGTGCTGCCGCATCGTTCCATGAGTATCTATATATATATATATATATATATATATATATATATATGTTTGTAAGTCAAACGTCGCCATTCCAGTACTGGACAGCTGTTTCGGCCTTCTTGGGCCTCATCAGCAGTACGCAGGCAGGCAACGTTTGAGCGGATGGCGTCGTTTTTCCCCCTATATATAACCACTATATAACCACTAGATGTGAAATTAAAATGAAACTTCATCAATATTTTATAATTCAAGCTTTTTCAGCAAATCGGTGATAGCATAAACGGAGGCAGTCCCTGTTTAAAGTAAGCCAATTTTCCAGAAATTCTGCAGCTGATTTACTTGGGCTCTGTCGAACACGTACACAAGTGATCGAAGTACAACAACCACGTACATCAAATGGTCTGGTGTTGTGATGAAATTTGCCAAAATTTGAAATGACGGCTTAATCGAGCTGATTGCAGTTTGACTCCCAATGCATAGCTACGTATCTGGACCGCAGCCAGTAGAGCAACATTTATCACTGTCAGCTGTCACACCAATCTGGCGCATATTTTAGTTGAAGCATTTAGCTCTCGAACAGAAATGGTAGTGTAGTGCCTGCACTTCTTCCACAGTTTTCCCTTGCTTTCGGCATTGTAAAAGAAAAATCTGACCATAAATAATTCGTGTCACGTGGTCCTTTCAACAAGAATCTCCCTACATTCTGCTGATCTCAGTACAGCCGGAAAACCTTCAATTTAATTAATTATTTCAGTTAATAAAATTTAATCAATATATGTTAATTAAGTAGCCGTAGCTTGTAGTTCTATACTATCTCACACAAAATATTTGCTTACACGTAGGTCATACCTGCAAAAACAAGAGTTGTGGTATCACATAAAATTAAACACCCTGTTTATAATCAACCTCCAGAAGTGAAGTGGTTCTGATGTATGCAGGGTTTAGAGGTATGCAACGGCTTGACTGAAGTCACATTCTCAGTACATGACGTTAGTACATGATTACCATGTGCACAGGTAGTCATGAATTCCTGTATGGCACCCAACGTGCTGTGTACCAGTTTCATCAGAATGTTCTTCAACAGAGAAATAGGACAGTATAACTTACGCGTATTGCATAGCTAAATTACAACCTACATATATTGACCTGGTTGTGACTGAGTATGTTAATGGGTGTAATGTACCTTGTCACACGAAATGAAACCTCCTGCTCCATCGTTGGACTTTAAGCAGGAGAGCTCCGCAATGTGTTTACAATCCTTGCTGCACCTGTGAGGAAAATTCAAAGGCACTACATGTTGCTACAGTTGTCTGCTGCATCCACAAAACGTACTGATTGTGTTCTTCGAGGTGTCCAGCTGAGACTTCAGCCCCTGGTTTTCCTTTTTCTGCACACCTTCTGCATGTCCAAGCATGAAAATTATAGATACATTACATAGAGAAAAACGTGAACGTTTGCTAATTTAACAGGCATATAATTGCGCCAGTTTGAAAGCATACGACTAAGTCAGCCTGTGTGACCATTATCAGTCGACACCTGCTAATTAATAAACCATACCTAGTTAAACCCTAAAATTTCACACTCACCTAGGTAGCTGCTGTGCAGTGCGCCTCGTTCTTTTCTCACGAATAGGGTTTGCGAGACGTTCCTTGGTTGATGTCAACATAGGCACACGCTCACACACACCAAGTAAAAGCCGCGGAATGCATTGCAACTTGTGTCCTCCTTTTCGAGCAGGCACTGCTTGCCCGCGTGTTATGGCTCGCCCGCGTGTTACGGCTCGCCCCAGTCCTCTAACGTATTCGTCGTCTTCAACGCTGTAACACTGGGACGAGAGATTATTTTTATTGCAGCGCCCACACCGGTGTCGATAAGACACAAAATTCATATAAGCTCACGGAAATTTGACTTCAGTCAAATTTCTCATTGGGACTGCGGTCCGTAACCGCAGGTTCTTCTTCTATCCAGCACACAACGAGGACGTGGCAGGGCTGCCTTTCGATGCCATCTTGATAGTCTCCATTCCGTGAGAAGACTCGCTCCTACTCTAGGATCCACTATAGACCATTCCGGGAAAATATCCCACTGCTATTTTGCAATCCCCCCCCATCTCATACAACACATTCTAAGAAACCGGACGCGTGCGAAGAAAACAGTTATCTCACGTGCGAACACCGAGCCCACAAAAACAAAGGTGGCACTGGACTAGACTGATTCAGCCATGCAGATGCACCCGTCCGATAGGCTCAGGTTTCGTATCTCTCCAAAATAATTGTTAAAAATATGTTTTTGGTTCCGATAAAGTTATTTGAAGTACTTTAGTTTATAATTAACTGTTTGAAAACTATTTTTGATTTTATTATCGCAGTTCACATACTGCAAATATGGACACCATTGCAGCACATTGTAGTGCATTATCATGCACAACAAGAAGCGCGTTCCTTTCCCCCTTTTCTTGCTGCAAGCAGTGCACATGGACATCGACTTTCAAATCTTGACTGTGTCAATGAATTAAGATCTGTTCAAATGTCCACAGAGGGACATCCCACAGATCACGAAATTTCTACATCCATTTAGAGACGTCCATGGGCTAACGAAATTTCGTTGTCTGTAGGCTGATCTCCGAAGGTCGTCCTGCGGGTGTTCCGCCTCGGACACGGATGTAAGGATCAGTCTCGGATGTCCGCGGGACAAGTTGTTCGGTCTGGGGTGTTAGCCGTTGAATTTCATAACGTGGTGAGCTGAAGCTGTGGTTAGGCCTAATTGATCGCCTTAAGCCTTTTCACAGATTTCTAGTGTTTGCCCCATGCTGTCGTATGTTTAGCAGTAACGGTTAGGCCTTTTCCCTGTGCTCTGGCATGCTTAGACTTGTTGGGCAGTGTTGCAATTTTACCTGCTGCTAGTCTGCTGCTTGTTCTGTCTTTCTTGCGTAGACCTATGATAGTGGGGCCATCTGGTGTCATGCCTTTCAACTAGGTGGTCACGTGTCGTCGATCTCTGCAACTACCGGCCGTCAACAAGCAACATGGCAGTCACTGGTCACTCTGGTGTTTCAGAGCGGTTTCTTCGCCACGGCGTCGTTGATTTTCGAATAAATTGTTTCTCTCCACTCTATTTCTATCACGTTTTTCTTTCTTTTTATGACCACGATTATCCGGAAACACACAACTGGTCTGGACACATGTCAGATGCTCCCCAATTAGTGTGGTGACTCCCTGAAGGGTGCTGATTACTGTGGGGGGTCCTAATTAGCTCTAATTGCCAATTTAATCGTGTTTTGGCCGGATAAACGTGGTCATTCCATACTACTGGCAAACACGCGTTTGTAACCGTTATGTGCTCTTCAGTAATGCGGCTGCCTAGTGTTTTGTGAGTGACCCGCTTAGTTCATTCGGTACGATGCGCCGCAGTGCGCATACACGTTTGGGAAGTTACCTTCAATTTAAAAAAATAATATTTGAGTTTAACAAAAGTACCTTTGATATTTTTTGCTATGTCATGCTAGGAAGACTGTGCATCCAATGACACCTTCATCACGCTTCTATCGCGATCTCCTCACACCGAATTTTTTGGTGAAAAATGTGCATTTTGACGAATTTTTACAACGTTCCGATTTTTATTGCACCGGCGGGGTTGGATTTTTTGTGTTGAAAGTACAATACGAGGGCTATATGACAAAACATTTCGAAGAAGAAATTCCAGGATGTTATATTCCAAACAAATTTGTGAATTTGCACAAACTTTACAAATTTCGTGCATGTCACAAGTGTGGAGCCTGTCGAGTGCGATTGTGAAAATTGCTTACATACGCTAAAATAGACTCTCCCCTATCAAATAAGACGCTTTTTAACATGCTCCGTGCCTGAAATCGGCCCTAATGCTTGCTTAAAACAAGATAGGTTTTCGCCAAGCACAGCATCTTTGAGGGGCTCTGCACCCCATAAATTTCGTTAACACAGACCAATGTTCTGTTGTTTTCGGAGTCATAAGGAAACACTAACAAAATTCACATACAGTTCTAGGGGCCCAGCGGCACCTCTGGATCACTTGGCGTGGAATAGCCATGATACAGCATCAAGTACGGTTGGCAGTACAGTGTCACCAGATAGTGTGATACCTCTGCAAGCACTTGCATCCTCGCTCTTTCATCATGTCTACGTCTATCTTATTTCGACACTGGCGTCTAACGTCGAAAATTATGCATATCGTTCATACTTGGACATAATAACGAATGCTAATTTATTTATTTATTTAGTAATACTACTCCGCACAGAAAGGTGCTACGGTAGGAGTGCTCACGCACGACAGGGAGCATGGACAAAGCACATCACTATAAAAGCTCAGAAATTCAGAAAAAAATCAGTAAGAGCCTATTTGGGCTCGCCATACATCATGCTCAAAAAGCTTGACAATGTATCACATTCAATATTGTTTTTGCAGAAGAGAATTCCAGTGCGATTGATATTACAGTATGGCTCACATAAATACTTAATGTGCCTCACTCGAGTTCTCCTAGGTTCTTTAAACGATAGATCATTTTCAGAGCCTGTGTTAAGCCTTCCGTTGAGCAGTACCCGGAACACTTTCATGCTCAGCATTTCGACTCGCACAGATAATTGAGTAAGGTTTGCGTCATGTAACAGTTGTGTGGGCGAATCGTATCTACCAAATTTATTAGAGATAAAACCTAATAGCTCTCCTTTCAACCATTTCAAGTTCTTACCTTTTTATTTATTCTTCTGGGTGAACAGTACTCAATTATTGGTCTAACAAGTGTAGTGTATGCCATCAATCGAACTTTACATGGTGCTTGCCTTAGAGACTTCCCTTTTATAGAGAACTGGAGAACTTTAGAGAACTTCCTAAGAGACTGCCCTTTTATATATTCGAAATGTTGCTTCCACGATAGCTTACTATCTACAATGGCACACAGATATTTGTGTTGGTCTACATGTTGAAACTGAAAGGCTCCGAGGAAGTAGTTAAATTTTAGCATGTTCTTCTTCAGCCCTATAGACATAACCACTGACTTTTTCATTACCGTTGCTGTTCATTTTCCATTCTCGGCACCACCTCTCTCTATCTTGCAAAGCTGTATTTAAGACAAGGTGGTCCTCTGGTGTGGATGCGCATCGGTAGAAAATACAGTCATCAGCGAAGAGTTTGATGTTGCATGGTACTGAATCGGTCAAGTCGTTTACGTATAGAAGAAATAATAAGGGTTATAAGACAGTTCCCTGAGGGACACCTGACAGCACATTTTGCTTATTTGAACAGGTATCTTGAAAGAAAACGAACTACTGTCTAGACGTTAAGTATGCAGATATCCAGGACGTTAACTTCTGATTTTGAAAGATACTCGCGACTTTCATTATTAGTTTCGAATGTGACACCTTAAAAAAACACTTGATAATTATTGGCCGAAATTCTTTGGCTGCTGAAAGAAATTCTGAAATTCTTTGGCCGAAAGTGTTTTTTTCAAAATCGATAGAAATGACATCATATTGTTTGCTTTCATTGAGACTTGACGCCCAGTCATGCATGGCCTCGATTAACTCCAATGTCGTATAGACGACCCCTTTCTAAAACCGAACCGGTAACTGCTCAATATTTTATTTCTATCTAAGTATTCCACCATTTTTTTGAATAATAAGTGTTCCATTACCTTAGAGCACGCAGAAGTCAATGAAATGGGTCTGTTTTGTCTCCTGATTTGTAAAATGACTTGAGCAAGCTTCCATTCATTAGGAACGTTCCCTGACTCATAAGATTTTCTGATCAAGATCATCAGCAATGGTGCGACATATTCTGCGTATCATCTTAAAAATGTATTATCTGGCCCTGGTGAGTTTTTAAGATCTAGTCGAAGCAACCTATTCAGCACTCCGGGTTCACATATTTCAAGGTCGGGAAAAGGATCAAGCCCAATGTAATCGTGACATGATGGGCGCTGTGTATCATCGACGCAGAATACAGAGGCAAAATAATCATTGAATCTCTCAGCAGATAGCTTATCGGACAAGGATACTGTCTTATTCTTCTGTGGGATAACATATTGCCCGAACTTCTGTGGTGCGCTGTTCATCAACCGAATCAGAGTTTGCTCAAATAATTGTTTTCTAGCACGTCTTACGTCCTTTCTAATTTGGTTAGGAAATCTTGTTATAGAGCTCATGTTGTTCGCATTTTTTCGAAGACGTCTTAGTTTAGGTTGGTTATGTATGATGTCACCAGTGATCCAAGGTTTCTGGCGGTATGTCTTTTTACGCTTTTGTGGGACAAAATTATTCAAACAGAAAAGTGCTTTCTGTCTAAATAGATTCCACATGTCATCAACTCAACACGAACTCTCAAGAGCAACAAACGTACTGAACAGTTTCTCAAATTCGTCCATTATGCTTACATTATCTGCTCGGTCGTAGTCACAAACATACGTATATTGTTCGTTTTGTATAGCCTTATGTCCAAGCACAATGTTGACTATTGTAATTAGGTGGTCTGAGATGTCATCTACCACCTACCAGTGGCTTCAGAGTTCAAGTTAGTGAATGTCAAATCTAAACTTGAACCATAATTTTTACTCACCGTTGGGTTTTGCATAATTGCCTGTGTCAACCCGAATTCATACGCAATATTAATGAGAATATCGGCGCTGGAAGAATCTCTACCATAAGCGATAAGATTTACACAGTCAACATCCCTGAAGATTAGTCTCCACCTAGTATAATATTTGCTCCTTTGCCGAGGTTATTGCTCATGTATTCATTAAGCGCATCCGTGATGGAGGGGGGTGACCCAGGAGGACAGTAGACGGCACCGATATTGTAGCTGGCATTGTCAATACAGAGTTTACACCAGACACTTTCAACACTGTCGTTTGTTTCTAACAAAACTTACTCACAACTATTATTCAACAGTATTGCTACCTTTACCCCACCTTTATAACCTGTCTTTTCTGATCACGTTGTAATTAGACGGAAACACTTCAGAATCTTCAATGTCGTCGGTTAGCATTGTTTCAGTAATAGTAATAACGTCTGGCATTAGAGAAGTGCAGATTTCTCCAAATTCAAGCGTTTTATTTACTATACTTCTTGCATTTAGATTAACAACCGATAAAACACAAGTGCCTAAGGTTATTAGCTGACTCCAATGTGCCTTGATGGTATTTAACATGCCTTCTCCTAGGGAGCATTGTATTCCATTATTGGTAAGTGTGTTATATTGTAACCTGAATTATTTCTTGTTGGTTCTTCGCAAGCTCGAGTAATCGTCGTCGTTCCTTACTTTCATATAAAAGTCCTCGAAAATTGAGCAGTTCTTCCCTTTTAGTTTGTAGCCCGAAGAAAGAATTTCCTATTTACGTTTGAAAGATGGAAAGTTCGCTATAAATGGTCTATGTTTTCCGTTCTGTTTTTTACCTAAGCGGTGTGCACACTGTACCTCACCTTCTGCGATATGAATATTTAGTTCCTGATTGTGACCAGTTTTCATTCTCATCTTCTCTTATTCCGTGTACAATCAGATTGCAACACCACTCACAATTTGCCATGTCATCCACCTTTCCCTCTAAGCACAGAAGCTTATCTTGAGCTTCATCCGCAGAAGCCTGTAAGGCACCAATCTGTTCTGTTTTCAGGTCTGTCTCTATTTGCTACACTTTTACAGCGAGGTCATCACACAACGTTCTATCCTGTATATCCTGAACAGCCTTCATTAGTTCACATTGTCCAGCAGTCATTTTTGAGTTCATGTCTTTGATGGCATTTAGCGCAGTATTAAGGCCAGGAAGTGTTTCTGACAAATTCGGTTTTGGAGCGTCAGTATTTTGCATCTAGGACCTGGGTTTGCCTCAACGTCTCCAACACGTAGTAACAGAATAGCAAGTACATCGGAGACAACATTCAAAGCATCAATGACACTGTGTGGGCATACTAGCACGACAAAAAATCTATTTCCATTGCGAATTGTTGTAGGATAGGAATCTCAGTATCTCACCTGAATAAAAATCATGGGAAATTCAGGCGTTATGATCCGAGTCGTGCCACTGTGCGCACTGAAGAGGTCCTGGCTGGGCTCAGTTAACATTGTATGTTGTGCTGCTATAGTTACTGACGTCATGAAGTACGAAAGTGCATCGCAATGATGCACATGAACTGTAGCCTGTAACTTGGCTGCGTGGAGTGGTTTGGCGTATCCGGTGATAGCATCAATTCTGTTCCAATAAAGTTACTCAAGCTCACACCCTCTCTGCAATGGTCTTCGAACCAGATCCAGTGGGAGAATTTGAAAATGTTGCCCCTTCTGTTGAGCCAAGAGCAATTTTTGCAAGCTACAAAGGCACGAAAGGTTCGGCACTTTGCGATCTTTATTCCCCTACCTTCAGTGATATATGCAACAAGAAAAGTTTCTTCTCAATGAAGTCGTCACAAGAGTTGTCCTTCGTTCGAACACCGATGATTTTCGACGGCTCGCACCTGCTAGCAAGACTGTTGGCATCGAAGTGTACTTGTTGGCATCGAACGAAGACTTCAGACAACTCCAGCATCATACCTCCTTCGAGGATTAGAGACTAAGTGCAGGACAATTGGTCTAAGTCAATCTTAAGTGATTTTCGATTACCTTTACAGTGAACGAGTTCCCTCATAACTGACAGTATTGATGGTTAGAAGGCCTAGAGAAAGCCTACCAGGGTAATACAAAACGAAATATTTTTTAAACTTGAAAATTTCAAGCTTAAGAGAGCTGTTCTGATGTTGTTAGGCAATAATACACGGATTACTTTGGCTTTGAACGATTTATCTACTCGAAAAGGTATATGAATTTTCTTACTAGGTGAAGCGGAAAAGTATACTTCTAGCTCCGGCTGCTGATGAGAAAGAAACGTTTATGCTCTACTACCATCTCCTCAGTAAACCACAAACGTCTAATGGACATCCAGAGGATGGTACACCGTGGATATTTTGGATGTCTAGTAGACATCCGGGTATGTCCAGCTAACGTGGAATGGATGTACTATGGATGTAACAGCTGGATATTTGTCACATCTAATGGACGTGGTTGTGAGGCATTGCGATGTCTACTATACGTCCTATCGATGTTCCTACCGGATTAACATACTACAATATATAGACCGGATTGCAAATCTACTTTTTCAGCTATTTTGTGTGCATGAACAGCGCAAATGTCGTAGCCGTGGCCGTTCCCCACACGACACGGCTTGGGCATTTCTCAGCTTCTATTGGCGTACTGGATGGAACATATACTAAAATACCAATAGTTGCAGGATGTTTAAGTGTAGTGGGGGTCGAAAACGTTTGTAACGGTGACGAGGATGTGTTTCCAATTAATATGTATGTCTGCAATGAGTCTGCCTCTAACATTTCTGATATTCCTTCCTGACAAATATTGTGTTTGTAATTCAGGCTATTGCCTATGATGAGGTTACCTACTCAGTGGAGCTGTCAAACTGACAGGTTGCCTGTGTTGGTAGAAGAGCGCTACGTAGATACTTTGAAGAGAGCAGGACCCGAACTAATGGAAAAAACTTGCTTTTACTTGTTCTCCAATTCCTCAAGGTCTCGCAAGATAAATTCGCTTTCTTCTAGCGCTATACTTAAAAATTACTATTGAATTGATAGTCGAAACAAAGTTTCGTAAAAGTACGTCTATATTATCGCATGTTAACCCGGTAGGAACATCGACTGGACGTATCTTAGACGTCGCAGTGCCTCACAAGCACGTCCACTGGACGTGACAAATGTCAAGCACGTACATCCAGAGGACCTGCATTTATACAGTTATGGAGGAGCTTCCGACGATCCATGGAACATCCATGGAATGTGACGTGGATATACCTCGATATCTACAATGTCTTAGACGTTTGGATCTTTCTGGTATGTCTAATAGACGTTTGTGGTTTACTGGATCACTCCAGATGTGGAAGTGCAGTTGCTGAGTCCTGTGGTACAAGCAAATTTTAGAAGCTGTTACAGTTCTCTTTGTTTCAGAAGCACCTTGTGTATTGGAGAACAACAAAGACAGACGAGTCAAATTCGTATAGAAAAAAATCGAGGAATGGGAATTTTATGCAGCCTTTGCTCAAAATCACTGCACACGGTCATTATTTTGTGGAACATTTGCAGGCAATGAAATTGCAAGTCAAAAACCCAGTAAACCACAAACACCTATCGGACTTACCAGAAAAATCCAAACGTCTACATCCAAAAGCAACATCTTATCGATGTCCATCGTACGTACAGAAAGTACGTTAGAAAAGTTGGATATGTAAGGAACGTACACTGCACCCTGATTTCAGACGTCCAGTGTGCATCCATTGTTATGTGCATTGAACGTCTGATATAAGTTGTACACATATGTGTTGCAAACACAAAGATATCTGGCGTCGAGAAGGTGAATGGGAAAGGTTGTTTCTAGTTTGATCGGCAGTGTGAAAACGAGAGCCCACACTCTAAATCCTGTGATGGACAGGTGCCGGTTCAAAAAGTTCCCTCAGACAGTACAGCCGGTACGCAGCCGTAACCGTCTGGAAATAGCCGTGGCAGTTTTGAAATAGCAGGCACAAGGCTCCTGATCGACAAATTTGAGCAGGTATAGAAAGCCGTCACATCGGCATCCAACAGCTTTATGTCCGCTGAATAATATGTGTGCCTCATGACTTGTGTGCTTGAAGAATTCGTGTGCCGGCTAATTACATGTGGTTTCGTTGCAGCGGACTACGTTGCACCGCGCACCGCCGATGAGGAGTGACATGGCATCGCGTATTCTTCCAAAGTGCATTCTTTGCTTCGTCGCCTTCGCGTCAGTTGTCTGAGCTGCAACCTCTCCGTTGAGACGGATGACAAGCGCACTTTTCACTATAGGTCTGATATTTGGTGAAGTACAAGAAACGTAGCTCAACCTATTTGTGATGCATCGTGAAACGCCTGTGTTTTACTTTTGTTTAACTGCCGTAGTATGTTCTGTTGCAGACGGTGGACGCATTACAAATGGCGGCGGGAGAGATCGGCTACATGGGCGAAGCGACGTTGTGCATTACAAGTGAGGCTAATTGTATTGTTTCATTCTAGGCGACCGTGGGACTGTGTCGACTGCAAGAAAGTGAATTACAAAACGGTCTAGTGTTCCAGCATTCACGTTGGAAGACTGCCAACATGCTGCTACTCACTTCGATTTCTATACAGGTTATTTGCTGTCTCAACGGTCACACATAGCAACATTGCAACTGCTTCTTACATCGAAGCGTGTCTGGTGGAACTCATTGCTTTGACTGTTGTTCGTCGGCCATTTCGTTTGAGGAACTATCGTGTTCGTCACTAATGATGACCTTGATTGTGTTTTGCAGTGCCTCGTGCATCCGATGGGTTGTGTGTCCGTGCAATGTGTATGTGTTGGAATCAGTGAACTGTGTATGGATGCAATTTAAAGGCACATACACGTCAATAAAATTTAGGAGGGGAGTTGCCTCAGGACAGAAGCCGCCGATATTTCGAACAGAGATTGTTCTTCTTCTGGCTACAGTCCTTATCATTGGCATGGTATTTAAAGGGTTAGGTGTGACGTGTTTAAAGGTTCATGCGAATTGTGGGTCAACAGCCCGGAGGGAAGAAAGGTTCCGTACGGGCTTCTACGGCCGGAGTGAATGGCTGCTTTGTTAGAGTGTGGAGGGGATTATGTCAACGTTGTGATCTAGGCTACAGACCGGTTACAGAAAAATGGAAGGTTCACGAACACGTGGACGAAACGGGACAACAGTAGCGAAAGATAAGGAGGTTAGTGGTTAGGTGGGGAAAATTCGAGAACGAGCAAAGTTTTTTTTAAATATATTTGTAATACAAAGTTGTGGCATGCAATAAAGAAAGTAGAAAGCAGTGGCCATGCAGAACATAACAATTTGTATTACAAATATATTTTTTAAAAAAACTTTTCTCGTTCTGGAATTTTCCCCACGTAACCACTAACCTCCTTATCTATATGTAAGATGTGACATCTCTGGTGAAGCCTATCAGCATTCCCAGAATTGCGGGACACTTACTCTTAAAGTTGGCTTCACCTGCGTACTCTGTGCCCTCCATTGAGGCTATGCATTCCAGCCGCTATTGATAGAGTATACGTTAGCCGTGAGGGTTAGAAAAAAGTGTCCAAATCTAGGAGTGACGACGGAATGTTTCTGGGTTGTCCACTAGTGGAATGGAAGCGCAAGACCGTCTCGAATCTTTTCCTGGGAGGCTTATTTTCGCCGTGTTGGTTTCATGGCAGAATACATGGGCATGTCTTTGTCCTGTAATTACGTCAAAACTACGGCTTCCCCAAAAAGTGTCCACATCGCACATGAAAGGCGGATCAGTATTCTGCACTCTGCAGCTTTGTGCGCAGTTGCAGGAGGCCCCAATTTTTTTCCCACGACGAAACAAAGTACACGATAGACCTACGCTGGCTTTCATTGTATTTCTAACCAAATTCCTCGTGCTTGATGTGTCGCTTTGATGGCCTTGTGGTATGGTGGTGAAGCCCTGTGATTGCGAGAGAAAGAGAAAGAAAAAGAGAGAAAGAAAGAAATATAAAATTATGCAGTCTTGAACATTTTTCATTGGCATTTATATAGCGCCAATGAAACACTTCTGCACCAACGGCCTTGCTAAGCCTAACGGATCCGAAGGTCGCCATCTTGTGAAAGGTAGAGAAGTGTTTAGCATGCCTCAGTGAGATAGGGTTATGTTAGGATCGCACAGATTTTGGGGGTTTCCCGATGGTTTCTTCACCACCAGAAAACGTTCCAAGCAGTGCCGGCATTAGTCTGTGCCGTCGGAGGGTCGTCGCCTTCTGAGTACACATGGCGGGTCATCTTGGAGACACCGGCGCTATTTTTTTTATATACTCCACACGACATTCGGCGTTCATTGTTGTTCATTTTGTTCATGTTTTGCGAGAAGGGAGGCACTTGATAACTTAACCTGTTATTGTGCTTATCGACGAACTTACACCGTAACACTCCTTGAATGCCGTTGTCCCGTGTTCATTGATCGCAAAATATAACCATAACGACTGCCTCGCCTGGCTTATTTTTCTTGTTGTTTTTGCTCTAAAAGATAGTTTATCAAGGCCGTGACTGCTTCTGCAGCATTAAAACATGAATGTAATTATCGTCACTCTTCGCATGTCCATGCAAGATCCATATTGGATGCCCACCATAGCTCTCTCCATGCCGACCAATCATATCACCTCACGAACTTCAGCCACGACATTCAACCAGAGCAGAAGCCTGCTGGAGCCCATGCATTACGGCTTTGATTTTACATCTATAAGCGCGTGTGAGGGACTGTCCTTAAATCCGGGCCACAGCTGGCTGGTTCAGCCCTTATCGAGTGGGGCTGGTATCGCGAAAGTAGGCTGAAGCCCACGTGTTTAATTAAATATTCCAGAGATGATACAGTGAGGTTGGTATCAGTGGGCTGGCGCTCACGTGGTTTAGCCCTAATTAAAATTCGCAAGAGCGGGATGGGGCGGGAATGGGGGCGGTATTTTCTGTTGATGCTAAATACGCTAGCTAGCGTATCTAGCAATTGTTTTGCTAGGTAGGCACTGCTAGGCGAGCTAGTTTTCATGACTACTCACTTATCTGATTGAAAAAGCGCTTCGAATACAATGCACGGTCGGACAAATGCACACCAAGTATCTTATGTGCATGTTGTTTTCGCAGTCTACGTAATACAAGATAATGGAAAATGGTTTGTCGGAGGAGATCATATTGTGCGGTGGCTGGGTGGTATGACTGGTAGGAAACATCAAATTTCTGCGTTTCAACACATATCTAAGAACTAAATTCCACCGTTGTACGACGAAAGATATTACGCCGAACTATAAGAAGGCCGAAAGCCAATTGCCGAAAAATCATAACGCCGAACAGTCAGAAGGCCAAAAGCCAAATGGTCGAAAAACAGACCACCGAACAATCAGAAGGCCGAAAATAAAAAGGCCAAAGAGACAGAAGACCTAGGGTGTGCACCACATCACTGAAGCGATGAGTAGGAAAAGGTTTGGTCGAGCTTTTATTTAACTCTTTTATTATAAATCAAATAATTTTAGAAGAGATGGTGTCGCTCTATTCATTTGGTAACGCGAACGTGACTGTCATCGTGTACAATAAACACATGCAATAACACAGTCATGCAGACTTTTCCTTTTTGCTTTCTCCCTACGTGAGCGAAAGTACGTTATCTAACGGCAAGTTGGGTGAAAATGATTTTTTCCTGTATTATTGCCAACAAGTTTATCCTACTTAATTCGCAGAACTCATTTTTTATCGCAGTTGGAATTTTTCGTACCCTGGGTTCCGTACTTTTCGACCTTATGGTAATTCGGATTTCTCTAATATTTCGGTTTTGTGAATTTTCGGCAAAATGCAAAGACAAAATGCAAAATGTAATTGCGAAAGACAAAATGCAAAGGTCTGCTGCACGGCTTATCTTGTCTATGTTTCAAAGGCCTCATTCGGTTAATGTTTGTTGCGACAAATAAATTCAGATTCCGTAGCACACAGACGCAAAGTAAATACACTACAACTGAATAGTCAGTTCAATACAAACATTTCTTCATAAATACATTCCGTCTGCAAAATGGTCTAGTGGGAGAACGCAGCGCCAAAGAACAATCAGCAGATGAATGTAAATAAGCGAGGGCGAACGAAGTATAACAGTTGAACTTCGCGCTGTGTCCAGAAAGCCAGACAAGCTAAGATAACATCAAGATAACACCCCGAAGTCACCACACGCAGTCTACAAAGGAACAAAAAAGAAGAACAGCGTGGACGGCAGAACAGGTTCATTCAGACTTTTAGGATAGAAGTGAATAGATTGTGTCCCTAAGCTGCTTTCTTGAGTGCCGAAGAGAATGACGTGTACGAGCCGGTTACCAAACTTCCCTTCATAAGGTCAAAAAGAGGTCCATGGAAGCTGTTCTACTTTTCCCGAATTTAAAATGCCACTTGCCTTATCAAATATATCTAGTACACCAAATATATATTTGATAGAAACCTATTCTACCACTACCATACACTATGTGTTACTAGTTGGCAGCCCAGTCACAAAAATATTTGCAATCACGAATAGCACCTGCAACAATTTCCACTGGCAGATAACTTTGTAAGGCGATTTTCAGGGTGGTTTCAAGAGAAAATTGCTTCATGAACACCTGTGACAGCAAACATTTTTGCACTTGGAAAAGTGAAAACAAAGTTGTACTTCAAGCGCTGTCGTTCATTCGCGATCACAAAACAATCTGTGCACTAACGCAGAACTGTTTTATCCAACATACGCATGACGAAGGGTACAAATATTGTCACTTCGTCGCACAATGACATCCTACAGTTATGCTGGGCACCTTCTTCTACAGCATCCAGAATGGACTCAGCTGCCTTGCGGGCAGCACAGTATTTAACGAACAGGACAATCGACAGACACAACACAACAGTACGGGATCGTATGTCCGCAATGATTAAAAACACCCTAAACGGACACACCCGTTCAGGGGAGACAGCAGCCATAACGCACCCTGGATTGGATACGGGTTGCAGTGCCTGTTCTGAGAAATAGCAGGCTCGGTGCACATTGTTTGCAAATAATTTCTACTTCGGTACCAATCTAGGTGGCAGCTTTTTCTATGTCGGCAAACACAGTTCCCCAAGATGGCGAACCCCGTGGTTTTACGTGGCAAATAGGCTAAAACACATGGCAAGATGGCGACTTTGACCCATCTGCTGAAGGCAGATGCCGCAGCGCGTGCGTGAGGCGCTCGCCGCGGTGCTCGCAAGGACAACTGCGCTTCAACTTGTTAACCAAGACGCTGAAAGTGTACTTACTATATATCCTCGTTTGACTGCTATGTAAAAAGTTGCGAATTCCATTATATGGAGACCAATGTGTCCTCAATCGCGGATTGAGAGGCATTGAAACTCTTATCCGAACTTCTTTTATGTCTGAACCGTTTTGTTGCGAGCCGGTTACCGCTATGATTATTTTCGGTTCTGCTCCAGTTCCGGTTTAGCAGTGTCACGAAATTGCTGTTCGAGTTCCGGTTCGGTTGCGGCAAAAATAACGGTTAGGGTACAATTTTCGGTTCGGGTTCGGTTCGACACCCTGATGATGGATCTAGGAAACATGAGAAATCTTATAACAACGCCCGTTTACTTTGCATGCTAGCTCCAGACGGTCGCTTTAAGCGCCTTTTCTGGTCCACACTTGACTTCTGGCTATCCACTTCCAGTTTTCCACCTCCAATCCTCCTTCGATCCCACTGGACTTCCTGTTTTTCACCTCCGGTTTTCCACCTCCAGTCTATACTTGACTTCCGGTTCGACAGTTAAATTACTACGCGCAAGTCCATCTAATACACCTTTAATTACCCTCAATTACTTTCAATTACCCTTTCATCAACACAGTTGCCCTGAAGTAATCTTGAATTTCGTTTAATTACTTTAATTATGTTTATTTCCTTTAATTACTCCCAATTCCCTTTAATTTATGTTAATTGTCTTCAATTAAATTTCAATAGTTTCATCAAGTTTCATTTGATCTTTCTCCTAATTATATACATCTTGCATTCATTACCTTTAAACTCAGATTTGTTGCTTTATTTAACTTACTCTGGAATCATACTCTTAGTTACCTTCAAGCACTTCAATTTCAAATCATTCACCTTCATTACATTTACCCTCTTATATCCCCTTTGCATGCCCACCTATACATATGGTGAAGCCTCGGTGAGGCTTCACCATCTAATGCGCAAACACACGCCTTCACACACAGACTTCACGATCTCATATGCGATTTTCTGTAGTCCTTTTCCTTGTCACCTGTGCAGCAGCGTTCTGCGTAGGCGTATTCTATCAATGTATGTGCTTAACCTATTTCTTTATCAATTCATCTTGGTGTATGCAAAATATGGGCAAGCTTGGTGATCCAGTGTTGAACAGAAAAAAAAGATGTGCCCGATGATATGCACGGAGCAAGAGCGACAAGGAAATGGAATTTAAATTTGATGTTAGTTAATTTTAATGTAATCTTGAAACACGTAAGTCGAACTTCTAGGTAGCTTTATGCATGTTCCTCAGATATCTCTTTTTTCGCATATTGCCCTGGGTTTTCCAGGAAATGTTCCTGTTTCCTAGGGTGTTTCCAGCAAAGCAGAAGCGCACGCAAAAGCGAGCGACCAACGGTAACATTAGACTGGCGGTGTCTTGTATGCAAAGGACGGTGAGGCACCACCGGGTTCTGTATGGTTTTACTGCACATCATGTGGTGCTCATCTGTGGGCTCAAGCGGGTTTTCTAGGGGACCACGGGCTTTGTCTGCTTGGATAACAAAAACTAATTTGCATGTTCACTTCCATGGCGTGTTTCATCTTGGGCCGAGGAAGATCTGCGTTTTTGAATTTATTTTGTGTGTTTAGTTATTTATGTGTTTATTTTAGACCGGCTACGTGCGTTCTGTATTCACAGTTCAGAAGCTGTAGGCCCATGAGAATGTGCCAACGACCAGTTTTTTTACACGAAAAAATCAGATTCACTTGGAAATTGCTGTCTCATCTTGCCCCACTTTACCCTATCTTGCGTTCCACCTGACTCACATCTATTCATAATTCTACTGCATGGTGTGCGTGGTCGCAAAATGGGAGATAATTCTAATAGAATATCGGGTATTTAATTATCCATATAATCGAAACTTGTGAAAAATAGAAAGCCTACAGGTGGACTCTACAGAGAGCCGTCATCCTCTGGGTTTCTCGACCTGGTCTTCGGGAAAATAGGTCTTGGAGAGCGCCAATAAACATACTCTCACAAAGAAAGCATCGCGGAACAAGGTCAGGATGCTATTCCTCTTCCTCTGCTGGACACCGCTGACCTTACAAACCCCGTGAGGTCAGAAGGGGAAGAAAAGATATATGTGAATGCAAGAGCCCGAAAGATGGACCTCGGTGAAAACAATGCCTGTCCTTGAGTACCTTAGCCCAAAACTATTGTGTTCCTGACCTGTGTGCGGTTGGTTGGGGACTTCTAGAAAGGTGTCATTCACGTGCGGTAGATGTGCAAGTAATCTGAATATATTAAGTACGAATGAAATCTTCGAATGAAATTTTCAGGAGTACGACAAGTTATCCGTGTCAACTATTTTTTACGAGTACCACATCAAACGCTCCTCCACAAACTGGTTTACTTACGAAAGAGGCTGGTTTTAGACCATATTCAGCGCATGTCTCAGCATACTTGAACTCGAGGTCATCCTCGATGTAGGCCATCGCTGGAGAGAAAGACATCATTTGTACGACACTGGAGGGCCAGGTGCTCAGACGACGCAGCAATAATGCCCCTTCCTGCAAACAGTTGTTTTGACTGTAATGCCGACATGCCTCCACTTTCCGACCCACAGCATAGCTGCAAACTCTGTGCTTTGAATTACCGAAGGTAGCACACAAGAAATGCACCCAGGGAGCACATGGTACTGTAGTAGACATCCAGACCCGTTGTAGCCTTAGACTTTAGGGATAATGACCAAACTAGAAACTTCTTTCGAAGTTCTAATCTCCCGCATATTTTGTCTTGCAATTTTTGAGCATCGCGAGAAGGTATGCTGTGCTGTCCAGTGACAAAAACGGTTGAGCGCAGCAGAGCTCCCAGACTACACTGTGGCGGACAGCGTTCCTTTGTTCTGTGGCTTTCAAGTTTCAGGGGTGAGTTCACTCTTCATTAAAAGTATGTGCATGCTTGTGTGCACCAATATCGCATGTGGTAGTAGAGATGCGTGGCATAATATCACAATATCGTTTCCTTTATCTATTTCGGCTTCGTATCACCAATTGAAACACATGGGAAGTGTGGGCTGACCTGACTGCAAGAGCATTCAAAGTAGTGATTAACGTTGTATGTTCGGCAGTACAACGTTCCACTAAGAGCCTTGGTTCGCCTTGGTGCTAAAAACCTACGGTATTACTTATTGACCTCCCAGGTTCACGAGTTTTCGATTACTGTTGAAGTCTTTTGTGTAAACGAAAGTCGACTGTTATAGTTTGCCGGGCGGACACGGCAGAACATAAATGCTGGTTAGTTCATTATCATGTCAGCCCGACTTCGGTTGTTGCATTTTTTGCTGGTAGTGAAATCTCACACTGAAAATTTTGCGCAAGTACTTTTCTTTGCATGTCATGGTTTCATAGCAACTGTATTTTCTTTTTATAGGTGCTTGAACTATCTTGCATCGATGGGTATGAAGATAGTGTAGACCTACCCTACGAAACATCTATTTGCACATAAGCTTGACTGTAGTTCCCCGTGAGGTACGGAGAAGCAGTTGTCGCTGACGTGTAACTAATGTTCTATGTGCTCCCTAATCTTACTCAAGAGGGAGCCTCTTTACTTTTTTGTCAACAAAGTATTTCAAATACAGTTGATGGAAGGCTCGAAGTGTTTTCCATTTCCATGGTTGTCGTGTGGTTGACGAAATAAAACTTTTTTTCAGATGCTGTGAAAGTCACTAGGGAAGTGCGATGTAGAAGAAAGGACTACCAGAAGCTTGATAAAGAACCGCACAACATGTACGAGCAGCAGGCAAAATATTATTCAAAAGGTAGTAGTATTTCTGTGCTTAGTCGTTTTGAAACATCCATGGTATTGTATAGAGAACAGTGTGACTATGTCATTCCGTCTTCACCAAACAGCTATCTGGAAGTATTGCAAGATTTGAGTTACTATAGGGTTTATTCATTGACGTCACCTCTGCGCCATACTATAGGTCCCTCAATGTTACGTCCTTGCATTTGTTCGCTGCCATGTGCTTTTTAGGTGACTATTGGCGTCGAAAACATGGAAATTGTTTGGATATGCTACAAATCACAGAGCAACCAGTTTGAAACACTAGATATACGGTGAGTACGTACAACATGGGTAACGGCTTGGACGGGACCTGCAATATGGTGGCCGACGGCAGCACATCTGCCTGCCAGCGACAGTGGCGATCTCCTGCGGATGACGTCATCTGAATAAACCACACAAAAATAAATTATAATATTTGACGTGGTGATACAGCTCTTGCTGTGTATTGTCTTTTATAATATACACAATGTTTATTTTTATCCTGTACAGAATTTTTGTGTCAAAGTCGTGAGAGCATAATGCAGTGATGGAACTCCTCCGCCAATCATGGAGTGCTTCGCAGTCGCCTGCTCGACCAGGCGAGGTCGCGCCCGTCACAAGAAAACGCCTCTCACATTGATGTATCAACGATTGTGTTCTTAATTTTATGTTTTCTCCAGTTCAGGAACATGTTGCCAACGTACACCAACTCGCTTGCATTTTGCTTCTATATTCATCACTATCTGAACTGAGAGGCACGAGGTGATTTCCACGCTAAGACTGATTTTCGATTCTCGGGGTAGCTTGCCGTGTCTCTACAGATATTGATTAAACCAATTTCCGAAAGCCACAGCAACTTGCTACTTTTGAGGATTGCTTGGCTCTTAGGCAACGAAACACATAGCGTATGTGGACACGCAGTTTACCCCCACTATGCACAGACTCCTTGGAAGCAGGTTAGGCTTGTGAGTCACCGATCTCGCGCCTCTATGTTGAATAGAAAATTTTCCAAGACCCAATGAAAATGGAATTTACGTAGGGAGCACTCATTCCGCATTGTAAATTAGTAACCGTACGCGCCCGGGGCCTTGTGATGGTGGATAGTGAAGCTCCGCTGAAACACTATTTTTACTGCGCGAATAGTTGCGCCAGAACGCTTCGAGGCGATGAACTTCCATCACTGATAACGACAAACTGTAGCAAGAGACGAGACCAGCAGTATGCAGTTTGTCATCATAGAATATAGTTAACTCCTTCATTATGGAATTTTGGACGAAAGCAAGATAGAACTGGAAACAATCCTGGTTGAAAGCTATTCTGTCTCTTGAAAATCAGGAGCCCGTGTTGTAAAATTTTCATTTCTGAATTCGGTATGCAAATGAGCCAGAATCGAAAAGGCGCGCGTCATCTACGACGACAGACGCTTATGTGAACTGGAAAACAGTTTGTCTGGCTAGCTGATGGGCACCTACTCCAATCACCTCCCTTACTGCAAATCGCGTTTCTGCTGGTTTCCCTGTGATCCCGGCATCGCCCACATTAGGTAGCCACGCACAAACATTGATTTTCAGCTGTTGCTGCAATTCGTGTTGCGTGGCTGTAACAGCCCTGCGATTTTTGTACGCGCAGTATATTTTATTTATGGGTCTATCAGATCAGTGTGATACCGTTTTTGCTCTTATGTGGCCAGACAAGCATCCCGTGAAAGAGCGTGCATAGCCACTAAACAACTAGTTAGAACAAACAGGCTACATAATGCTTTCTGTCATCTTTTGTTCTATTTTCTAGCCACAGTGAGTCATTGGAGGCAACGCCGCAGCACCAACAATCACTCATTGGAAGGAAAGAATGAGGTGGCCTTCAATACCCTGCGGCCAATTCAACACTCATCAGTCAAAACACAAGACACCTCTTTAGCAACGAAGTCAATCCAGTTTTAGACTGAGTTTTGTACCGTAGATTTGATGTGTGGTTTACTGTGAATAAATGTTCATGCTGAAATTCATGTTTCTTATCAATTCTATCACATTTCTGCATGAATGCATGCCAGGACGGCAGCAGGACTAGTCATGGTCTAAAGTATGTCAAAGGGTGGCTAAAGAGAGGTACAGGAAATGTATAACCCTTGACCTGTCTCGGGAATGGGGGGATCAAATTGGTCTAGCCGAAGACATCATGTATAAAACATGGCTAGGTGTCTGACCAAGTACCACACATGTGGTCAAAAACGTGTCTAAATGTCGGCTAGGTACATGGACATCGAATGTCTAGGGCTAGATGACTAGGTGGCGTAACGTTAGACGTGATATTTCACATCTTGTGGACGGATAGTTGACATTTGGTCTAGGGGCTAGACATTCTATAGACATTCCTTTTCTTTCCATTTAGACGTCATTTGGATGTCTACTAGACCATCATGTGCTCCCTGGGCAGCAACTCATGTCCTCGTAATTAGGTACTTCATAACTCTGAAAACGGCAACTCACAAATGACATCTGTGAGTTCCCTTCTCCAAGCCTAGACCACATTGACGGTGAAGCAAAAACACAGTCGTAATGCTCAAACTTCTCGTAGTCTGTCCGAGTGGACCGGTACAGTACCGCGTCCGGAACAAGATTGCTGGAATTTTAACCAGAAAGATGAATTAAGTAAGAACGCTGCACAAAAAGTGTGCTCAACCCTGTCATAGTGGGCCCGGTGACTCTATGTGGCGGATCGCTATCCCTTTTCTGCTTTTTATGCAGCTATGCTGTAACTTCACCGACGTTAAGCCCTCCATTGAACCAGCACGAGGCAACACGACTTCTCTTTCATTATCGCCCGATCTGCATTGGAGCATTCACGATGTGATGCCGGAAACTGGATCAGCGTTTGGTGGTTCCGTCGGTGCAGGAACATTATCAGTGACATCATCGCGCTGTGCTTTTAAAGGCACCAACTTCGACTGCATTCACAGTGGGCACGGTGACTCTACTATGTGGCGGATCGCTAACCCTTTTCTGCGTTTTATGCAGCTATGCTGTAACTTCAGCGACGTTCAGCCCTCCATTGAACCAGCACGACGCAACACGAATTCTTCTCTTTCATTATCGCCCGATCTGCGTTGGAGCATTCACGATGTGGTACCGAAAACTGAAGCGTTTGGTGGTTCCGTCGGTGCAGGAACATTATCAGTGACATCATCGCGCTGTGCTTTTAAAGGCGCCAACTTCGACTGCATTTCACAGTGGGCACGGTGACTCTACTATGTGACGGATCGCTAACCCTTTTCTGCTTTTTATGCAGGTAAGAAACCACGATTATCTGTTCTGTAAGAGATCTAGTAATAGGTTCCTTGTAGAGCTGTAGTGCCCACAAATGATTTTGTCAATTCTCGATTGTATTGTTGTCATTTGCCAATTGCTGGCTCAGTGCGGCGATATAGAGACCAACCCCGGACACCAAACAAAACAGCTGGACACTGTGTTGCAGCTGCTACAAGACTTGAATAAACGTTCATCTGCGTTTGAAAGGGTGCAACCTGAGCATATGTGTGTCATTGCCGAGGTACAGCGTTCGCAGAAAGAAATATCCGGAAAGATTAACGCTATCTCTAACAGACTGTCGGCAGTAGAAACTAACGTCGGGATGTTTGAGCAGATAGGATGTGACATTAGCATGTTAAAAGCTGAAAACAACTTCTTGAAGACACGTCTATCAGAATTAGAAGATCGCTCAAGACGTGATAACCTTGTTTTCCATGGCATCGAAGACGACAGATCCGAAACGTGGTCTCAAAGTGAAGCGAAAGTAATCTCTGTTATCAATGATTGTCTTGGTCTAGCAAACAATGCGATCGCAAACTCACACAGACTAGGCACATTTATAGAAGGCAAGGCAAGGCCCATTATTGCAAAATTTGCGTCCTTTAAAACACGTGACAGTGTTCCCCAAGGAAGGAACAAACTGAAAATTCAAAATGTTGCAGTGTCTGAAGACTTTTCTGATAGCACAAGGCTTGCAAGGAAAAAAAATGATTGAATACGGGAAATCATGTCACGTACCATTCAGACTCCGGTATAACAGATTGTACGTGAATGACAAGTGCTATTACTACGATACCGACAGGTGTTCTGTTCGCGAACTTTCGTCTGCGAAACATTGGTGCACTGCTCCCCAAAAGCCTCGCGTCGTAACACTAGCAACCCCTGTGCTTCCTGGCACGCAAACTTCAGCTGTTTCCACACCAGATACCGTTATATCTTTGCTATCCACATCATCCGACGCTAACTCTACTGTATAGGACACCCCCAGGGGCACCCTAACAGTTCATAATAATGCCATTTCCGTTCTGTACACGAATATCAGAAATTTAATTAAGAAACGTGACGAGTTGTGTTCGTTAATTGATACTGTTGATGCAGACATAGTTGTCTTAGCTGAAACTTGGCTCTCTGCAACTATCTCAAATCATGAATTATTCAATTGTGGAAAAGTGTTCTCTGTGTATCGTGCTGACAGAGGTCAAAGAATTGGTGGAGGTGTACTCTTAGCAGTAACCGAACATATACCTTCCTTTGTTCTTGATATGCCATCTGTGCTAGAAATGATATGTGTTACCATTGATATGTATACTAAAAAATGATTATTGGAGTTTGTTACCGTCCACCTTCATCAACTGGTACATTTGTCGATGACCTACATGACGCTTTAAACATTATTGTTTCGCGCTTCCCATCATCACCTGTGCTCCTGCTTGGTGACTTCAACTTTCCATCCATTTCATGGGCTGACGGCTCCCCGCATGTTGTACTGTCATCTGGTATTTCCAGTGAATCTCTTAGCCTGTGTGGCGACTTTAGCTTCCATCAGATTGTTTCTCACCCTACCAGTATATCAGGCTCATGCTCAAACATTCTCGACCTAGTCCTCACAAATACACCTGGGCTCCTATCACCAATATCATGCCTTGATGGATTAAGCGATCACTCTTTATTGCATTTCTATATCACATCCCCGGTACAGCGTATTCCCGAGCGACTAAAAACTATTCGGAAGTATGCGAATGATAATTTCAACACTATCAACTATGAGCTGTGTTGTTTTGTGGACACTTTTCTGGATGGGTTCGTGGAACGATCCGTCGATTCCAACTGGTCGCTCTTTAAATAGAAGATGGCGGATTTAATTAACCAGTATATACCCGTTAGTTCCTTTCGTGTCCGAAAGGAGTCACCGTGGTTCAGCCGCAATTTAGCGAGACTAAGAAATAAAAAAAAGCGGTTGTACCGACGGGCAATATCCGCCTCCTCTCCCTCCAGATGGGACAAATGCTCAACCTGCGTTAACGAATACAAAGTGGCTGTTAACGAGGCCAAAGCCAATTTTACGGTAACAAATTGCCTGCAATGCTGTAAGAAAATCCCAAGAAATTTTGGAGCATTATAAACAAAAATGATCATTCTGAAATTCCGTTATGTATTGAGGCGGGTATTCTCTTCAGTAAGGAACAATGTGCTGATGTATTGAACAAGGTGTTCTCAGGTACGTTCTCTTCAGATTCCGACGACGAGCACCCCAGCATTATTAGGTACAACTATACACCTATGGTTATAATAGTAATGGATACCCTAGTGAAAATGTATCTGAGAGGCCTCTCAGGTCTAATATGTTATGGGACTGAGAGGACCTCTCAGGCTGAGAGGTCCTCTCAGGCCTGTGGACCTCTCAGGCTGACCTCTCAGGTTGAGAGGACCTCTCAGGCTGAGAGCTCCTCTCAGGCTGAGAGCTCCTCTCAGGCTGGTCGACCTCTCAGGCTGACCTCTCAGGTAGAGAGGACCTCTCAGATTGACATGACCTCTCAGAAGCTTATGCCCAGATCTGACATCGGAACATCAATGTTCAATTTCGCCGTCTACGCTGCACCTGTCGTCGGAGTGGTATAATCATACAGTGCTATGATACCCCAGACATAGATACAGACAAGTACTTGTCACAGAACTCCACATATATTGAGTTCCTTCGATTGTACAGATACACTCAAGGCATATGCACACTGCTATCTGATTATGTAACAGTTATTTCAAATGTCTTACAGAATTGTGAATATCTAATATTTGTTGAAGGATCGCTCGCAAGAAACTACACGAAACGGTAAATTGCACCAACAGAAACTAGATTTAGCACTTGCATGTCTACGAAAGCGTACGAGTCATCATCAACACATACTGTCGTATTCCACAAAGCGTGAACTCATGGGACACATATTCACAATGTCCGTACAGCGGCGATGAAAAATATTCTTGAGGAACTCTGCTTCTCGGTGATCAAGTTCTCTGTTTTACGTATACTTCGGGACTTGCGATGCACCGTCTAGTTTCCCTTGCTTGCGTAAGCCACCAACTAACTGGAGAGATTGGGTTTTCAACACCTTGTGTTCTCACCAACTGTCACTTCGTACGAGATTCATCTGTAAGAAATACAACTTCAAAATGTCAGTGTAAGTCAGTGTGTAGGCATCGAAATATATAACACACCGTTTGGCACCCAGCGCCGTTGGTAACGTTACGTGGTTGGTAATCTTCCTATCGGCGCTCATAATGCGTGTCTGCGAACAGTAGTAAAAGCCTAAAGTGAAGAGGAATGGCTGTGAATCACAAAAGCATATTTGAGACATCGTCTACATACCTCAAAAACAGTTACAATCCCGAAGACAAAACGCAAATTACTTGAGATCCGCGGCCGACGTCCTCACACTTCAACGTTTCAAAACAGACTGATTCAACCGCTGGCGACTGGCCGAAACGCTTCCACTTACGTGCAGTGCAATAATGCACGGATTGCAAGAACAATAGCTTCAAGGAAGGAAGGCAATACAAGGTTATCACGGCACGTGTTCCTTGAAGGAATAATGCACAAACACGTGAAATCTTGCGATCTATTTTCCAAAGCGGACGAGGTAGCATGTTCCGCGGCGCGGAAAACACGTAGCAACTTGTTCTGGGAGGTGGTGCACGACGGACTGTCGCAAAGCTGTCTGAGAGGTCCCCCCAAACCTCTCAGGGCTACATGAATGATTATACAACGTCTTCCAGATTTTCTCTAAGAGGTCCTCTCAGACCCCTCTGTGCTGCCTGAAAGGTCCTACCAGACCTTTCAAGATTTCTTAAACGGTCCTCTCAGACCTCTTAGGACTGCTTGAGAGGTCCTCTCAGACCCCTCAGAATTTCGTAGAAGGTCCTCTCAGACCTCTTAGGACTGCTTGAGAGGTCCTCTCAGACCTCTCAGAATTTCTTAGAAGGTCCTCTCAGGCCTCTTAAAAAATCCTGAGAGGCCTCTCAGATACATTTTCACTAGGGTACTGTAGGGATTGCCAATCTTATCCAATCGCTCCCATTATCATCAAGCGCAGGTAGTGACATGATTAACTCCAAGTTTCTTAAAAGTACTCGTCCATTTACCTAACCATTTTTTTTTAACAATCATTGAGTGAAGGGTGGCTTCCTGAAGACTGGAAAATAGGGAAAGTTATTCCAATCCACAAGTCCGGTGATAAGCATTGTCCACAAAACTATCGTCCAATATTTCTGACTTCAGTCAGTTGCAAGATGCTTGAGCGTATCATATACTCCCACATGATGCAAGATCTTGAATCTAACTCTTTCTTTTACCGTCACCAACATGGCTTCTGAAAATCATATTCTTGTAAATCACAGCTAGTCTCATTCACCCATGATCTTCACGTCATACTAGATAGGAGCTTCATTGCAGGCTGCATTTTTTGGACTTTTCAAAGGCGCTTGATAAAGACTCACATAAATTCTTACTGTACAAACTATCAGTACTTAATATAGACCCTAACGTAATAAATTGGCTTCATTCGTTCTTGCTTCACCGTCGTCAGTTCGTAACTACTAACAATTACAGTTCTGGCTACACTGCTGTTCTCTCTGGCGTCCCCCAAGGGTCGGTTTTGGGTCCGTTGCTTTTTCTTATATATATTAATGAGCTTCCTAACAACATTCTTCTCGTTTACGCCTATTTGCGGACGATTCTGTTCTGTACAGGGAAATTACTAGTGAATCCGATGCCAACCTCCTTCAGTCCGAGCTTAACGCCATAGTTAACTGGTGCCAAACCTGGCGTATGGAACTTAACATCACTAAATGCAAGCACTTACGTGCCGCCCGGAAAAGTTCATACTCCCCTCAGTACCGCTTGAATGACTCTCCATTGGAACAGTTAACATCCTACAAGTATCTAGGCGTTCATATTTCTCACGACATGTCCTGGCACAATTATTACATACATTTCAAATAAGGCTAACCAGAGTTTAGGTTACATTAAACGTAATTTCTCTCTTGCTCCAGTTAACATGAAAGTAGCATTATATAAAAATGTTATCCGATATAAGCTAGAATATGCAGCCACAATTTGAGATCCTCACCAAGAGACTCTCATCCGTACACTGGAAGGTGTCCAAAATAGATCGGCAGGCTTCACCCTGGGTAACTATAATCGCACCGCCAGCGTCACCTTAATGAAAACTAACCTTCATCTACCACCAATGTCACAGCGACGTGAACTATGTTGTCTCCGCCTATTTCACAAGTTTTATTATTATAACCTTGCTCTGAAAACGTCACTCATCCTTAGTCCGAGTTACATATCACCAAGATTAGACAACAACCAGAAAGTCGGCATCCATCGTTACGTAACATACACTTTTGCAAAATCATTTGTGCCACGAACATCCATTGAATGGAACCAGCTTCCCACTTCCATCTCTTCAATCACCGACATCCAACACTATAAAGATGCACTGTCCAAACATTTTTGTGTTGCTGGTTAACTGTTACTCATATATAATTTTGTTTTACTGGGTGTGTTGTATTGTTCTTTTGAAATGTCCTGCTCCCCTCTGTAATGCTTCTGCCCTGAGGGTAAAAAATAAAAATAAAATAAATAAATAAATAAATAAATAGTCCTGTTTCTTACCTGTGGAGCTAGATAACGCAGTGAAAGCACAGGTTGTGTAAAGCATTAATGTACGTTTTGTCGGGAAAGAAACAGGAAATGAGCAGGAACTGGACCGGTTGATATGCGTATATGCATAATGTGTCAGGAAGAAGAAACACGAAAGGCAACACAGGAAGAAACACGTTCGCCGCATTATGTACAAATAGGGAAGACACTTCCTTGAGTTTTAGGAGTCCCATAACAAGAAGGAATGGGCGTGGAGGACACCAGGACGAGACAGACTCGGAACCGGCAGTAAAGAGGTGCGCACAAGAAGCGCAAAAGCCAAGTGGTTAAAAAACCACCCTTTCCATACCATCTGGCAAGGAGCTGATATAAGGTTCCGTCCCTGTGTCCGTCTTCTGAGACGATAAAGCTGCTTTCCTTTTACCCTCTTTCTTGACTCTCTTACCTTGCATGTATAGGTTATATCATCTGAAGCGTCACAAACACGTATTTAAAAAGCTACCCGAAAATTATGGGGTTAGTGGTGTTCGCCTTGGTCCCTGGCCAAATCCAGCCCTCCAACGTCCTGCCCCTTAAGCTCTTTTGACATCATCGCCAGAGGCGATACTCAACCCCATTGCTGGTGGGGATGTGGGGAATAAAATAATGACCTCTTCACAATAACTATCGAAGTCCGATGGTGTCCCGAAATGTCAAAAGAGCTTTGAGCGCAGATCGTTGCTGGGCTGGGCTGCTTGGCGATGAAACTCTCTATTCATCCTATTAAAAATAAAGCGGTTTTTGTCTTCCGCGAACGTTTGCAATGACGTAAGAGCACTTCGATCAATTTTCATTTTAAATAAATTGCATTTTCTGAATTTAACTCCGAAAGGCGCCAATGTTACGTTTTAGTTTTATCTTCAGAGAGAGAAAGTACATGTCGGATTTACCCAATCACATCACAAAAAGGATTACCTACTAAAGTGGTAACTGCTACAACAGAGAGGCCCAAACTGTCGGTCGTTTGATGCAAGTTGATAAAAAACAAAAACGGATGAGGAAAATCGCGAACCTCGTGTTCTTGTTTTCCTCCTCATGTTTCCTTTTCCTCCTCTTCTTCTTTTCATAGCCAAAATATACGATAGCCAAAAAGTCAAAATATATGATTCAATGAAAGTCTGCCGCGATGAAAGTTTAATGGCGCGACAACTCGGCGAGTAATAAACCTATATACACCAATCGGTTAAATCCAGAAAGCTCATACGTGCAAGATTTACGTGTAAGACTCTGGCTAACAACGTCATTGCGACGTCTGAGGCAGTCTCCACGTGTGCCAGGCGCGTGCGAGAGAGACAGAAATATAAGGGTACATGTACATTGCAGGCAGTCTATCTCGCGTGTGCTAGAACGCCGATCGAGGTGCCGTGCAAAGCGCTTGAGAGGCTGGACGTTAAAGGGCGTACCGCCTGCCCCTCTCATAAAAGTCAAGTATTTTATTGCCCTTTACTGGAAATGGAATACAGCAAATTTACCTGGCAGAGCACGTGACGGTTATTCAGTTACCCAATCAAATTGATACATATTGCAAAGCATACAGCTATATGTGATAGCAACAATAAGAATGGCTACGCCAACCGCGGGAAAGTCCGTGACTGGATGCAAATCGTCTGCCTTTGCTAGTGCTATGAGATGGACTCTCATAGTTCCAAACGCTCAACTGTCCTGAACACGATTTAATTAGCAATTAGAGCTAATTGGGACCCACCACATTAATCAGCATCCTCCAGGGAGTCTCCACAATAATTGGGGATCATCTAACTCGTGTCCAGACCAGCTGGGCGTTGTGCACTACGAGAGTTCATAAAAAAAGAAAAAAATAGAGATAGAGTGGAGAGAAGGAGTTTAGTTGAAGATCAACGACGCTATCTTGATGAAAGCGGTCCGGAACGGCCGCTGACCATCGCCGGGCGACGGAGCACAGAGGCAGGTTGGAAAGCATCGTAGCCATGACCACCAGTTCCGGACATCCTGTGACGTCATCATGACATGTCTGGACAGGCTAGGACAGCTCTGGACATGCGAGGAGAAAAACACTCACAATACAGAGACTGGGAAAGCAAGAGTAAATAGGCTAACCATCAATAGCTAACAACAAAAAGAATTAGGTGGGTAGAAATCCAGCGAACCGGTAGAATGTAGGAAGGGAGTTGCCTCAGGACAGAAGCCGCCGATATTGACAAAGCCAACTGACAAACAACAATACCTTCACTTCAAGAGTCACCACCCGCGTCACTGTAAGGTTGGAATTCCTAATGGGCAGAGTGTAAGACTACGCAGAATTTGTTCAGACGACACAGATTACGCTGAGAAGCTTGACGAACTCTGCAGTACACTTGCCCAAAAGAACTATCCAGACTCCCTCCTAACCGAATTCCATCGCAAGGCACTCACAATCGATCGAGACGAGGTTCTGGAAAACCGAAAAAATCCTGACGCGTGCCAAATAAGCTTCATCACAAGATATGCCAACGCACTTCCAAACATCAAAGCCATTCTACAGAAGCACGAGCCCCTCCTCCAAAGCAGTGACCGACTTAGCAATATATTCACAAATCCCATACAGGTGACATACCGACGCGCAAAAAACCTAGCAGACTCCTTGGTCAATGCCAAAATCAGCAAAACAAGCAACCCGTACACGGGAACACGACCCTGCAACCTCCCGCGCTGCAAAACATGCAAGCACGTTCAACACGCTAACTCCATCAAAAGCACTGCGAGCAATTACACCCACCCCGTTAACCACGCATTCACATGCACAAGCTCCAATGTCATATACTGCATTGAATGCGGCAACTGCTCTATGCAATACATTGGTGAAACCGGCCAACAAATGAACAACCGCCTTACCGGACACAGAACCGACACGTCCAACAAACTCCCCAAAGCAGTCGCCGAACACTTTAGCGTTCCTGGTCACAATTTTGACAACATTAAACTATATATTCTAGAAACCGGGTTTAGATCAACACGTGACAGACGTGATAGGGAGTCTTATTTCATATACAAGTTCAACGCTCTTCACGCGTCCGGTATCAACAAATCACAAGGCACCCTAGAAACACTTCACAAATAAAATATGCTTTTCCCTTCTACCTCCATTATCATCTGTTATGTTCTGCATGGCCACTGCTTTCTACTTTCTTTATTGCATGCCACAACTTTGCATTACAAATATATATAAAAAAACATTTGCTGGTTCTGGAATTTTCCCCACGTAACCACTAACCTCCTTATCTTTCGCTATGCTTGCCAATTCTTGCCTGTTGTCCCGTTTCGTCCACGTGTTCGTGAACCTTCCATTTTTCTGTAACCGGTCTGTAGCCTAGATCACTACGTTCACATAATCCCCTCCACACTCTAACAAAGCAGCCATTCACTCCGGCCGTAGAAGCCCGTACGGAACCTTTCTTCCCTCCGGGCTGTTGACCCACAATTCGCATGAACCTTTAAACACGTCACACTTAACCCTTTAAATACCATGCCAATGATGAGGACGGTGCCCAGAAGAAGAACAGTCTCTGTTCGAAATATCGGCGGCTTCTGTCCTGAGGCAACTGCCTTCCAACAAAAATAATTAGTTACACAACAGCCCACCACAAGAGGAGCGCAGAACGATGCGACTGCTCCATCCGACAGCCAGGCAGAGAACTGAATCGTAATGCTTTTTTCTCGTGTATAAAGTCGCGCATCTACAACCCCTAGCGAGTACTTGCTCAACTAATTTCATGAAAAAATTATGAAGAATCACGCTAGCGCTACTCCTGTTCCCAAGGCAGAAGAAGATAGAAAATGGCGGGGATGCCCGGACAACAGCAACCAGCACCCGACGTGCACGGGCATGAAAATCGCAAACAAAGCGGGGACAAAGTTTGCGAAAGAATTAGTTAAACAACAAATCAACCCACCACAACAGGAGCGCAGACCGATGCGACTGCTCCATCCGACAGCCCGGCAGAAACTGAGCGAGAGTGGGGACTGCGGAGCAACCGAGTGCACGTCTGCTCTCCGCGACAGCCAGCGAGCAACTGACTGGGGCGCCGCGCCGCGGCGGCTACGCATGCACGCGCGATCTTAGCGCCCTCTGCGGCGACCACCTGCGAGAGGCTGAGAGAGAAGAGCATTCCTGCGCCCTCTTCTTGCGTTGCTCATTGGTCGTGACGTCATCCCATTGTCCCAAGGCTACACCGTTTTTTTTTTCACACGGTCGACATAACTGGACGAGGTCAATCTGCAACGAAGCCATGGCATGACGTGATAATGCACCTGCGTGGCTCAAGGACGCGTACGATCTAGACAGGGGACCTATTATTTATTGAATCACTATCCCAAGATAATTTCTCTTATTCTTCTATAACGACTGCATGGAAACTATTGCAGAAAAGCACCATGCATGAAAGCTGATCATAGGAATTCCACAGTCTTACTGAATGATGCTTGCAAATGAACAAGATATCCCAACACGTAACTCCATCAATGGCTAATAAGAGGACTAGGCACTCAACAAATCAACACAGAGTATGGGTAACAAGGAGCGCAGAACGTTGCGTCTACCCCATCCGACAGCCAGGCACGGGACTCAATCATAATGCTTTTTCTCCTCTATAAAGTCATGCATCTGTCCCTCTTGCGGTTGATTTCTGAACTAATTTAATCGCAAAATTATTCAGAATTGTTCTAGAACTATTCCCATTCAGGACAGCACTAGCGTCATCGTCAAGACATGAATCTTTCTCATCCAAAAAGAAAAATACAAAGCGTCAACGAGGAAAGCATGCAAGTCAGGGCATGTCAGGGCACGTCAGGAAAAATCGCACGACTGCTGGGCAACAGAGGAAAGCAAACACGGCAAAACACCTGAACAGAGTGGAAAAGACACTCACCATCATCGGACACGTACACTACATTCCCTCATTGTAAATCCGTTCGTCACACACCATTCACCAGTGACGAACCGCACATCCGCACCTCATCAGAGGCAGAGGCACCTCATCAGAAGCAAGCCTTTGGGGTGAAAATCGCTAATAAGCACGGTGCTTTTCTTGTTGAATTTTATTGTAAAAGTGAACGTCATTAAGAGTCGGACAAGGGAAATAATCTTGCGATTCAATAAATAATAGGAGTCTTTGTCTTTGCCGCTGTCTTCTTCAGACAGGACGTGATGACGTCACGCAGTCTGGAGCAATGCATTGACAGTTACTGGAAAAAGTGTAGCAATAGAAAACTGGTGTGTATTGTCCTGAACGGATTTATGATGAGCACTGTTTTTGAATAAAAGGAGTGCGTGTGCTTAGAAATAGTTTGATGCTGGTTTTCTGCTTTGTTCAAGTGTTTCTCTTTGCTTTTTCCCCCTTGTTGTCTGACAAACATGCGCTGACAGGCCCTGACCTGTTCTGTCATGTTTTCATTTTACATGTAGTTTTTTTTTTCTTTTTGACAAGGAACATTCTTGACGATGTCGATAGTGCTATTCTCAATAATTTTGCGATTCATTTAGTTCAGAGAATAACCGTGAGGGGGACATGTGCATCGCTTTATCCACTCGAGGAACAAAGCGACATTATTCAGTTAGTTGCCTGGCTCTCGGAAGGGATGGACATGTCTCGATTAGCTCGTATGTAGGCATTGAAGGTGTTAGTATATTTTGTTCTTTTAGTCTAATTTAGTAAGACTTTGGAATTCCTACTATCACCTCTCATGTATGGTGTTTTTCTGCAATAGTTCCCTATCCAATCATTATAGTAGAATAAAGGAAATAATCTTGGGATAGTGTTTGAGTAAATAACAGGTCCCCTGTCTAGAGCGTACGCGTCCTCCAGCCACGCAGTTGCGTGATGACGTAATACCGCGACACTATTGTTTCAGGTGGACCTTGTCTAGAGGAGCATTAGTGAAAAAAAAAAACAGTGCAGCCCTGAGACAATAGGATGACGTCACGACCAATGAGCACGGCCTGCAGGGGGCGCAAGGATTCACTTCTCTCTTGGACACTGACGGGTGTGGACGTATTAATTCTGTTCCTAGCAATTGCGTTGGCCGTTAGTGGAAGAGCACAACCTTCGGTGGGGTTCCATCTGCCTCTGATGGGGTGCGGATGTGTGGTTCGTCACTGGTGAATGATGTGTGAGGAACGGATTTACAATGAGGGAATGTGGTGTACGTGTATGATGATGGTGAGTGTCTTTTTCACTGTGTTCAAGTGTTTTTCTGTGTTTGCTTTCCTCTGTTGCCCAGCAATCGTGCGATTTTTCCTGGCGTGTCCCGACATGCCCCGACATGCATGCTTACCTCGTTGACGCTTTGTATTTTTTCTTTTTGGATGAGAAATATTCATTTCTTGACCATGATGCTAGTGCTGCCCTGAATGGGAATAGTGCTAGAAATATTCTTAATAACTTTGCAATTAAATTAGTTCAGAAATCAACCGCAAGAGGGACAGATGCATGACTTTATAGAGGAGAAAAAGCATTACGATTCAGTTGCTTGCCTGGCTGTCGGGTGGAGTAGACGCAACGTTCTGCGCTCCTTGTTACCCGTACTCTGTTGATTTGTTGAGTGCCTAGCCCTCTTATTAGCCATTGATGGAGTTACGTGTTAGGATATTTTGTTCTTTTGCAAGCCTCATTTAGTAAGACTTTGGAATTCCTACGATCAGCTTTCATGCATGGTGCTTTTCTGCAATTATCTTCTGTATTATAGAAGAATAAAGGAAATAATCTTGGGATAGTGATTCAATAAATAATAGGTCCCCTGTCTAGAGCGCACGCGTCCTTGAGTCACGCAGGTGCATGATGATGTCATGCCATGGCTTCATTGCAGATTGACCTTGTCCAGTTGTGTCGACCGTGTGAAAAAAAAAGCGGTGTAGCCTTGGGACAATGGTGTTGACGTCACGAGCAATGAGCAACGCAAGAAGAGGGCATAGGAATGCTCATCTCTCTTCGCCTCTCGCAGGTGGTCGCCGCAGAGGGCGTTAAGAGAGCGCGCATGCGTAGCGGTCGCGGCGCGGCGCCCCAGTCAGTTGCTCGCTGGCTCTCGCGGAGAGCAGACGTGCGCTCGGTTGCTCCGCAGTCCCCGCGCTCGCTCAGTTCCTGCCTGGCTGTCGGATGGAGCACTGGCATCGGTCTGCGCTCCTGTTGTGGTGGGTTGCTTTGTTGTGTAAATAATTCTTTCGTCCCCGCTTTGTTTGCGATTTTCATGCCCGTGCAGGTCGGGTGCTGGTTGCTGTTGTCCGGGCATCCCCGCCATTTTCTATCTTCTTCTGCCTTGGGAACGAGAGTACCGCTGGCGTGATTCTTAATAATTTTGTCATGAAATTAGTTGAGCAAGTACCCGCTAGGGGGTGCAGATGCGCGACTTTATACAGGAGAAAAAAGCATTACGATTCAGTTCTCTCCCTGGCTGTCGAATGGAGCAGTCGCATCGTTCTGCGCTCCTCTTGTGGTGGGCTGATTTGTTGTGTAACTCGTTCTTTTTGTTGTTAGCCATTGATGGTTAGCATATTTACACTTGCTTTCCCAGTCTCTGTATTACGAGTGTTTTTCTCCTCGCATGTCGAGAGCTGTCCTAACCTGCCCAGACATGTCGTGATGACGTCACAGGATGTCCGGAACTGGTGGTCATAGCTGCGATGCTTTGCAACCTGCCTCTGTGCTCCGTCGCCCAGCGATGGTCAGCGGCCCATGGTTCCGGACCGCTTTCTTCAAGATAGCGTCGTTGATCTTCAACTAAACGCCTTCTCCCCACTCTCTCTCTCTCTTTTTTCTCTTTTTTATGGACTCTCGTAGTGCACAACGCTCAGCTGGTCTGGACACGATTTAGATGCTCTCCAATTAGTGTGGTGACTCCCTGGAGGGTGCCGATTAATGTGGGGGTCCCAATTAGCTATAATTGCTAATTAAATCGTGTTCAGGACAGTTGAGCGTTGTGCACTATGAGAGTCATACTACTGTGCGTGCCAGTGCACCGGTGTGAACAGACGACTTTGAGAAGTGACTGGGGACCGCGGCACCTCTTGTACATTTTATTTCAGTTTTTAGGCGCAATACGTACATTCTAAGAAGGAGCATTTAGAACGTGGAATGTTTAGAACATTTGTCGCAACCATGTCACCACGCACCCACGATCACAAATCTCAAGTCGTGTGTCATTGGCGTGCGTGGTCGCATTACAGCTCCGACCAAGCATATATTCCGCGCGCTTCCATTACACTCCCAGTTGCACCCTGACCATGTCTCGAAAAGTACCGCCAACGACGCACATAAAGGAGTGAGTGTTTTTTTTTTCTGCATTAAATACTCTCTCAAACAAAGCACATGGCTTATCTTCCACGTATCCGATTATGCGACACATTCTCGGAAACCCTACATTCAATGCACGGGCTACATTCTCCGCTCGCAGAGATAACGCCAGAGCGTCCTCATTTCGAGAGCAAGGGGGAGCTTATGGAAATGACTCAACCCAATATCCTTCTGCCAGTTGCAAATGGCAATGCAGCGCGACCATAACTGCAGACTGCATTGCTCTTCGTTCAGCCAATGGGCGACGATGGAGCCTCACGCGCAGGCTGAGGTCGTAGGTGACGTTACGTGAGAGTAAAACGCATGTTTCGTCGTCTGCTATTACAGCACGTTTCGGCCAATTCCTAATAAACGACTTGGTTACTCGCAATAAAAGTGACGGTTCTATGTGTCAGTACTCGTGAAGACAGTGTTGGCTAACTTTCGGAATCACCCCGGCTGTACGGGAGCGTCCCTTAAAAGTAGCACAGGAGAATTTTTAAGACAGTTTGCTTTCTATAAAACTGTTAAGCAGACCCGTAAGACGTACCATGAGAAGTAATTCACCCCACTTAGTCAGAATTATCGCAGAAATTGAATTACAGTACGCAGCAAAAAGCAATCGTGCGCAATCGCGTTGAAGAGCAGTACCAGCCTCTTATCTGCCTCTGACCTGCCGCTGACGATGCAGAGTCCGCACTTGCTGATCGGTTCAAAGAAATCACGCCTGCTGCTCAGCTGGCGTGTGCTACTTCGCTATTCAGTGCTCTGAAAAGCATTGTTCCTGGATCGATCATGATTGGGACGCTCCTTCTATCCCCAATTCTCTTGGGAACTTGGAAAACGTGTTTACGGCGGAAAAAAGACGGGGCGTTGACGTCCACTGAGCAGCGAACCAGAACGCCCGGACTGTGTAACGCCATCGGTGACTTGGCGTCACGCTTCTCCTCGTTGTTACACGCGCAGTGGAGTGTTAAGGGTGAAAACGCGGGACTGACGACGCCCGAATAAGACTGAAACAGCTGTCCGGTACTGCTATGGCGACGTTTGAGCAGTTTCAAGCATGCGTTATACGTGGAGCTCCGGCTGCTTGTTTCCTGACATAATTCACTGGCTTTGCACTAGGATTTCAGTGGTGAGTCGCACACCCTGACGGGAGGAATAACGTGCGACGTGACCTTCTCAAGTCATCCGCTCAAACGTTGTCTGCCTGCGTACTGCTGACGACGGCCAAAGAAGGCTGAAACAGCTGCCCAGTACTGGAATGGCGACGTTTAAGTACTTTCAAAGTTAGGTTGTACGTGCATCCAAAGATCTCCGGACATTTTTTTTTCCTTACATACTTCACTGGCTTTGCACTGGGCTTTCAGTTGTGAGTCGCACACCATGACGGGGCGAATCACATGCTACGTGACCCTCTGAAGCCATCCGCTCAAATGTAGCCTGCCTGCGTACTGCTTACGACGGTCCAGTAAGGCTGAAACAGCTGTCCAGTACTGACATGGCTGGTATGGCACCTTCACAGTTACGTTATACGTGCAGCCAAAGAGCTCCGGCTAGTTTTTCCTGACATATTTCACTGGCGTTGCACTGGGCTTTTGGTGGTTAGTCGCACACACTGACGGGAGTAATCACGTGCTACGAGCCTTTCTGAGGTCGTCCGCTCAAACATTCCCTGCCTGCGTTCCTATAAAAAAAATAAATGAATCCTATTGGTTCAATGAATCAGATTCAATTGGTTTCTGATGGGTCGCCTGTGGATCGAGTGGTCTTTTATGCGACCCATCAGGAAAAGCAAGGGGGGTTTTGTGTGAACCCTAGTTGACCCAATGTCGTACATCTTTTTGCTTTATGAGGCTAATTGCTAGATGTGAACCTAATAGATTGAGGATGACCTATAATAAGCTCATGGTATCACACACAGTCATTCCTCTGGAGACATCGCAGTCACACAAAGTTGATCTGCTGTTGCGCTGCTGTTATGTGTTTGTCTCTGTTTGTATGCGGAACCGCAAAATTAAATAAATAAAAATACATAAATCGCCTGAGCATGCAACCAGGGATTGAGCGCTGAATCATGCTGTGTACTTAATAGGGCACATTTTAGACCAGAAATATCCTTCGCTTACGAACAGACTGATAACAGGTCGACATCACTTGATAATGACCTGACAAACGTACAACATGCTGCTATAGACAGCATATATGAACGGATATGCGGAATATTTATTGCAACATTTTTTGTGGACATTTTTCAGACAGCTCCGCAATTGCTGGCAAGGGGCAGTGATTTCCTAGAGAAGTCCACATATAACTATTTTATGTACATGTGAGCCACAAACCAGTTAGAACATATCTATCAAGATGATCACAGTGTTTGTCATCACATTTATCGTACAGAAAAGTGGGAAGGTGATTTGCAAATAAATCTGATTGGCTACTCCAGGTCTATCAAAAAAAAGGAGAATCAGAATCAGGTAGGGGAAAATAGTTTTACCACATTTTTTTGTGTTCCTTATAGAGTTTGTCGTTTAGCTTGGGACTAAAGTTTACGGAAAACCCGGGAATCACAATTTGCCATTGAGGCAACGTCTTTGCAGCAAACAGTAGCCGACGCAGATACCGATAGATCTACTGAACAGGCGGCCACCCACTTCTTATTGAGTCTCTTCCCGATATCCAAAAGGATGCCAAGAGTTGCCAAGTGGGCGCGGCAGCCGTGTAAATGAGATAGGTGGCTTTATTGTGGGCAGAACGGCTCCAATAGTGTTATAGCATCTTCATTGGTGCACCGATGTAGCACTCCTCTGACGTGTGCCGCAGTCAGTGTTCCGTGACCTTCCTTGTCACACCCAGCAGTACTCTGTGCATATAGTCGACTCACACACCCCAGACGACATCAAAATGTGGTAAAAGTCCTAAAGCCGATGGTCCTTTAATACCGTGGGAGTCGTACCCGCTTTGAAGAGCCACAATCCTGTCTTGTACCACTGTTGCTGCAGTTAGTTCGTGAGGCAGCACATCTTCGACAGGGTACTTCATCGTTCCTGCATACAACAGAATATGGCATCATAAACTGCTCAATGTGATTCCTAACATGCTTCAGTGAATGAATGTTGAACAACTCCAACAACGGAGCTCAAAGTTTCTAAAGCGTGGATCAAGCCAAATTCGGTTTGAGCGAACAGCAGCAACAGTTCAACTCATGACTCAGTATGCAGCACTTCTCTCAACAGGCAGTGACAGGAAGCACAAATGTTGTATCTTGTGCTCGCAAAATGAATGCATACATTCTTGATCAAAGACAACATTTCCACAATTTCTGCAAATTATTACCAGCAATGTACCATCTGTATACAGGGTGTTCAAAATTAAGCTTTCATGAGCGCTACGCAAACACAGCGATGACAGGAAACCGAATGATAACTTTACGCTACTTGTGTAAGAAACAGGTGCTGCTAATTATGTAGCACCTGTTTCTTACTCAAGGAACAGAAAAAGTAGCACCAGTTTTCTTTTCTTCGCCTATTTATAAAGTGCTAGTGAAAGGTTAATTTTGAACACCCCGTATATTGCCCGTTATTCTGCAAATGACACGTACAAAGTATGGAGATAAGATGTGCTGTATATGCGACAGAATGGTGAACATACCTTTGACAGTTTATCCTTCATGCAGACACCATGTACAGCCAAAATATTCATAGAACTGTTTTGAGTTATGTGCCCCGGCCCTTGCAGGTGAGTCGAAGCATGCGTGAGGCACATGAACGCCCGAATTCATTTGATGGCCGGCCCATTCCCATGTTATCTTTGGTATGCTTCTGACAACGTCCACGAAAACTTCAAATACAGTTGCATGGCAGGGTGGCCTTTCCAAAACGATAACTAGGGTATCCGGGTTTCCGGCATTTGCACAAAAAATGGCGGAAAATGTTAGATATATTTACACAATGTGTTGTCTAGTTTCGTTTTCGTGTTCGTCTGACGTATGCTCACGTGTTTGTTCGCTTTCATCTTGCGCACACTGCGTGTCTCGCGTAACACGCTTTTCCTTTACTTTTTCCCTTTTCCTTCACGATTAAAGTCGTTCCTTGTTCGACTCTTGATGTGGTCTCTGTCTACTCATACCTGCGCAGCGCTAACAGGTTATGGGCCCAGGGCGCAAGTGAAGACGACAGGTCAGGATGCAAGAGAAGACGACAGCTCAGGACGTAAGTGAAGAGGGCAGTCCAGGACGCAAGTGAAGATAGCGACCGAAGCCCGAAGCGACGTTAGCGAAGCCAGACGCCAGGAACACAGAAGTAGTGCCTGGGACGACAAAGCGATTCTGGGCGACGCATACCGAGACGGGGCGACAGTCAAACCAGAGAAGATTCAGCAGTCATGGCTTTCAGCGACGAATTCAAGATCACGAAACTGAATTCAGAGAACTACCATGCGTGGTCGATTAGGACGAAAGCTGCACTCGTACAAAAGAATTGCTGGGAAGCAGTGGATCCTGGATACTCCGGCTCAGAAATGACAGACGAGGAGAGGAAACACAATAACAAGGCCCTCACTTTCCTGTTCCTTGTAGTAGAGGACAGTTATCTGGATGACATTGGCACTTGCACAACCGCGAAGGAAGCGTGGGAAATCCTTCGGGAAATTCACACGAAATACGGATTGCTGCAGGTCCTACAACTCCTGCGAGATTTTGTGAATGTCCAGAAGAAAGACGATGAACCGATGAAGGAGTACCTGAGCCGCTTGATGGACCTACATCGCAAGTTGACTAACGGTGGATACGGATTCACTGATAAAGAGGTTGCGCTTGTCATGCTGATGGGACTGCCGGAATCTTATGAAGCCCTCATCCTCAAGTTGGAGCAGGACGAAGCCACACTCACCGCTAAGGAAGTAAAGGCAAGACTCTTGGTCGAAGAAAAACGCAAGAAACGTCGAGATGAAGGGCAGACGACGGAGAGTGATGGTACAGCAAGAGCTCTGTTCACCAAACGGGAAGCTGAGAGTCAGTACAAGTCAGTAGGCGACAACATGTCCAACATGTCTGAAGGGAAATCGTCCTCTCGAGGCCGTGGAATGAAGAGTTTTCAAAATGTAAGACACGATGTTGGAAGACGACGTGTGAGATGCTTCGCCTGCGGGAAACTGGGACACATCGCCAAACACTGTGAAGAGGTTGATGACGACGCCACACCGCAGAAATCAACAGGACGACGGCAGGCGAAAAAGGTGACTCACGCATCATTATCGGTGTCAGATACAAGATCTGGGAGTCATGCTGTTTGGTACATGGACAGCGGAGATACAGACCATATGACATCAAACAGGACGAAATTCGTGGAGTTCCAGCCATATGAATCTACTGTACACACAGCGAACCAAGACGTAATGAAAGTCCTCGGACTTGGCGAGGTGAAATTCCAACTAAAAGAAGAGTACGGTGGGAATTTCTTAACCCTCAAGAACGTGCTGTACGTACCCGAGCTAGACGGCAACATCCTATCTGTAGGGAAAATTGAGGAACTTAATTTCAAAGTAACATTCCACAATGGAAAAGCAGAAGTGCGACGGAGCAACGGAGAGACCATCTTATCGGCAACAAGGTCGGAAGATTATACACGGTAGAAGAGTTGTGCTCGCCATCGAGGCTATCGAAACGTGGTTGTACTGCAGATGCATCGCTGTGGCACCGTCGACTCGGCCATCTCCACCTGGATGCCGTATACCAGCTCTGTCCAGAAAGCTTCAGGAGCGATGAAGGAAGATGCTCGACGTGTGTGGAAGGCAAGCTCAGGAGAAGTAGTTTTCCGAGCAGTGACGTCACAGTGAGAGCTACAGCGCCGTTAGAACTGATCCACTCAGACGTGGGGAGTGTGACGCCAACTTCGAAAGGAGGTTCGAAGTATTTCGTAACTTTTATTGATGATCATTCCAGATACGCAGTCGTGTACCCCATGAAAAGGAAGAACGAAGTCCTTAAAAAGTTTGATGAGTATAGACGGATGGGGGAAAATCTTCACAGCACTACCATCAAGACCCTTCGAAGCGACAACGGTGGCGAATATGTTGGAGAAGACTTCAAACAATACCTTACGAAATACGGGATAACACGACAGTTGACAGTACCTGGGACACCGCAACAGAACGGTATAGCTGAGAGATGCAACCAAACGCTGATGGACATGACGGAAGACGGAAGCCTGATCCTGGACCAAACAAAGTATGCTGAGGAGCTCGTGGAAACCTTTGGCATGAAAGATGCGAGGGGAGCTTCGTCACCACTAGATCCAGGAATGAAGTACAAGAAAGCGTGTGATGACGACGAGGCAGCGAATGCATTGTCTCACCAGTACCGTCAAGCGATTGGAGGGCTACTTTATTTAGCTGGAGGAACGAGACCTGACTTGGCATTCGCAGCGTCATATATGAGTCAGTTTAATGTGAAGCCTACCGAACAGCATTGGAGCGGATTGAAGCACATGCTACGCTATCTCAAACAAACTAAAGACGTTGCGTTAACGTTTTCAAAGACTGGGAAGCAAATTCAAGCCTTCTGCGACGCAGACTGGGCGACTGATTGTGTTGACAGACGTTCTTTCAGTGGCTACGTTTTTACGCTAGCAGGTGCAGCGGTATCCTGGAGTAGCAAAAAGCAGACGTCAACCGCACTCTCAACAGTCGAAGCGGAGTGTATCGCAATGTGCCACGCAACTAAAGAGGTCTTGTGGTTGCAACATTTTACGAAGGAAGTGGGAGCGAGTGAATTCATCGGTGAGGCACATACCCTCTTCGTTGACAATCAGGGTGCAATTGCGGTCGGAAATAATCAAGTGGTATCCGAACGCAACAAGCATATAGAGTTGCGACACTTCTTTCTCCGTGAGAAGATCGAGACCGGACAATTGAAACTCCAGTACATCAGAACATCGGAAAATTACGCGGACATCATGACCAAGGCTCTGAATGGGAACAAGACACGCCGGCATTGTGAGAGTCTGGGTCTTCATAAACATCAGACTCCGATACCATCGACAAGGGTTTTTGCGACGACACATTGAGGGAGGGTGTTAGATATATTTACACAATGTGTTGTCTAGTTTCGTTTTCGTGTTCGTCTGACGTATGCTCACGTGTTTGTTCACTTTCATCTTGCGCACACTGCGTGTCTCGCGTAACACGCTTTTCCTTTACTTTTTCCCTTTTCCTTCACTAGTAAAGTCGTTCCTTGTTCGACTCTTGCTGTGGTCTGTCTACTCATACCTGCGCAGCGCTAACAGAAAACACCCCCGGTTGAATTTTTGCGGCATATTCCGAAAAAAATCTGAATATGTTCTATTGGTCACGCGCTAATTTAGAATGGGGGAAGCCGCGGAAATTCCTCTATCTCCTCTACATGGGAACAAAAAGCAAGCACCTAGGGGAATGCTCAATTTTCTTCAGCGTAGTTCTTGCCTTAGGCGCAACGCCTTTTGGCCAAGATGAAATTTCTTAGAGTCTCGTCAGCTGATGTCCTTAACATAATCAAGGAACTGGAATCTGATAAAACTTCGGTATGGTGAGGTACATGCCATTTCGGCTGCCCTTATGAAAAAAGTTTTCTAGATTGTATAGAGTTTGTAAACAAGAACATAGAATGAGAGCATTAATCCTGAATAGAGAGTGTATACAGCATTGATCTGGCTTCAATGTGGTTCCTTTCAATAATGGGTGATAGAAACAGATACAAACTGGATAGCAAATTTGAATAGAAGCTGGAAACGATATTTTATAGAAACTAGAAACAATATTAGGTAGGAATTGGAGAGCATATTGCAAGTCGTATACAATATGGATAGAATCTCGTTTCATTTTCAATACAGCTTCGACAACTGGTTGACTACGCATTGTTTGTGCCGCCCAGCCGATGGCAGTAACTCCATAATCTTCTTTTGTATTTCAAAAACCAGGAACTTTCCATTTATTTTACCGCCACATCCCACCCACTGCGTGCCATCCCACTCCAAACCGAAAAAAAAGAAAAGAAAAGGACAGAAAAACAAACCGAACACTTGCACACGCACAAGCCTGTGACGTGTTTGCAGAGGAACAGATACTGGTAGAACATGCAACGAAATGGCTAGGCCACATGTGGAGCTGTCCTAGCTCGAGATGCAACCACACGGGTGAGGAGAGCACGCATAGATTGTTATTTCGGTAGCGAATAACAGTCACTAAAAATATTTCCTCCAACTGGTTAATATATTACTGCATTAAGGACTGTGTTTATTACTCAAATTACTCGAACTAACCCAGCACAATCTCCACGCCAAATTAATGTGGTGCTGCACGTTGCAGATGCATGGAGCCAGCCCCGTACTATACGATGAGCTACTGCTATCAGTGAGTTACACTTGGTTTAAACGATGGTATAGCCAGTGACGATTGTATAGCCATATAGTTGAAATAGGTACAAAAATGGTACTTCCGCCCTGGTTTACCTTTTTTATACATACGCTTTTTATGCCTTTTCCTCTGACAGTGTAGAAGCAGCAGTTCGTCAAGTGCAACATTAAAAAGTACTAAACGGTAAATGTTCACGTTGCCTGAAGTGATAAGTCACAATATTGATATGAGCATTTGTATCTATGTCCATACATGCTCAAGTCACGTGTATTAGTTGTTCTTCAAATGTACAGCAAAAAACAAGTAAAACATGCGCGTAAATAAGACCTTTCGGCGCCTAGTATTAGCTCTATACAGACTGTATAGAAAATGTATACATTCTAGTTCCTGAATCCTGTATAGAATGTGTATAGAGTTTACCAGTTAAAAACCCTATACAGATTTTATCTATTTCCTATGCACAAGATTGACACTATGATAGATAGATTATCTATAGGTCCTGTATAGAAACTAGAAAATCATTCTTATTGCCGACTTGCCGGCTGCGTTTTCCCGTCGGCGCAGGGTGCGGGCCACCACCGCTCCTGTGGCTATGGGCGACCGGCACTCGGTGTCGGGATAACTGGCGATGGTTTTCTCGCCGGTAGCGGGATTTTGAAAACCGTGGGAGTATTACTAGGATTTATATTAACACGGTTTATTTCGGTACGATTTATTTTGGACGGTTTATTTCGGTCACCACCCGAGGAGAGCACGCATAGATTGTTATTTCGGTAGCGAATAACAGTCACTAAAAACATTTCCTCCAACTTCTTAATATATTACTGCATGACTGTGTTTCTTATTCAAATTACTCGAACTAGACTATCACAATCTCCACACCAAATTAATGTGGTGCTGCACGTTGCGCACGCATGGAGCTAGCCCCGTACTATACGATTAGCTACAGCGATCAGTGAGTTACACTTGGTTTAAACGATGGTATAGACAGTTGAAATAGGTACAGAAATGGTACTTCCGCCCTGGTTTACCTCTTTTATACATACGCTTTTGATACCTTTTCCGCTGACAGTGTAGAAAGCAGCAGTTCGTGCAACATTAAAAAGTACTAAACGGTAAATATTCACGTTGCCTGAAGTGATAAGTCACAATATTGCTATTAGCATTTGTATCCATGTTCATACATGCACATATCACATGTATTAGTTGTTCTTCAAATGTACAGCAAAAAAAACAAGTAACACACGTCCGTAAATAAGATCTTTCGGGGCAGGTAGTATTAGCTCTATAGAGACTGTATAGAAAATGTATACATTCTAGAGTCTGAATCCTGTATAGAAACTGTATAGAGTTTACCAGTTAAAAACCCTATACAGCTTCTATCTATTTCCTGTGCACAAGATTGACACTAGACACGATAGATAGATTCTCTATAGGTCCTGTAAAGAAACTAGAAAATCATTTTCATAAGGGTGATCGGCTTCCTGCAGTCTTTTCGCTGTGGTCAGACCCGGCATTCTGTGATTATTGCGTTGAGGTGGCCTATATTTTTGGACGTACTACAAGAGGGTGACCGGGGACGCTCTGGAAGGTTTTTCGTAATACTATACCAGGCTTCGCGCAATGAACGGATCGCATCTGTCGAGTGAAATGTTCAGTCCGACCAGCAATTTTTTGGCAAGTCGTTCTGGTAACGCGTGCAAATTTGCAACCCGCATCGTAAGTTGGTGCTCTCGACACACTTCATTTTGTGCCAGAGAGTCGAACTGAACCCGAACCCGAACCGAAAACCGTTATTAACCGTTATTTTTTGCCGAACCGGAACTGAACCGAACCGAAAGAGTCGACGCCATCTTGGAGCTGAACCGGAACTAAACCGGTAAAAAAACACCGGTTTCCGGTTCAAACAACGGTTCATACGGAATTAAGTGGGAAACTTTGGATGTTGTGCATGAACACAAAAACTATTTTTCGTATTTTTCCTTCATTTATTAGCTTCGTAGACATCGTCTTTCTTGTCGAAAAAGTCGTGCCCTGCAACAATGATTTGGATCATCTTGAGTCACAAAATAGCAACAAATCGTAACTGAAAACTGCCAGGACTACTATCGTCTAAGACATACACATAAATATATATAAGAATTAAAGGTCAACAGGACATTAGGGACAGTTTTGGGTAGTAGTCATTAAGTGACAGCTAGTCAGTCAGCTATACACAGGGTGTCCTGGCGCTGCATTTCAAGATCAGTCCGTTTGCAACAAAAACCTGTCAGTTTTTCTTTGACAGCGCTATGTCTTCGAGATCATCTCTACCGTTATCGCAGGCATCCTGTATATAAATACGAATACGCGGACCAACCGACGTATATGTCGTGGGCTGTGCGACCTTCTGTCTTTCAAATAATCTTCCCTTCGTTTTTTTCTTTTTCTTCTTCTGTTCTCTTGCACGTAATGCATTGCGAAAGCAAACTACCTGAGCTCAGCTCTAGCACGTATTCGTGTATACAACGCTGCAGCATAATTCCCAACGTGTGCGCGTGTGAATTTACATAAGCCCCTTATACGCTAGCCACACTTAATGAAACGGAATGGCGGTAAGTTCACCTCCTCACCAACTATAATCTTGTGTGGCGTCGTTCTCTCCTGGCTTGTTGAAAGCAGGGGCGTGTTGAAAAAACGCAGTCATTCGGGACGATGGTTGCTCAGGAGGTGAAGTTACTGTCATTCCGTTTAAAGCATTAAGTTTGCCGCCTGCCTAGGGTACTAGAGTGTAAAGCACCGGCCACACTCATGCTGGTCAGAATGAAAAGAACATGCCAAGTTGGCTTTCTTTGTGGATTTAAAATAAAAGAAGCAAAAACGACCATACTGACACTGTATCTAAAACTCGCCAGTGGGTCTAAAATGAGTCGAACTCTCTGTTTGCACTTGCTTTGTCTTTGTTCCACAGACACTTCACGCTAACGCCGAACACGGCAGCAGTCAGTGCTGACACAATAACGTACCCTGTACACATAAAGTCCCCGAGCTCACGATCGCACCATTCCAATCTAACTACATACCATGAAGCGTCGTTATTCGATTAACGTGTATTCGCGATCCTGACTGGTAACGGATAATTTCTATTACTTCTATTACTTAAATGAGTTAAGCCAAGGTAGCAGGCTTGGTTGACAGATATTCCTGGTGAGATTCCGCTAACAGCCCCGCGACCTGAGCTACGTGCGGGTAAAGTCAACCCAAACCAGTAATTCATGGGTATGCTCTTCTTGTTACCGCTACTTTTCATGTCGCACAACCTCTTTCAAAATCCTGAACGACCACTGACGCCTTCCTGCCCACTTCAAACACTGTAACACACACACGGAAGCTTCTTTTAACCTGCCTGTTGTGCTTCATTCGCACCCGTCGTTGCTGAACCGGTTCGGGAACCGAACCGTTTGGAAAGAACCGGTTTGAACCATTATAATTGCCTTCTGCACCTGAACCGGATCCGAACCCTTATCGCCGAACCTAAACCCGAACCGGACCGTTAAACGTTTCGGTTCGACTCTGTTTTGTACAAGGACCTCTTCTCAAATGCTTTGCGAAATGAGTCATCGATGACTGGTGTTAGAAGAGTTTTCTGAGTACGCTGCTTCTGTTTGTCCAGCCAGATGAGGTGTCCCCTATCAAGTTCTGGACCTCCCGCTCTAAATCATGGCCATTGTTATCAAGACGTCAATTGGGCATTCCTGCAATGCCGGTTTCGAGCGCAAACGTTGAACGTGCATTCTCGAAACTGCGCGTCGTTAACCGCAAAGAGCATGCTGTTATGACAGACAAGAATATGATGATATGCATGCATTTATGACAACAAGTTCTAGATGTACCCTCCATTTTTTACATATTTTGTATGAAAATAAATGGCATTATCCAATCTGCTTCAAGTACAACTGTTCGTATTACGACTATGTTACACTTAGTTTGTAATTAATTATATAAGCACTCGGATTCAGGTATTTATTTTCTTGCCTGTGGAAAACTGCTGGAAATATCTGAAATTTGCGAAAGGACGTAAATGCCCCAAGACACCCGACGAATTTCAGCAAAGCTAAAACCGAAAACTTTAAACCGCAAGCATAAGCCACACATGACGACGTTCTGCCACCGCAACCTTGTTGGAAGCTCATTAACCACTGCCAGGACTAGCCAAATTGATAAACGCGAAGAGTTGAATGTTGGGCTGCCATCCGTGTTGACCATCTGCGTCACATCATCCATTCCAATTCTGCTTTTTTTTTGTAGTGTGATTGAAATATACGGCCATCACCAATGTCTTGCATTCCACGGAGCGGTTAGTTCCTTCATAAACCCATTAGCCGTGCCTATTATACGGGTGGTTCCATAAGTTTCCGGCCCGAGGTAGAAAAAAATTTGAAAATGCGATTAAGGACGCGTGGCGCCATCTGTTGGAGGGCCGGAGCACCACCCTCAACCCTCTCCATGCTTTCGTCGGTTGGAGAGCGGCATTTCAAGCAGCCAGGGTGCACTCTTCATTTAAAATGGAAAAAATCGAGTACCGCGCTGTGATAAAATTCTTGACAAAAGAGGGACTTTCGCCTAAAGAAATTAAAGCTCGACTGGACAACGTGTACAGGGAAGCCTCTCCGTCGTACAAAACGGAAAAGGACTGGGCTAAGCAGTTTCGACTGGGGCGAGAGTCCATTGAAGATGATCCACGCGATGGTCGTCCAGTGGAAGTGGTGACACAAGAAAATTTGTCTCTTGTCGAGGAGGAAGTGCTGAGCGACAGGCGTATGAAGGTGAAGGAAATCTCAGAAAGGCTGGGGCTTTCGAAAACAACCGTTTTTCGCATCATCGGCGAGGGCCTTCACATGAAAAACGAAACGAGACGTCAACAAAAAACGTCAGTGCGAGATGGGTGCTACGACTTCTCTCGTCAGTTCAAAAGCAACAGCGCGTCTTCTATGCCAAAGAGTTTTTGGAGCTCTGTCAAGAGAACAAAGAAGAAATATTGAAGTCAATTGTCACAGGGGATGAGACTATGGTGCTCTACCATGATCCCCTTTCGAAAAAGGAGTCGATGGAATGGCGCAAACCAGGAGAAGCAACCCCAAGAAAAGCCAAGGTCACACAATTCACAAACAAGATCATGGCAACAATATTTTGGGATTGTCACGGGATCCTCCTCATCGACTTCAAAGAGAGGAACACCACAGTGAATGCGACTTATTATGCTTCACTCCTGCATCGACTGCGAGACGCCATCAAGGAAAAGAGGCGCGGCAGGATGAGTCGAGGTGTCCGGTTGCTCCAGGACAATGCCCCTGTCCACACGGCTTCTGTTGCCAAGGCTGCACTGAAGGAGTGCGGCTTCGAAGAAATCCACCACCCACCCTACAGTCCAGACTTGGCACCGAGTGACAACTTCCTGTTCTCAAACTTGAAGAGGGATCTCAGAGGACGGAGATTTCAAAACGATAGTGAGATGCAAGAGGCAGTTTTCCAGCATTTTGCGGACAAAACTTCGCACTATTTTTTCAATGGTATAAGAATGCTGGTTGAAAGGTGTCAAAAGTGCATCGAAGTTAAGGGTGACTATGTCGAAAAGTGATACACTTGTTTCGTCTCTATGGCTATTAAAAGCTGGTCGGGACGGAAACTTATGGAACCACCCTCGTACATAGGTGTCATGACACTGTAAGTAATGAAATAATGGTTTTGAGATGTTTTTAAGATTTTAAAATTGACAAAGTTGTAGACACCGCAATGATTGGAGCTGCGGCACGCTTCTTAAATTCAAGAAGATGATGGTCAGACACTTGTGACACACATTGTACTACAAATTTGAGTGTGGCTCGGTACTCATCCGTCCAAATGCCATTGATTACGTCGTCAAGTCATATAAACATATCTTCTATTACCTGTGTGCTACCACATCTGGAAATTGCATTGCTATGGCTCACTTCATTTAATGGCAACGAACAGTCTTCACCCTCTCGCACTTCGATTTCGTATTAGTTTCAGATCCACCTGGAAAATAATATTTTAGTGTCATGCGACAAATGTAAGTTCTGGCAAATGCAAATGGAAAAAGGCCGTGAGAAATGCGGCAGTTTGCATCTTCTCAACCGCAAGTCTTTTGGACAAACGCATACTGGCAACTTTCGAACAGATTTGCAAAATGCGGTGCAGTGACAAACGACTGCATTGATGGAAGAAAGCTTGTGGCTTCGTATAATAAGTTGGAGCTGCTACGTGGGCATAACAAGAATTTTAAAATTTTTATACATTTTCTACAGCTTTTTTTAAGTACCGCGAGACACGCAAAACCAACTTGCAAAATAAAGAGCAGCAGGCATTCGTGCGGAATGTTCTCTGGGCCAAAATAAGGGACCTGGCAAAGACACAGAAAATTCAACAGATGCGGTAAGCACTCGTGAGCATTGTGCACACTGTTTCTGTTCTTAACAGCACAGAAGTACAGGTTAGAAACGTAAACCAGCACTTCTTAATTTGCACTGATATGAGAGGAATAAATGATTGTGTCAGCAATTGTTTGACGAATCCTTCACGCAAAAACCGTCTAAACCAGGTCTGTACTATATGGAGACTAATTATACATTTTCGTGCAAGCGGTAGGAGGCATAATCTTTGTAGGCATAATGTAATATAATGTTTCATTCAGAATGACTAAGTCGTTTTTCCAGGAATTTCGTGAAATGCACTATCACAGCACACAACAAAAATTGCGCTTCACTCTCAAGCAGCGTCACGCATGACGCCGTGTTGAAGGAAAGACGCTGTTGTCATGGCAGTCGAAACCTGATGAAAGACGTTATGCTGAGTCATCCTCATAAGTTCGCGTGGGCACTGAAACCCCTAGACTCTAAATCTCCGCAAATGGAAGATGTAGTCAATGTACTCACTGTGGATTTTCCAAGAATATAGCGCATAATCAGACACGTGGAAGCTAAGGCAAGTAACGACAGACGAGAACACAGAAAAATAAATCATATCAGGTTTAATGAAACACATCAGTACGAAACAGATTTGTCACAGGTTTTCACGAAGTGTACATGATAACCAGAAATAAACAGGAAGCTTCACTTGATGTCCATTCCTAGCCTAGACCTAAACGTCCACGTAGTGATTAGCTGTTTGTATTTCTTCAACGAGTGGTCATAACGGTTCCGTTGCAAAAAAAAAACAAAAAAACATGGCATCGTTGGTGCACAGCTGATTCGCTAACACTCACGCTATCATGGCCGGTCTTGTCATGACGGGATGCATAGCACTCATCTGCTCACACGTGTTAATCTTGGCCTACAGCTTCGAAATGTGAACGTCGCTTCCTGTTTAATCCAAAAAGTGTACAAACTCCGCATTATAATGCACGGGCACAAGGCATGGATGGCACGGATACAAGTATGCAGGGTCAAGCGTGCGTACTGCTACACATGCGCAGTGGAGCAGGATACGGAAACGCACTCAGGTTGTTGATGATTTCGTATATGTGTAATAGTGGGGCAACAGATAGCTTTTCGTATACTTGAATTATGAATAAACTATTACTTTATACAAGACCCATACGCGCGTCTTAAATTTATTTTTGTTTACGAGCGTACCTGTGCTACCAACACCCAGGATCCCTCGAGTCACGGAGATGACAGTGTTGCCGGGTCAGATTTGGTTTTTTCCTCACCTTAGCTACCTGGCTAAATTTACCTTGCCTACTATGTCATCAAAGTGGACCCCCAGCGGTACCTGTTTATATCCTGTTCCGCTCGCATTTTACTCTTAGCAAAATCTATGATTCAAAGTACGCTTGTGTTTAGAGATTTTAGAAAAGTGCGGTGAAACACGGAGTACCTTTGGTGCTTCTGCCTCAATTTTGTTTGAGAAGCCCTAAATGAAAGGTAAATAAAATTTTGCACTTATATTTAATTGGTCGTCTCACAGGTGCATGGTATCATGCAGAAAGTGCCGGCTTAGTCGTATAAGCCAAATAAGAAAGCGCTGCCAAGTAGTTGCTGGTCTTTTGTTAAAAATCTGTAATGTATATGAAAAGCACCCTTCAACAGCACGTCATGTTGCATTTGACGCATTCCATTGCTGGTGATCTATGCGAGTGTTGTTGTCCATCGACTGTAATACCTTCTGCAGACCACCACGGCACTATTGAGTTCCTGCATATATAGTCCTAGTGGACACCACATATCCCTGTGACATCCCACAAAAGTCGCAAACGTCGCAGACGTCTCGCACCCCCAAGAACACACGCGGTCCTCAGGATGCCCTCAAAGTGTCATCACGTCCTCGTCCGTGATGGGATGAACGGAGGAGGCCCACAGGCTGTCATGATAGGAGCTTCCAGTGATTGTCATTTTCGTACATCCTGCGATCGTCAACCGGAGGACAAGCACAGGAGAAGTAAATTATTTTAATACTGCGTTGTGCATTTTAATACCTGCTAGCAGTAATCGAGTTCCCGATTTATTTCTCATTGCCCTATACAATCAAAGAAGGAGTGCACATGCATACATAAAAAAAACGCAAGAAAATATAAAATAAAAACAGATATACGGGTGCAAATACTGATCAACTGATTTTAAAGGAATCCGTCCATGTGCGTCTGTTTGACGTGCAGTAAAATACAGCTTGCTAGACCTTTCACTGCGGTGTTATTGCATGAGTGTCCGCAAAGGGTCCCTGGCAGGAGGTTGCACGGAGCATTTTACTTCTGAAGAGACAAAAAATAATAGCGTTTCGCTGCCCAAGCTTTACTTACGATGCATGCCTCAAGCCAAAGCAGTAACAAACACGGACACTACCTTGATAGCGATTTAATACTCCAAGGAATTTCTCACTTCATTGTTGGTTATGTGCGAAATCAAGTTAAACTTAGATACCTCACCCTTTTGTTTTGACTGAGATGCGAAGAGGACTCCCGAATCTGCTGAAGTGCGGAAGACAAGCAATAAGTTGTATCTGTTCTGTCTTGGAAAGGAAAATGCTGCTGCATCATGTGCCTTTCTAAGTGGTTTCGCTGGTCTTAGTGGCCTACGGGCCTTTTATATATCTCTCTCTTTTTTGCTTTTTATACTGTGACACTCATTGTTTGTGATGAGAAATACGCTGAACAAATACAGATGAGAAACCACGAATGGTAGCTGCTGACCGAGGTTGAAAATATATGTAAAAAAATACACACACGCTGACTGGGTGCTACAAATGTGCCCTCGCTTCCGGAAATAAATAATTCACTAAGGTATCACCTTGCTCCCAGAATTGTACTAGCTGCGTCATTTGGTAGCTCCCTGAGGATATGACGTCACTTTGTCACATTTCTAACAAATTGAGGACCTGGTTGGGGATGTTATCTCTGTCCGCTGATGACTTTCCTCGGATCTACACAGGAGGTCATTGTGTTCTTGCGGACGTCACGTGGATGTTACAGGGATATACAGAATGGGACGTTATAGACATAGACATCTTTCTCGTCGATTTCTCCGCCGTAGTCCCGATTGATGCGCGTGGTCAAAGACACGAAACTGCCATAGATATCCAAATGTGGCTGTTGCAAATTTTGAATGGAAAATTCGATCAAGTACCCTCCACTGCACATTGAACAGAAAGGGGATTGAAGATCATCACGTCACTCGTAAGATAGAGTAGTGACCGTTGCAACTCTTGTTTGTCATTTGTTGACCTCATGCTGGAGCGCAGTAGATGTGTGACCCTGACGGCGAACGAAATACATGTGCAGGTGTCGCGTGCCGGTACCTTTTGTCGCATTTTTCACTCTTTCTGATGTTCTTTCCAGAGCCCTGCATGGAATCAGGCAGGTCTCTGCCTGTCGCTATGGCTGTCTTTTTAACTGGGCTTGGTTTTCCTACGTCGTCAGCCAAATTACGCACGTCCAGACAGTGGCTCAAGACACCGCCCCCAGCAACAGGATCGCAATGGCAAACATCTTCCAGTTTCGCCCACAAGAACAATCGTCACTGAGGGGATTTGGAATTGAGACTGGTTAAAATCCGGGATGTTATGCGTAGCAGACGACGTGCTTCTTTTTCTCGGACTAAAATTGTAGTGTTTTTAATTACGCTGTTCTTTCATCCCCCAACCCAGGCAGAAAGCAGGACTGGTTCCAGAATGGTCCCCAAGTGGTCCCATTTGCATTTGAATGGTCCCAGATGAGTCCGCAAGTGGTATTCATGGTCCCACCCATGGTTCCATTCTGGGCCGAGATGGGTCCGAAGTGGCGTTAGTGGTCCCATTCTGGCTTTAAGGGCCCAGATGGGTGGCAAAGTGGTGTGTGATTCCCACTCTGGCTTTAACCCCAAGAACACAATGACCTCCTGTGTACGTCCGAGAAAAGTCATCAGAGGACAAGGATAACATCCCCAGGACTTCCCTACCAGGTCCTCAATTCGTTAGAAATGTGACAAAGTGAGACTCCCCGTCATATCCTCACGACCTCCTATGGGAGCTACCAAATGACGCGGCTAGCACAATTCTGGGAGCAAGCAGATACCTTAGCGAATTATTTATTTTGGGAAGCGAGGGCACATTTGCAGCACACAGTCAGCGTGTGTGTGTTTTTTTATATATTTTCAACCTGGGGCTCCAGCTACAATTCGTGATTTCACATCTGTATTTTGTTCAGCGTATTTCTCATCACAAACAATGAGCGTCACAGTTTAAAAAGCAAAAAAAGATACATATATATAAAAGGCCCCTAGGTCACTAAAACCAGCGAAACCACTTAGAAAGGCATATGATGCAGCAGCATTTCCCTTTCCAAGACAGAACAGATACAACTTATTGCTTGTCTTCCGCACTTCAGCAGATTCGGGAGTCCTCTTCGCATCTCAGTCAAAACAAAAGGGTGAGGTATCTAAGTTTAACTTGATTTCGCACATAACCAACAATGAAGTGAGAAATTCCTTGGAGTATTAAATCGCTATCAAGGTAGTGTCCGTGTTTGTTACTGCTTTGGCTTGAGGCATGCATCGTAAGTAAAGCTTGGGCAGCGAAACGCTATTATTTTTTGTCTCTTCAGAAGTAAAATGCTCCGTGCAACCTCCTGCCAGGGACCCTTTGCGGACACTCATGCAATAACACCGCAGTGAAAGGTCTAGCAAGCTGTATTTTACTGCACGTCAAACAGACGCACATGGACGGATTCCTTTAAAATCAGTTGATCAGTATTTGCACCCGTATATCTGTTTTTATTTTATATTTTCTTGCGTTTTTTTTATGTATGCATGTGCACTCCTTCTTTGATTGTATAGGGCAATGAGAAATAAATCGGGAACTCGATTACTGCTAGCAGGTATTAAAATGCACAACGCAGTATTAAAATAATTTACTTCTCCTGTGCTTGTCCTCCGGTTGACGATCGCAGGATGTACGCAAATGACAATCACTGGAAGCTCCTATTATGACAGTCTGTGGACCTCATCCGTTCATCCCATCACGGACGAGGACGTGATAACACTTTGAGGACATCCTGAGGACCGCGTGTGTTCTTGGGGAAGTGGCTTCCATTCTGGGCCCAGATGGGTGCCAAAGTGGTGTGTGGTCCCCACTCTGGCTTTAAGCGGGTTTCATTCTCGGCTCAGACGGTTCCAGCTGGAGCCTCACAGGTACCATTTTGTTCCCAGAATGGTCACTTGAGACCCCAAGTTGGGCAGCTTCCCAGCTTCCCCCTTTGAGATTTCATTTTGTCCACAGTTGCCACATATCCTTCGGGTTTTGTTTCATCTACCCAGCAAACCAGAGACGTCCCCTGAACATCCATGTGATATCCTGACTCTGAGGTTTGAACGTCCCAGAGAACATGCCACAAATCCCATAGACATCACCTGTACGTCCAGGCGACAAAAAATCATCCCCTGTTTCACATTCCACGAACATCCCACAAACGTACAGTAGACGTCCGTGGGATATTGACAGTTTTGAGATCGAGACGCCGCCTGGATGTTTATTGGGAGCTTGAAGTTGTTTTTATCATCTTCAAATCATAATTTGAAACATTTTGCGAGAGTTGTGGGGGGGGGGGGGGGCTGGTGTCGGCACCATTAACGGACACGTAACTATAGAGAGTGGCCACCACTTAACTATTTTGTTCCCTGTTTCCCCTCTGTGCCCGTTTCTGGTATTTCCCATAACGGACACAGAGCGCGGCGGTTTAAATAAAGCAAACAGAGAAATGGAAAAGCTCACAGTTCAAAAAGCTTCAAAAGGTACTAGCATTCCCTTTCCAAGAGAAAACAAATACTATATTGCTTGTCGCGCAAACTTCCGCGAATTCGAGGGTACTGCTCGCCTCCGAAACAAAACGGAGGGTGAGCTGTCTAAGTATAATTCTATTATGCACAAAAACAACAGTCAAGTGACGAGTTGCATGGTGTACTAACTCTGCAACAAGGTAACGCCTGTGTTTCTTACTGCTCTTGGTCTGAGACACTCAGTAGGTTCATCGAAAGTCAAATTTGAGACTGCCACAGAATTCCGCATCTCTGCCTCTTTCGCAATAAATGTTCAATGTAACATAGAATGTCAGTTCTGGAAGGTGCAAAATCTTGAATATCTGCCTTTGTTTTTGAGAAACGCCATTCAGCCCCTGTTTGGCACGTACTTTTTTGTTCGGGATGCGATCACCTCAGAATATTCAAATCTCGATGTACCCAGGATATCCCCAACAACTAAAATATTTTGAGGAGACACACTGGACATCCATATGACGTCCATGGAACATAGCTACAGTTGTGACATCTGTGACATAGTTTGGATCACATCACGAATATCCATGGGACGTTCACAGGACATCTCGACGTTTCGAACGTCTCCAGGATATTCGTGGTTTACTGGGTATTACTGTGATCTATTTTAGCACATTTTGATGACACACATGATCTCTTTTTATTGCTGTTTATCCAGGTACGCGCGTCTGCGATCAAATATATGCTGTATCCCTGTAACTCCAATTCGACCACATATTCTCATCTGAAGGTGAATATCATGACATATTAAGTACCAGAAAAACGTCAAAAAATACATCTCAACAACAAGAAAAATTAAGCTAAATAACGAGAAGAAAGACAGCGAAAAAAGTAGAAAAGGTAATTGCAGAGGCTGATGCAATATGAAGACGTCACGGCGGCTACTAGTTCAAACTTCAAACGGCAAGAGCCGGGAGGGAGAGGAGAGGGCGAGAGTGGCAGGTGGCATGGCAGTTGGGACTTGGACGCGTCGCAGCAAGTTGGTTTTGTCTTCAGTTGCCGTCGCAAGGATGGTGCTCAACACGGCCGACCTGGCGAATGGGGGTCCAGAGAAGAACGAGGTCCTCACGTGCGAAAGATACGCTTCGGTGTGAATCGTTGTAGCGAACGCATTGGTCATCCTAAGAGGAGAAGGTTCGACACATGGCAAGTTGTCGGACTTCCTCAGCTTTATGGATGGCCGCAGTGGAGAATGGATCCAGCTGGAGGTTCTCTGGTTGGGGGAAGGAGGGCATCGAGTAAGGTAGTAAGTGTCGGTCGTACAGGAGAAAAAAAGGTCAGAATCCAGTGGTGGATTGACGGGCTGTGTTGCATGCTTATGTCACAAATGGAGGATAGTATCCCATTTCATCAGCAGTGGTGTACATGGATATCATTTGGGCAATGGTGCGATTCAGACGTTCCGTCAGGCCGCTACTCTGAGGATGATAAGCGGTTGTAGTTCGCTGAACGGGATTGGTGAGGGACAGGAGATTCTTGACAACATGGGAAACGAACTGTGCGCCGCGGTCACTGAGAAGAATACATGGCGTTCCGTGATGTAAGATAACGGTGTAGAGCAGGAACGAAGCTATTTCAGTGGTGGTGCAAGATGGAACAGCTTTAGTTTCGGCATACCGTGAAAAATCATTAATTAGGGCGATAATCCATCGGCTTCCAGAAGATGATGCAGGGAGGGACCCGGTAACCCTGTATTCACACGAGTCAGTTTTCTGCCGGCTGACGCTCAGGCTGCAGGGAACGTCACCGCTCTCTGGTACCACGTGACCGGCGCTCTTTGCCACGTCACCACTTTCTGATCTCCGGAGCGGCAACCGGAGGCAGCCGGATATCTTGTCCTCCCGGCACAGATTCTGACGACCGACGGCGTCTGCTGCCGGCAGAAGGAGAAGGTGACGCAACGGATACTTATCGCGCTTGCTTTTTATTTCATCAGGATTGTTCTGTATGTGTCCCATATAACGGCATTCACTGTACTATAGCCAATTCTGAATTGGAACGCCAACGATGCTTGGCTTTACCGCGAAAGTAGTGCAACGACACACCGGCGCAGCAGCTTTGGAACAATTATGCAATGCATAGATAGATGCCTACAATGTAGTGTTGCATAGGAAGCTTTTTCTCTACGTGAGACGAAACGGACACGGAATACAAAGCATGAATTTTATAAACGCGGATATTTCTTTCGCTGGACAGACCTTGACTACACATAATCGTTCGCTTGCACCTCTCCAATACATGTATAAAAACATAATAATTGGCAGCTACTCCTCCTACCGAAAGGAAAATAAAAATTTATTTGATTTAATTTAATTTAATTATTGACTACCTGTAGCTCGACATCACAGCTTCATCGCCAGTCCATCACTTGTCGGCACGCTGTCGCGCCTATATTGATGCTCAGCAACGAGATACGCTTCATTAGTGGAAAATAAAACCGAATGTGACAATGTCTATTATCAAAATACTCCGACAGGCGTTTGGGTCGTCCACACGGAGATTTGGATTAACGCTGTTTTACATTCCATAGCGCTTCTTCGGAACTTATTCTTTGGACCATATATTGTCCCGTTTCTCACGTGAATGCACTCTGAATCAACCACAAGGAGCCCAAGCGCAATAAGTTTTCTTTCATTGGTCCTATGCTAGACGCAGACAATATGCAAGCGCGAATACAGAAGGGATCGGAAAACTGACAGCCGCCGGGAAAATGACTCGTGTGAATGCTAGAGAAGGAGCGGGCGTCTTCAGACGCGTAGTGACCTAGTTTATCTCGGATATCCTCTCACTCCTTCCCGACTTGCTGCCGGCAGAAAATACAGGGTAAATCAATGCCAACCTGTTCGAATGAGACTTCTGTGGGTGCCAGTGGTTGAAGAAAACCGGCAGGGGCAGCAGTCGGGGTTTTCCTCGTCTGACAGGGCTTGCAGGACCGTATATACTTGTTGACTGCCTTATACATGCCGGACCAATAGAATCGTTCCCGCAGCCGGCCATAGGTTTTGTATATGCCCAAATGAGCGGATGTGGGGTCGTCGTGGCATGCAGATATGACATCATGTCTCAGTCGAGCTGGTACGACTAGTAACAGCAGAGATAGTAGAGGACGCCATCAACAATGACAAACTGCCTTGCAGTGGAAGATGTGCGACGTGGGTCTTGAGCCAATGTTCGAAAGAGCGATGTAAGGGTAGGATCAGCACACAGTTCTTGTGCAATGTTTATAAGGTCCATAGGTGAGGCCACAAGTTCCAGTATCATTGCTGACAAAGAGGAAAGAGGACTACTAATAATAATCAATCGGCGTCCGTGTGCCTGGTGCCAGACGCTATCGTGAAGTCATGCTCTTGAAGCTTAAGAACCCATCTGCCTAGTCGACCGGTAGGGTTCTTGAGGTGAGTGAACCAGCATAAGGCGTGGTGATCGGTGACTACACGAAATGGACGACCATAGAGGTATGGCCTGAATTTTGACATAGCCCATACGACTGCAAGGCTTTCTTTTTCCGTGATTGCATAATTGCGCCATGGTGACGGAGAGACCGACTCGCGTAGGCGATGACGGAGGCTTTTCTGTTCCCAGATTGTAGTAAGACTGCACAAAGACCATGTCCACTAGCATCGGTATGAATTTTTGTTGGCACTTCTTGCCGAAAGTTACCGAGGGCTGGAGATGCACTCAGGGCATGCTTCAGGTCTATAAAGGCCTCTTCGTACTCTGCATCCCAGGAAACGGACTTGTTCTTGCGGAGCAGTTCCTGCAGGGGAGCTGCAATGTGGGCATATTCCTTGATTAAGTGGCGGAAGTAGGAAATGAACTCAGCTCTTTGGTGTTTTCGGACGAGGAAAGTTCTGAACTGCCCTTGTTTCGTAAGGATCAGGGTGAATGCCGTTTCTCTCGACGAGGTGTCCAAGAACACGGAGGAGCTTCTGACTGGCAAACTCACGGTTTTTCGCGTTCAGTTGCTGACCTGCCGAGCGAAAACAGTGGAAAATTTGACAGAGGTGGTGCCATGCTGTCCTGCATGGTGTGAGAAGAAACGAGCACGTCATCCAAGTAGCATAAGCAAGAGGTCCAGCGGAAGTTATGAAGGAGCCTCTCGATCATACGTTCAAAGGTTGCAGGTGCGTTACACAACCCAAAGGGCATTACACGGAATTCATACAGGCCCTCTGGGGTAACGAACGCTGTTTTTTCTCTGTCGCGCTCGCCTACGGCCATCCGCCAGTAGCTGGAAGCCATAGAAGAAAAATAGCACACTCCATGAAGGCAGTATAAAGTGTCATCGATCCTCAGAAGAGGATATTGATCTTGTAGAGTGACACTATTCAGTTTTTGATAATCGACGCAGAAACGCCAGCTAGCACCTTTCTTGTTGACCAAAACATTGGGTGATGACCAAGGACCCGACGACTCCTGCATAATTCCTTTAGAGAGCATGTCGGTCACATGATCACGAAATACTTGTCCTTCTGTGTGAGAAACGCGGTAAGGTCGACTGCACGTAGGGTTTTCAGTGGTAGTCATGATACAATGCTTGACGATCTTGCAGCAGCCCAGAGGTCCATCGGTGATATCGAAGATGTCCTCATATTCCCGTAAGAGTAAAAAAATGAGCTGGCGATCTTCAGCTGTAAGTTCTGGGGACATGCATGACTCCAGAGAAGTCACCTGAGGGCAGCTTGATGCTTCTTGTGGTCGACGACTAGGATTATCTGATGAGTTCTCATGTAACAAAGGGCAGACATGAGCAAAGTCATAATGTACAGACCCGATGGCAGTTCCAGAAGGCAGGACCTGATCTTATTCTGTGAGGTTTGTTAGCCAAATAAGGACTCTTCCATCTAACAAGCGGAGCAAGCAGTCGGGAGCGCATAAGAGTTGTTGAACCATTCGTTCCATGTTGAAGATAAAAACTACTTCGTCGGCACACCGCACACTGCTGCTGTCTTGAACATACACAAACACTGCAAAGGACGCATTCCCAGGGACCCTCGAATGCTCCATTACAGCTGCTACGGATTCGTCAGGGGCCGTCGCGGGTGCAGCATAAATTGGAAAAAATGGGTGAGAATTCAGCTTCACTTCAATTGTGTTCAATGTTCAATCCACACTATATAGTCGCTTTGGTAGCAGAAAGAAAATCATAACCTAGAATAATATCTGCGACACAATCAGAAATCACCAAGAACTGAACGACGTAAAGACTGTCCGCAATGGTGATACGAGCGGTGCAGATCCCAAGTGGCCGAACAGTGTTGCTGTTGCTGTTGCCCATCCGAATACACAGGCGTTCATTGGCTGGAGTGATTATTTTTCTAAGTCTTGATGCCAGAGATGCAGAAATACACGAAACCCTCCAAAAGAGCCTCGATAATGATACCATCACACAATAAAGACATATAGTTCTTAGGCGCAGGAGGACTGCCAGACAGAAGTGAAAGTTCAACCTTACGTCCCTCCTCGACGCAGGTTGTGCCTTTTAGTTTGACATCGCGTACTTCGGGATGGTCTGGGTCAGGGGGGACAGAGATCGACAGCGCAGCATATGACAAGATGGCGAACGAGGGGAGCGATTTGAAGGCGAAGTGGGAGCCGTCTGGTCGCCTGTTACAGATCCGTAGTCCCTCAGTCCAGATCATACGAAGTTTGCCTGGTGTAATGGTAAGCAGCATTGTCGTAGGTCATGCTTTGAAACTGTTGGGGATGACAGAAACTTTGCTCCTGCTGCCAGATCTCCTACGGACGTCCGAAATAGATCCCAATGTCCATATCCCAAAACTGATCTCCGTGGGACTCTCCTCGGATACTTATGGAGGGATATCCGTAGCTGTATATCCGCAGGAGGTTCTGTTGTGGTTGTTTCACGGATTGCCCGAATCAGCTTCGTGACAGGATGCTGTAAGGATCATATATTTGAAGAGAGGGAGAAACGCGGGACGATGTAGCGCTGCAGAAATTCGACTTTCCATGAACCAACTCACTTTTTCAAACTACATGAGTAAGAAACAGAGACATTAGCTCTACGCCGACTTAATACGCTAAACAATTTCTCATTTCACCGTTGTTTGGCAACACAATCGAATTAAACTTTGACATCTCACCTTCATTTCGATTTACAGGCAAACAAGGCTCTCGAATGTGTAGAAGCTCGCGAGAACACCGTTGTACAGTGTCTGTTCCCTGTCTGGAAGTGAATGCAATCTCATTTCCGAAGCTTTTTGGCTGAGTGGCCTAATGTCTCGTTGCTGTTCCTTCTTCCTTTTTTCTCTCTCTATCTCTCTTTTCTTGCTTTTTGAATCTCTGCGCTGATTTTCCCCAATGGGAAGCAAAGCGCAGCAACAGAAAGTAATACGAACGGCGACAGTGGCAGATGTAACATAGCGGAAAAATGCTTGATATTTTATTGCAAAGCATATACTGATTTCTGAAAGATAAAAAAGTAACACTCGTTCCAGATACATGCTACATCCCAGATAGCTCCTGGTTATTTCCAGAAAGTGGACGTTCATAGGAAGTTTGCAGCCCGACCAAGTAGATGTCCGTAGTATACCCGCTGGAGGAATTTCATTATGCTGCAGAAAGTACATCCGATGGACATCCGTAGGACAGAATTTTCTGACTGGGATGTTGAGGACTAGACCGCTGAGGTTACCAATGCTCGCGAAGGTTAAAGCGTCGGGCAACATGACCGGGCAAGTCACAGTAAAAGCAGATCAGGGGCTGTCTGTATGCAGGAGAGCATACTGTACACCCGAAGGGTACCGTGAGGAATTAAATAAACCTTGGGCAATGGGAGCCAACACTGGTGGATCTGGAGAGGGTGTAGCCTGAACTGTAGCGCATACTTCCGCGTAAGATGTAGGATGTTCTGTTCAGCTGGTGAGGGTGTAACCAGCATTGCAACTGCAGATTTAAGCTCCCCTTAGATGAGCGACCTCAACTTAGTGTCTGAGTTGGACTGCAGGGAGCACTGAGTATTGGACGAGTGGCTGTTCACTGTTCCTGTGTTCATAAGGGCGAGCTCTTCACGCATGTTGGCGTGGATAAGATTTACCAGCATGGTCTATTGGAAGTGCAGACGTGCCAAACTAAGCCGGGTGATCAAGGAGGATCCGTTGCCGTTGCAGGTCCTCATAGCGTTTGCAAGTGGTGCTGAGCTCAGCAACCGTAGCGAATAGTGGAGCGCCACGGCACTAGCCCATCTGCAATAGCCCATTGAGGTGGTGATGGATTTTGTCTGATTTGGACATAGAGAGATCAACTTTACGGGAGGCCTGCAAAACATCAGCCATGTAGGACTTATTAGCCATGTAGGACATGTAGATTATCCGCAGTCTTGGTGGCACGTTTGTAAATACTGCTTGGCCGTTAGCCAAGCCTTTTTTCTTCACTATTCCCGAAGGCTTCCGTTAGCAGGTGTTTGAATGCACTCCAGGAATTAAGCGAAGGTTCGTTGTTTTCGTACCAGGTCAGTGGCATACCTGAGAGGTAAAACGGGTTCTTGATAAGGCGGAGAGCATCACCCCAGTTGTTGTGGTTGCATATATGCTCAACGTGAAGAAGTCAGTCCTCCACATCCCGGGAGTCATCGCCGAAGAACGTTAGAGGATATCGCTGGTGGAGGAGGAGTCGGGGGGGGCCGGCGAAGGAGGAGCAAAGTCATTTATTACTCCTTCAGGTATCCTTGCGGACAATCGTGTTCCAGATCAAAGTTCCACGGTGAAGGGGAATCAATGAGCGCCTCGACCACAGTGTTAAGTAACAGGATATCAAGCGCAGGAGGCAAAACCAGTTTATTTGGAGACCAGGAAGGACTGACCCGAGCGCTAGCGCTCGTGCTCCAGAGATCCTCCTCAACCCTTTCAAAGGTGCTTCCTACTGTTATAGTACAAAGTATTGCAATACATGCCGAGCACTGCGATGAAAGCACTGAGTGTATTTGATTGAAATTTATCTATGCAGGCATTTTAGAGAAGGTGGACATAGATGTCTGACATCATTCCACAATCTTCTCGGTGTCGCTGCTCGGGACCCAAATACCGTGTTCTTTGTCATATCCGAGCTATTGAACTAAGGAAAGGCTCTGCCCGTTCACTTTCTTCTCTCCCAGCGCTTTCGTTACCGGCTAAGACATGTTGGCTTCAAAGGTTACTACGAGTACCTCCTCTTGGTAGAAAGATTTGTCCACTTTCTTACCATGATAGTCTCCTATATGCACGACGGGAAGGGAGGTGTTTCTCAGGAGGGAGACGGTGAAATTTTGAGGCGACAGATTCCTTTCCACGCTCTTTTTTGAATCTTTTCTGTGCAGTACGACCCTGACTTCATCCCCGACTTAGAGCTGCGTTTTCATGAAGGGTACAACAGGCTTCCCATTTACTTTATTGGACAGTTCCAAATCTTGTCGTTTTCGGGAGTGATTTTGGACGGGCTCATGCGAAATGTCCTCTCTTTGGTGGTGTTGTAGTCGCGCACGATTTTGGAGTGCGCACAAATTAGCTATAATTGCTAATTGTAATGGTGTCCATACCACCTGTGTGCTGTGCGCAGCTAGTGGTCAATCTCTACTACTCATACCTTCACCATTCTTTGCACTGTGCAATAAAAGAAAAAAACTTGTGTTTGTCGTTTCGTTAACTCGAGGGCTTTTCTTCATTTTTCTTCAGCGTCTTCATTGGTAGCTTGCACCATTCCTTTATTCTACACTCTTGGTGAGAGTGAATCATGATGGGCAACACTGTCTAGTTTCCAAGCCAATCCGTTCCTTTGTCGGCTGTTTTATTTGCAATTTTGCTTCATAGCGTCATAGCGCCATTTATAAATCCTCTGATAAATTGTTTTTCATGTTCCAAGTATATTTTTGTTTGGAGATGTGGCCAGGTGTAGGAACGCTGGACGACTATCCGATTGAAGACGCCCAGGACTTTAATGCGTGTTTACAGATATTGCAAAACGTAGATGAAATTGAGAAAAGAAATTCATCATCAAATGGAGTACAGACTCAAATCTCTCCGAGGCCTATATTGTTGCTGTAGCTGAGTTTTCTAGTGCTTTATTTGCTTCAAAATAGTGATCCATTTCAAAACGTTGAAGTTACTGCATGTAGTGAGCTACATTGTACGTGGTTCTTAGGTTGCGCTCAGTTCAACTTTTTATTGACAAAGAAGTATATATAAATTAAATTCAATGCAAACATGCAAAATTGTATGCATCACTGGCATATTCCCTTCTATTTACCTCGGATCGCGGTCCCCACTATAGGTCTAACGTCAGCGAAGGGGTAGTGGAGAATGAGGGAAGCGTAAAGTATTCCCCTGGCATGTGACTCATGACAGAGGTAGGCGCAACACAACCCCGTATAAGCATGAGCTGAGAAAGAAACCAAAACGTCACGCGAAGATCGTGTAGGATGTCAGCGACAGCTATTTTGGACACTTTTTGTAAACCGTGACAATATTCTGTGTATATTTACCATGGTGACTCCTGATGGGCAACTTGACAGACAAGACAGAGTTTCCAGCGACGTTAAATATCACCTCATTATACTCTCCAGTTATCACATTTTACAACACCTCCCACAAAATAATCGTAACGTTGGTTTTTGTATATACAAATTCACAATTTAAATAAAAGACTAGAAACCACAAACGTTCGTGTTAAAAAAGAAACACATGCGGAGAGAATAGAACTGAGAAAGTACACCTAATAATAATGTGCAGGTACGTCTGTACAGCATTTATCGGCCCGCTAAATAAAGGAACTGAATGAATGGATAGTACAGGTACCTCAAAACATAATTGAGAGGATCCATCGAATAATCCAGTTCGCCTTGGAATGCAAGAGCGAATGGTGCAACGCCCAGGAAAAAGAAGCTGCTTTCTGACTCATGAAGGCTCTCGTATTCGTCTCCTAGGCCGATCAATATCTGCAACAGGAATAGAATATATGGTCCCAGAAAAGCGTGGGCTAAACTAATGGTCCCAACGTGCTCCGTGCGTTACAGTTCTTAACACTCTCCCCCAAGATCTTAGAACACCCTTCCGAAATATGTGACAATATAGTCCCACAAAACAGGAGATATGGGTGTCATACTGATCAAAGGTCAGCTGTATGGGACACCACAGCGTTACCCAACATCATTTGAGTGACCTAACGATATGCCTCCAATGGATTTACCTTTGCCAGCTTGACGATATTATGGGCGAACTCTTCACCTGCACTGTAGATTATGAAATCCAAAATGGCGTAATGTACAATTTTGGAGTCCCAGAGTCCTCTCAGCAGATCCTTTCCCTCATTTGTGCTTAATGCAAGACCAGTCATGTTGTCGTAACTGTAATGACCGAAAGGAAGTACATCCTGCATCGTAATTACCCCAGAAAGAAACAGTAAAAGTGACGTCTGTTGCCTCTACGTGGTAAAGGGATAGTTCCCTTCGTAGCGTGACACAAATAAACGACAGCAGATTGCCTCCGAACAACCCTCTGGCTAACGCCTTCAATTGAACAGTACCCATTTCAGGAGCTATTTCTATTGTGGTTCAAGTGGTTTAAAAATGATAATGGATGGAAATCCAGGCAACACATGGTGCGCTAGTATACGTCTAAAAGACGTCTAAATGTAGACTTTGGCAATGTCTATTAGACGTCTAACAATGTCGTTCTATTGCTCCGTATCCGTCCCCTAGCCCAGCTAACGTCACGCTAAAATACAGCTAATAGCTGGATAATGTAGCATCCATTTAGACCTTTATTAGACCAAACGTCTAAAATGGGACAGTACTTATCTATCCACTGAGCCGTCATATAGACATGTATTATCCATGATGTCTAAAATTATACATATTTATACCTAAATTTTTGGCACTAGTTGCCCATGTATTGGTTCGTCCAGGTATATGTCCCTCACATGCACATGCACGTATGTGTGGTTCATGCAGAGTATGGCTTACAAAGGCAGCATGGATGTTGGTACAAGATTTATTTCGATGAACATACTGAGCACACATTGACTTCCAAACATGTGGACAAGTTAGCAGACATCGTGAGCACTTCCCCTTAATGCACAATCACATACCAACAAATCATGATACTCTTCCATAGTAGATAGTAATGTACATGTACACAAATCGCAGCACTTGTATCACTGGTAGTTGCAAGCATTGCCTCTGTCTTTGGGTCCATCGTTGAGTGCTTCAAAGGCAACCAGAATTTTACAAACATGTGGGGTGGTAGACGGTAGTGGGTAGCAGGAAGGAACGTTTCTGAGGTACACTGAAAATAGAAAAGGCAATGTGTGATATCACTATAAATGCCTGTATGTAAAAAGGTTGGACGCAACTTGTTTACTGCAGGACTGAAATTTATGCATATTTTTTGTTCAGGCATCGTGCAAGTGTCAAGTATTCCCCTATCCATACATGTCGGATCATAGTTGCTTGTGCAGAACCCATTTGATTCCCGACTGACAATTCGAAGACGAAAGACGGGGTTACTAACTCCACCGTCAAGTGACATATGCTACTCTTGAAATCAAAATGCGCACACGCTAAAAAGGAAATTGTGTAAACTGAATCTGAAAAATAATCCCTCTGACAGCCTGCGCTTACATTGCATCAATGACGTGAATCCGATGGAGTTCACTCCAACTGTAACTGAAGCGCTTTGGCACAAAGTATTTACAAGAGTCTTACACGAGCATCAGATTAGCGAGCACATAGAAATCCAGTGATAATGAACAACAGCACAGTCAGATTAGAAAAGGTAACGGTTTTTGTTTACCCGAAATGGGATCGTAGCTGCAGCTAAGCTGAAGTGCCAACAAATGACTCACAGGACAGGCGTTGTATTCGTCACCTCCAATCCATGAGCCTGGAAGCACATATAAAATACATGAAACCCTGAGGTACCACCGCCAACATAATGTGTGCGGTTTTTGACAGCCACATACCAAATGAAAGAACTGCTCAACGTACGCACTGTTTTAAAAACAAATGCAACAATCTTAACTACGTTGCCCCTGGCAAAATGGTCACTGCACCCATATTTCACTGCAACACAATCAGCACAAATTAGTGACAACAGCACAGAGCAGTGAGAGCAGACAGCGTCAGATTAGTGAGCACATAGGACGCAAGGGGACAACAGATCTGAAAAGGTAACTGTTTTCGTTTGCCTAAAATGTGATCGTAGCTCCAGCTGAGCTGAAGTGCCAACAAATGGCTCACAGGCCAGGCGTAGTAATCTTGACCTTCATTCCATGACTCTGCAAGCACCTATAAAAATAATGAAGACGTGAATCCAAGAGGTACCCGAGCCAACAACGTATCCAAACGATTAAATCTTACCACACACATAGGTCAGTTCCACATCTCCGTATTGTTCGTCGCAACCACACTGAACAGACAGCCGTAAACATAACCAAACGACAATCTTGTTAACACATCTAGGTCAGTCCAACATCTCCATTGTGCTCGTCACCCATTCGCAGCATCATTCTGCAGAGAACGAAAACGAAATTCAGCTGCTGTGCTCCAGAGCTCTATCGCATGCAATTGTGAACACAAGCAGGCACAAATCTGAAAGTAAAGGACAAGAAAGAAAGAAAACCCAGCCCTCAAACCTGAAGTTCAGAGAACAAAGGGACGTTGCCTCTCCGCTACAGCAGCGCTCGTTGTTATGCTTAACGATATCGTTCATTGCATTGGACAGGATGCCGGAACTGTCCAGTTGACCGACAGATTGCAAGAAAAAATACGCGCGATGCTGGGCAAGAAATAAACTTATTAAACTTCGAAGCACTTCAGTAGCGAGCGTGAGCTCCAGCAACTGAGCAACAAGTTTGAACATTGAACGTTGCGCTGAACCGCTGGCGGTGCCCTCTGCTGACGCCGTTTCCAAAACGGCGCGCCGAGGGCTTCTTCGCGCTTATGTTTTCGTCTCATTGCAGCGCTCTTGCGCAGTCAGATTTCTTTTGTCTGCTTGTAACTTTATTCAGACTAGGGTGTTCATGGGGTCAGTGCAAATAACAATTGAATTTAATCACGTTGAGCCTCACGGTTGCAAGACAGACGGATTCTAGTCGCTCTGTCATGACAGCAGAAAAAACAAACTACTTTGAAAATTTTTCGCAGAGCACAGAGGCAACCTTGTGTGATAGCTCCAGTAAAAATGGTTGCATAAATTTGTGATGCAAGTCTAAATGTGGTCACCGTGTGACATGCTTTTAGACGTCTAACGGTAGACGTCTACTACGAAATATCTCGGCCATGTCTAGTAGACTACCGCATCTTAGACGTGTAAATAATGTATATCGTTATGGACAGCTTGTGGACCTCTAAATTTATCGGTATCCCTAACTTCTCGAGTTAACCCATTTTTAGACGTATACTAGCGCGCCGTGTGTTACATGGGAAGGCACAAGCCCGTGAGATTCGAAACAGTGCCCCTTTGACCAGCGGCATGCCGAGCTGGTTAAGGCATCCGCTCTTTGGTGAAAGCCGTGGTCGTGCTGGAGACTTGGAGGTGGTGGTTTCGAATCCTACCACCAGCACCACTGTCTGAGTTCCCCTAGATTTTTTGAAGACTTTCCAGGCGAATGTCGATACAGTTCCCTTAAAGCCGACCTAGGACGCATACTAAACCCCTCTCCTTCCTGACTGTTCTCTCTCCATCTCTCCACGTCTGTACGCCGCTCATATTCGCATTTGCTTCCGGGCGCTAACATGAAATTCAAAGAATACCCCCTCGATCTTACTGCTGGGGCTTTTCCATCTACTGCCCTTCATTAATCAAAGCGTGTGCCTGGGTATTGTAAGGTGTAAGTACAATGTTTCATTTTGTACTGTCAGAAAGAATGGGTGAAAGGGAACAAAAAGAATATTTAAAACGATATGAACAACAGCTACTTCATTTCTTGATTATGATTGCAGAAATCATCGCCAGGATGATATTTTACTCCATTCATGGGGTTAACGTGGTGAAATGAAATAATGAGCCACCTTACAATGACGACTGAGGTCCTACAGTGTTCAAAAAGGTCGAAAGTGCTTTGAGGGCAGCCAAGCAATTTTCACAATGTAAGGGACGAGAGTGCAGTTAAATAAAGGTGAGCTATGCTGATGCTGCGCGCTCTGCTCTCGTCGTAACGGTTGTGACATTCAGAATGAGCACACTTAAATGCCCTCGAAAGGCACCTTCGTTTCTCAATTTCGTCGTCCTATGAGGAAAATTAATTGTTTAGTTAAAACAAGCCATAGTGGCAGCCATTCTTGTGACGTAGAAGTAGAAAACCAACCCAATCAACGTGGATTGCGTATTGTACATCTGATTAAATGAAAGCTGCAGTTTCTCCGACTTTCCAGGCGGTTTCTCCCGTTTGCGACAAAATTCAGTTATGGCGGTCGGCTATCAGAGTTTAGTCCGACCGAGATAACCCACAGAGCTATGTGAGGTTGGAAACAACGGCAAAGTCTTCTCAAGAACATGCTTGACACGAAATTGTGGCTATGCACTCGAGAAGTTCGCACTTCAAATGGCATTCGGTCCTGTTTGGTTGCAATGTATTGTGTATCAGAAAATCTGCGAACGTGGAAGTATGGGAGCGGTTGATCAACAATATGAGCAGTAGTGGTCGTGTGAGCATATACCTGTACATGAAGAAGACCGTACTTCGTGTCCGTGCGCAAATCGTGCCATTGCCACACAATGAACTGGTACATATTTATTGTGACCTCATTCCTCTTCTTTAAACGTACCACCACAATTCGAATTGCATTGTCTCTTAATGAGAGTGAGTTGCTCTCCACAGGTGTTTATCTCGCAGAGTGTGTTGGGCTATCTTGATGGAGAGACCTTATGTGTTCTTGTATGTTTCGCATGGCTCAACCTACACAAGCCATATTCCGTTCACTATGTTTTCACAAGACAACACACAGTTCTTTCACATCTGGTATAAGTATCCGGTTTGCTGTACCACAAATGTAATGAGGGTGGTGCAACATTTCTCACTTCTTGAACCATGGAAATTTGTCATGCAAATAAGAGTATCTTAACACTACCAGCATAACGAACGCTCTATGTATAAGGAACACTGCACAGTGTGAAGTTCGTTATGTTTACTAGTAGGAGAATACACAGCGTCCAAGTTTACGCCTGGTCTACAAATGCGTTTTGAAAGCTGAACTGAAGCTAAAACTTTTTTCATTCTCGTGTGTGTGTGTGTGTTTTTGTTCATTCTCGTGTTTTAGATCCTTCACACCACGGATGTTCTCGAATTAGCGTAGTGCGCCAAAGCACTCATTGCCCCCGAGATCTATCAACTAACTAACTAGCTCTCAATTGGGACTGTGGTGAACTGTGTTATCGAACAGGGACCAGTCGTCCCAACTGCTACAAGTTGAGCTGGGACCGGTTGAAATGGTCCCTGTTGGATAACTCAATCCAACTGGTACCAATTCAAAAAAAAAAAAAATGTCTGGGTAAGCATACAGAAACCTCGTTGTACGCGAAGCCCGTCCTCGTACACACACACTGGGATAAAACCGAAGTATGGACAGTAACAGCATGCAAACACATTGATGTATTCCTTTTATAAATGCGCATATAAGAAGTTGTATACAATCGTGTATTGAAGGTCAGCCGTCTTCTGTGTGCGAAAAAGGCACGCCATGAGAAATTTTAGTCAGAACATACACACCATATTTGCTAACCACTATATGTCTTACAAATACTGAAAGAGATAATTCTTCATAGACAGGGCTATTCTATACGTACGCCCATATAAACTTCTATGTACATCTCCATGCAAGCTCATATACACGCTTATGTTCTAACATTTAAACGCACTATTCTCTACACAGTTCTACGCATCATTCTATGAAAACGTTAATGTACACTTCATTCATGTGTCTAAACACGCTTTTACGCATACCCTGCACACGCAACTCATTCAGTGTAGTATATCTATACCTTTGTGTACGTAAGGTATATGGTATGCACACTGCGTGAATCTCTGGTTATGTCTTGCGGGTGCACCGGATCACCAACGGAATTCCTTTCATACACAAAGGCGATAGGGAACGGCGTACTAAAACTCTCTCATATGGTTACAGTTCCAGGTTGGAAAAGCCAACAAAACTGCATGAGGAGTCTTGTAGGCTTACATATTGCATATTTTGAATGCCAATCAAGCGACATGGACACTCCATCAGTAATCAGGGGCGGATCCAGATCCTCGGTTTGGGGGGGAGTGTCAGAGCGCGTAGTGGGGGAGGGGGAGAGGGAAGTCTAATGTATAAACTCACGCTTTGGGGGGGGGGGCGATGCCCCCCCTGGATCCGCCACTGTCAGTAATGCCTGGTTAGCAGACAAGACGTCCTGCCAAACGCTGTCTAACAGTCCTCCAGGTGGGCGTAATGGACTACCACGAGGAGGCCCGGAAGTATCACAGGCCGTTTGCGGTACGACGAGCGGTACCAATAGTCCATCAGGTCGGCGCAGTGACCTCACAAGTGAATCTAATGGTGCTTCCATGGGGATTGGCGGACCAACAGAGGGCATATCTTATTACACATCAGGAGCTCCTAATTGTAGTGGTGGCAGTGGATCTGCCTGCCGCAGTCGCCCACGCTCATGCGACCAACGTGACGACTAACACAGGTGGGACAGTGCGTACTGGGAGGGCTTCACAGGTACCAGTGCCGAGACTTCTGTTAGAGCAGGAAAAATGGGGAGAAAAAAGGTCTCTCTTTCACCGCGTCCAAATGTGTCACCATTCTATTGCGTTTTTACACAATAATTACTGCCCTAGCGAACTTATTGCTCCCACAGTAGACGTTTGATTTTCCAGCTCGCGCGATCTTCTTCGCTTATATGCGGAGGCCACAAGCCAAGGTGAGAGACCAGCCAAGAGAACGGGAGTCACGATCTGATGAAGCGCGGCATCCACGCAGAGGGGGGATAGCGCAGTGACGTCAGTCTGGATCGGGCACATGGTGGAGGTCGAAGCGTAGTCTGCTGCGCACGTTTATCAGTTTCGTTTGAAAGACGCTTCTCCCGCTAAAATCACATGAACTCCGAAATGGTCGACCTGTCTGTCCTCAGCTCAGGTTGTAGTACAGCCGTGAATTTGCCTATTCATTGCTGTTTGCATCGCTCGTTCGAGTCAGGTAAATTTAGCGAAGGAACAGCACATCACTTCAGATCGCGACGTTCGGCGGTGACCCGTAATGTAGACTGTATATTCAGAGCTCAGAGCCAGGCCCAACATCCTCACATTGGAGTTGGAATAAAAAGAAAAATATAGAGATGGCATACATTGAATCAAGGCAAGCCGCGTACTTCTTGCTGGTTCATTTGCCAGAACCTCATGCATGTGAGAGCTTTGTCTCCTTTCGTTTTTTTTTTCTTTTTTCGTTCGCAGAGCCTCGAACTCCACACGACATCACTGCAGGCCTCCTTACTGAAGCACAAACTTGAGCAGCACACTTGCACAGACAGTTATACACGCTCTATCTCGATTAAATGGAACGAAAACGAGAGACACACCAAACCGCAAGAGCCACATTGAACGCTGCCACAGATAAGACTTCGATGGCGATGTATCAACGGTACGTTCTTCCTATTCGTGGATATACGCAATGATGATAAAAGAACCAAAAATATTCGGAAACATTCAGATAACATCTTCAAAAAGTTTATTTTCCCGTTTGTTATCCTCGAATGAATAGCAGTTAACGAGTACGGCACGTTGCTCTGGTGAGAGCAGAACAATTTTCGCAGCGGATGAGGCGCATCGCCGGTGTGACGTCGCCGGACTGGAGGAGTCGCCTGGAGAAGTCAGGAAACCTTCGGCCGCAGAACCGTTTTTTTTTACAATTAAACTGCGTTGTAGTGGGGCCTTTTTGTGCCGAAATATTTTTCGTGTATGCGTTTTGTGGGCCTGTACACAAAATACGAGTAGTTTTTAGACAGCTTGAACACACTTTCGATGATCCTTTAAAGCGTGTGAAGAAACCCCCCCCCCCCAAAAAAAAAAAAAAACAATCAGAAAGCGAAGCCGGCGCCAGGGTTCGAGCCTCAAATGATACTTCAAAGGTACGCCATTGCTCTGGCTGTCCTGTCGGGTCATTGACTGCCGACCGTCAGACTTCTGACAGTTTATGCAGTATGATTCATTGCGATTTGAAAACGCTCGCAGTATTTGCAAATTGATTCAGGATTTACTTGAGTAGCAGACTATCGCGAATTGACTGTCAGAACTGTACTTGCCACCTCCAGCATGCAAGAGAAAAACGATTGGTCAATGCGCGACGCAAGCACCGTATACAAATCATGGCGTACAATTCGTCATTTGCATCATAAGCATCCGTAAAGCATTTGGGTGGTTCATGAATGGCGGCTCAGTATATGGGCAGGGTGTCGCGTTTCGGTTGTTTCACAATGCTGTTTCAGATGTCGGTTTATTAACCGTTATTAACCGTTATTTTTGGCCGAACGGGAACTGAACCGAACTGAAAGAGTCGACGCCATCTTGGAGCTGAACCGGAACTAAACCGGTAAAAAAATAACGGTTACTGGTTCAAATAACGGTTCACACGGAATTAAGTGCGAAACTTTGCAAGTTGTGCATGAACACAAGAACTATTTTTCGTTTTTTAGCTTCATTTACTACCTTCGTAGACTTGCTCTTGCTTGCCGAAAAAGTCGTGCCCTGCAACAATGATCTGGATTTTCTCGAGTCACGCAATAGCAACAGATAGTAACTGAAAACTTTTAGGACTACTATACTGTCTAAGACCTACATGTGAATATATATAAGAGTTAGGGATCAAGGACAGTTTTGGGTAGTAGTCAATAAGTGACATATATTATAATAATATACTAATCAGGCTCAGCTATACACAGGGTGCCCACCCTAGCACCAGAAATGATCGCTGGCACATAGCACCGTCAAAGGGAAACTGACGCTCTCCTATGACGTTTGTGTCACAACAAGCGCTGTATTGTAAGATCACTCCGCTTGTAACACAAACCTGTCAGTTTTTCTTTGACAGCACTATGTGTTCGAGATCATCTCTACAGTTATCGCAGGCATCCTGTATATAAATGCGAATAATCGGACCAAGCGACAGATATTTCGTCGGCTGTGCGACCTTCGTTCTTTCAAATTTTCTCTTCTTCGTTTGCTTTTTCTTTACATTTTGTTTTCTTCTGCGTTTTCTTTTGTGCAGTGCTGTGCGAAAGCAAGACTACCTGAATTCAGCTACAGCATGCGTCCGTGTGTACGACACTGCAGGAATTCCGAACGTGCGTGTGTGAACTTACAGAAGCCCCTTACAAAGTAAAGGGCCAGGTATCCTCATGTGGGTCAGAATGAAAAGAACATACCAATATGGTTTTCTTTGTGCATTTGAAATAAAAGAGGTAAAAACAAGCATGCTGAAATCGCATTTAAGAAACGCCAATGGATCGAAAATTGGTCGAACTCTCTGTTTGCACTTGCCCTTGCCCTGTCCACAGACACTTCACTCTAACGGCGACATGGAAGCACTGCGAGGTCTATGATGGTACGACAACGCGTCCTTTACATGAAGACCCCGGGGCTCAGAATCGCAAATAACAACAAAGATGTTAACTGAAAACTGTTATGACTACTAATCACAGGCGTACCGAGGGGGAGGGGGGGGAGGGGGAGGCAGGGAGGGGGCGTGGCCCCCCTGGAACTCCACGGTCCCTGTGAAAATAGTGCACTCTTTAGTCATAGGTCGTAATATTTATTCTGAGATGTAATAATAGGGACCTCTGAACACCCACATAGTGCACAGCGTTCGCTTCCAGAAAATGGTGTGGTAGGGGGTGGAGGTTTGCACTCTTGCCCCGTAGAACCGGTTCGCCCCCTTGGAAAAAATCCTGGGAACGGCCTTGCTACTAACGTATAAGACATCCACATGAATATACCGAGTGTTTCAGTTAAATCCCCGGGCTAAATAATTCGCGAACCGGTGCACCAATCGAATAACTTTCTATTTTACAAGTATCTCTCCAATACCGCCTACAAGATGCGCACCGCGTGAATGAGCGGAATTCACCGCGACCAGCCGCGACAAAAATATGTAAACCGAAACCAATTAATTGCTGCAAGAAATGACCCGCTTCGGTGGCAGATTTTTCTCTAAAAGGTGTCCACTGAAGGTCCCAAAAGGGGTAGTACCCATTTTAATGCCGACGGCGCCCTGCTTTAGAAGTTTCACGAAACTCATTTTAATTTTTATTTAAATAATGAGCGCCTCCCGCTCATTCACGCGGTGCGCATCTTGTAGGCGGTATTGGACAGATACTTGTAAAAAAGAAAGTTATTCGATTGGTGCACCGGTTCGCGAATTATTTAGCCCGGGGATATAATTGAAACACCCGGTATATAAGAATTAGGCATCAACGACAGTTTTGGGTAGCATTCATGAAGTAACATGTTTCATAATAATATACTAATCAGCCACCCTGCTGCTGAAATGGCCCACGGTGGCCACCCTAACTGCTGAAATGATCACTGATATACTGCTGTGTAAAAGAGAAACTTACACTGTTCTTCTTACGTTGTGTTAAAACAGTGTTTCATTGTAAGCTGTAACGTCATAGGAGGGCTGTCAGTTTTTTCTTTGCAGCGCTATGTGTTTGTGTTAGATATCATTTTTGCAGTTACCGTGGGCATCCTATACAGGGTGTCCCAGAAAACATGTCATTGAATTATAATAAAAAAACTAGGCCACCTAGAATCATGCGGCTAACGGCATTTTTTAACGGATTTTGCCTCCTCCTCATGTGATTGTCATGTATTGTAAGTTTAATTACGTAAATATTTGCAAACTCAACTCGGAAATTTGCTAAGTGAAGGTCACTTTTTTACCCCGCCAATATGAAGAGCGAGCAGAATTCACTCAAATTCATGACAATTGACAGTGATATCCATGAGCTATCCCATCGAAAAAAATAGCCGAACATCATGCTTTTCCGAGCTCCGGGCCATAACGCGCGATGACTTTTTGAGCGCAATCGCTCATAGTCCGACGAAAGGAGGTTCCAAAGCCAGCCCACAGAGTGATAGTAGAAAAAGCAGCAGTTCCTAAAATTGGGAGAGGGCAAGCATTATCCCAGCGAAAGTCTGACGTGATAAGCCATGATTGTGTTATCTCTTGCTGCGATGCCGCGGTGGGCTGGGTTTCCAACCTCCTTTGGTCGGACCGACAATGATTGCGCTGAAAAATTAACTTTGCGCTATCCTGTGGGAGCTGCGTAAAGCATGATGTTCGGCTATTTTTTTCGATGGGATAGCTCCTGAATATTCCTGTCAATTATCATTAATTTGAGTAAATGAGACACGCTCTTCACATTGGTGGGGCAAAAAAGGTGACCTTTACTTGGCAAATTTCAGACTTAAGCTCGCAAAAATTAAACTTAAGTTACGTGACATGCACATCAGGAGGTGGCAAAAACCCAGTAAGAGCAAATGCCGTTGACTCTAGGTGGTGTAGTTTTTTTATTATAATTCAATGACACGTTTTCTGGGGCACCCTGTATATGAATGCGAATACGCGGACCAACCGACGTATATGTCGTCGGCTGTGCGACCTTCGGTCTTTAAAATTTCCTCTTCTTCCCTTTTCTTTTTCTTCTTCTGTTCTGCTATGTGTAATTGTATGCATATAATAATCTGTATGCATTGCGAATGCAAACGACCTGAGCTCAGCTCCAGCACGTATTCGTGTGCACAACGCTGCAGCATAATTCCCAACGTGCGTGTGTGAACTTACATAAGCCCCTTAGGGCCCTTATACGCTAGCCACACTGCAAACTTACTGCATTAAACAGAATGCCGGTAACTTCTCCTCCTCATCAATCATCATCTTGCGTGGCGTCGTTCTCCCCCCTGACTTGTTGAAAACAGGGGCGTGTCGAAAAACCGGTGTCATTCGGGATGATGGCTGGTGAGGAGGTCAAGTTACTGCCATTCCGTTTAATGCATTAAGTTTGCCGCGTGCCTAGGGTACTAGAAAGTAAAGCACCCACCACCCTCATGCTGGTCAGAATGAAAAGAACATGCCAAGCTGGGTTTCTTTGTGGATTTTAAATAAATGAAGCAAAAACAATGATATTGACATAGTATTTAAAAATCGCCAATGGGTCGAAAATGAGTCGACTCTCTGTTTCCACTTGCTCTGTCTTTGTTCCACAGCCACTTCACTCTAACGCCGACATGGTAGCACGGCGGCGGTCAGTGCTGACACAATAACGTGCCTTTTACACATAAAAACCCCCAGCTCACAATCGCACCATTCCAATGCAACTACGATGAAGCGTCGTTAGCCGATTAACGTGTATTCGCGACTCTGACTGGTAATGAATAATTTCAATTACTTAAATGACTTAGGCCAAGGTAGCAGGCTTGGTTGACTGTTATTACTGGTGCGATTCTGCGAACAACCCGGTGGGTGACTTAACCCCCGCGACATGAGCTACGTGCGGGGAAAGTCAACCCAAACCAGTAATTCATGGCTATGCTCCTCTTGTAACCGCTACTAACCTTGTCTTTCATATCGCACAAACTCTTTGAAAATCCTCAACGACCACTGACGCCTTCCTCTCCACTTCAAGCACAGTAACACACACATGGAAGTTTGTTTTAACTTGCCTGTTGTGCTTCATTCGCATCCGTGGCCCTTGAACCGGTTCGCCAACCGAACCTTTGGAAAGAACCGGTTTGAACCATTATAATTGCCTTCTGGAGCTGAACCGGAACCGAACCCTTATCGTCGAACCTAAGCCCGAACCGGACCGTTAAACGTTTCGGTTCGACTCTCTGGTGCCACATTCGTGTTTGGGATGGTCGTGGGACGATGCAACGGAGAGAACACGTCGATCGTACAAACGCACAGGCTAATAAGATCTCGAAACAGTGTTAGGTGTGCCTGCATGTTGCTGCGACATTGAGCATACAAATCACTTGTTTTTTCCTCCCCGGTTTATCGAATATGCTTGTCACTGTTGTCTGCCTTTTCATTATTCAGGTGAAAGGCAGAGTGGTTGGGAAATTTGCACAGTTCAACGCAGAGATGGAATTCTCACATACTATATTATTTTTATATATTTGCTGATGTTTATACAGTTGCTAGAATAGCAAAATATTACTCTGCAGATAGAGTGATTCACCACATTAACAGGAGTGCGCCCAGAATATAAGACGTGTGCGTTATGTGATACTACAAACACGCACAAAGTATCTCAACGTATAGAATATCATCAGGTAAAATATTGAGATAGACACAAGAGAGAGATAGGGTTAGAATATCAATCCAATATTGAATACCTGTCGAGAAAATTCAGGCAAGCTTCCCCCTCGACTTCACAGTATGTGAGTACCTCACTGCGGTGTATTTCATGGAAACTATACATGACAGTACTACTTGACTACCACGTGGAATGACGCCTGCATCCCTGCAGCTCCCATGCATCTCTGCCCGTATCCCTGCACCTCTTTTCCCTGAGATGGTTGAATTCCCTGCTGTTACCACGGTGAGCATTTTACGTCTGTATTGTGAGGCAGAATCATCGCCATGATAATCACTGCACCTCAGCGCGAGTTGCAACCACCCGCATTCATTCTTCCTGCCCTCATTAAACGGCTTACATTCACGGCTCTTCTCGCGGCCTTTTCGCTATCTCACAGAATTATTGAATTTGTTCTTTGCATAATTTGGCAGTGGATACAGCTATGCTCTGATTTTGTGTACGTTTTGTCCTTATGGAAGGTTTGTTTCATTTTGTGCGTGAAGCATGCACGTCTGTTCAGTATACAGCTTCATGTGAGCTGTACTTCAGAACACCGCATCAGCTGAGATTGCGTATTATATCCTCATGCATTTGATACCATTGTTCCCATTTGGGAGCAAAAATATTACTAAGCGATCGCGCAACTTTCTTAACGCCGATATGATGCCCAAATCAGCTTGCATTGTATGCCAAGATACCAATGCCCAAAAGTATGGCCCGAAAACGCGCTTAGGTGTTTACGTTTTCAGCTGATTGGAGGATGCGTCTCCCGCATTTACCAAAGTTGCATTGTTTGCTGGCAATGAAGTTTCCACCACGTACTGCAGGTGCGTCGCCTTTCCGTTGTTTATGTAACTGCCAGTAGTGATTGCAGGGAGGCAAATAAACATATCTGTGTGGTTATAAAAGTTCATTAGCCAAATATTCCAATGTGATGCAAAAATGTCCAAGTTTCAAAAAAAAGTTCAAGTACATACTTTTCCGTACTGAGCGGCTTGACGGGCAACGCGTCTGGATCTCTGCAGATATCTTCAAAACGTCCTTGGACATCAGCAGAAGCTTTGTAAATGATTCTAGGGATCAGCAACGGACACGAGAATTATAGTGTTGGGCTATGCACGACCAAATGTGAAGAGAAAGTGACCTATGAATACCAAGAAGACGAAGAAACCGTAGCACAGACACTGCCAGGTGATATAGCGGGCAAGTGGAAGAAATAAGTGGGAATTGCTGTGGGCTGTGGAAGTGCTGTGGTTCCGTCACACGTACAGAGTGCACGTCATGAACCCCTAAGAAAGAGGAAGAGGGGCACGGACGGTGCAAAATGGGTAAAACGAGGAGGTTACACTGTCCCAGCAGCCGCGAGTCAGTCTGTAACAATTTGCCCCACTTGGAGGTTTGTCGCCCTTTACACTGTTCACTTTGATTGATGAGTTTAGCTGTCTTCTAGTGGAAGTGACTGAGAAATGGGCTCGTCAAAATGTGTGTCCGTGTACATATCCGTGTATCCGTTTACCCTTGCTTGCGCCACAGTGTGTGCAAGATGGTACAGAGTTTGTGGACGGTATACTTTGTGTTGGCCCGTGGACGGTCAAGTTAATCAGTTCAACCGGTATTATCGTACGGCATCGTGTTAGCGTGAGGCTACGCACATCTGCCTGCTGGGACAGTCCTTTATAGTTAGTCAGGAGTCGTATAGAGTAACACCATATCTTGTGCAAGTAGAGAGCTCAGCTTCATGACTGTAGTGGACTTCTCTGCAGGTTTGTCAATAAGTACAGTCCTCTTGTTACTAGCAAGAAATGGTAAAGGCGACTGCTTAGACACATCCGACGAAAACTCCGCATCGCATCCTAGATACTTCACGTAGATCTAGGATGTCGACCTAAGAACGACCAACTAAGCTGCATGAGACTTGTTGTGGGGGGACTATTCGCAGCTTGTCAAGGTCCGTTCAGAAGAAGAGGTCCACTTGGCGCACTATGTTCTCTACCAAGAGCAGGACCCCGACAGGGGGGTTTCCGAAATCAACCATTAAGAATGAACCGCTTAAAGGGACTGTCGCATCCGGAACCGTGGTTACGAATCCAATACCAATGTGTTCGGTACACTACCACGAGCTATTTGCAAAATTTTCTACTTCCAAAACGGACCGGGTGATGAGGAATCGAATTTAAAAGATTCGGTTTCGGTTTGATCCTCGAAAGCGCCAGCGCCAACAACATCGCGTGACGCAAGGTGGAATCTGGCTAATCCGCTGTGAAGGACGCTGTCGTCTGCAGCCAAGTCTGGGGCTGCTTTGTTTTTTTCCGACACGTCGCCCATATTCACATGTGACACTTTCTAGTGACGCGGATACTATCTCTACGCTTGCATCCTTCGCGTGAGATGTCGTTTGGAAACCGACGCAGCGTTCCCGACTCCAGGAAAACTTCCTTCGAAAACCTCGATGTTTGATTTCGCACGCCAAAGATACAGCTACAGCCAGACCCCAGACGAAGCGAAAGTTGGAAGCAGCTACATCACTAGCGGGTATCCAGATGAAGCAAGGAGTGTTCATGCTGTCCGTGTATGCTCCTCGCATTTCACCGATAATGTGTACCTGGATGAGAACATCATGCAAGTGCAACTTGGATTGACACAAAAAAGGAACGAATTGAAACTTGACGCCGTTCCGACAGTGTTCCACGAACAAAGCGAGCCAGCAACTTCGACAGTAAGTCACAATGTCTATGTAGTTTCCCAATCGGGTCTGTCACTCTTGCGCGTGAGTAACTTAGCAGCAAAAGACGAAACCGGTACAACGTAAGGTATTCCCTAACCTATGATTAATAACTAGATAAATAAAATACAATAAACAAGTAAAAGAACATGATGTCATTCATATGAACGGCTCATATGATTGGCATTTCTCGTTGTCGGACGCGTTATCATGAAGCTTTCCCTGTTTCTGAACCTGTGACTTTTGTGGAATGTGGTAGACATGATTGATTTTCATGTGTATTACAGCTGCAGGCAGCTCGACAGGGTCAAGCGCAAGTGGTACGTATATTACTTAAATACATATAATGTGTTTACAATTTTTGGACACAGAACAATTCGCAAACTATGAACCCCGATCACTAAAAGGAAGAACTGAGGGTGTTTGTGTGCTGGTGTTAGAAACAGGCACTATATACAAAAGCACCTCTGTCCGTAACATAAGCGCCATAAACCACTTCCCAGTTTCCTTTTATCTCTCTCTTTGTGAACCGTTTGTCTGTAGGGCGTCGGTTTTTGCGGTTGTCGTAGCCAATTTGAGGTGCACTTTTGACGTTCTGTGTTATAGGAGGACCAGGTGCTGCTGATCCAAGTCCCATCCATCCATGAAACGGCATCAAACAATGTACGTGTGTGCACGGCAATTTTGCTGAGAAACCTGGTTTTTACACTAATGCCTTTACGACGCCTCTGACAAATTAGGATATTCCAGAACAGTGCTTTCTTCATCCAAGTTCAAGAAATAAAGAGAATGACTTCATGGCTTCTACTGACATCTCACAGCTACATGCCAAGACAAAATAACTTGACAACAGGAAATGAAAAGAAAAAAAAGAAAAAAAAAAGGTCAGTTTCGGGTCCACCCAAATCTTTGTGCAGAGGCTGACAACAACAACGGTATTGTGAGATGATGAATGATGCTGATGCAGCGTTGAGATTAAGCCCTTGTTTCCTTTTTTGCAATGCTATACATTACTGCTGGTTAAATGTAAAATGATGCACCTACCTCCAGACATTAAAGGGGCTACCAGAGATGTAGTGTCAATTCAACAGAAAAGCTGCATGTTCTACGAGGCACTGTCACATAAGCATTGGCCAAATTTGCTGTCCTGTGAGCTTTGATAGGAAATGCCGTAGATAGTAAGAGGCCTCTTACTGTAAAAGGGAGGTGCATTATTCAAGTAGTGGGGTCTGAGGCATGAGGGTCATTTCAGGATGTACTAACCGTTCCAAAATTTTACACTTGGTTGTGCCCAGAGATCGATCCAGATCCCCCCCAACACCCCGAGTTTTTTTCCTGTGTACCACTGTTATAATGAAACCGTCCAATTTACTGTCCAACCGTCCCGTTTTCATTGCAATTGAAGTACTTGCAAAACTGTTTATTTTATTTTTTATTTTTGTGAGTCCCCGCTTCAGATCCCAAGGGACATTGCCAGTGTGGTGCATGCTGATAACTGTCTGTGCATAGCAAATAATAAATATCTGTGTGTGAAGAGTTGGATGTGGACTTGTGCAATGGCTCTTGAATGGACAACACTCAGTCAACACAAAGATTTATTCACATTTGCATAACTTATTGCCTGTCATTATAATAATTATTATAATACATAGACAAGAGGTAATGCTCTGCCAAGGATCTCCGAAGTTACAGTCTTGAAAGCTGTTTTCAAAACAGTGGTGCTAAAAAAATTGGATCAATGGCAGGTATCAAATTTTGTTTTGCTGTATCAAGGCAGAACAATCTTCCGTGGAAATGACAAATTTTGGACATTCCCAGACAGATGTATCACTTACTATAATGAGATGTAACTGTACCATTAGTGAGTTATGAAACATTACCTGAAATTATTTGACGTGTTATATCCCTCACATGCTATAATACTGCCAACGATAAGAAGCACTACACTACCATTAAAAGTATAACTGTCACTTATGGCCAGGTAGTTTATTGCTCCTGCCTATTCCTTTGCACTTCTCGGGATTACTGTGGTAACACAGATTCTGTTTCACACTTCTCAATTGGAAACTACGCAAGTCTATTATGGTGTAGGTGTGAACAGGAAATGAGGCACACTAAAGGTGATAGTCCTGATAGGACCAGGATGGAAAAACGTTGGCGAATCATGCGGACGACACACCCAGGTATCTGTCGTCTGTTTCTCGGTCCAAGGAATCTCCAAACTTAGCTTGTAAACACACAATAAGCAGTGAACCTGACGTAGCTGTAAAAAGAAAGGACACTTTCCTAAACACGTAGCACAGTAATTTCCTGACAATCATTCTAATTCTAACCCGGCCCTTGAGTTGCACAGTTGGTTAGAGCCTTCGTAACTTTCATGGGGCATTCGTCGTGTGTGCAAACAACGACGACAACTACGAAAATAAGGATTGCTCGACGTGCCTATCTATCGTGGGCACAGTAGGCGAAGACTGTGATCGTCGCTGCAATAAGTTCTGGCCGATGACAGCGAGCTGGGAACAAAGTGTGATGCGTGCGTGTGGTGCGTGCCGTCATTGCACAACTCTGCCACTTCACCAGCACTGCAGCATATAGGTACTCATCCGGTTCCTGGGGAGCGCAGACGCCGCACAAACACTTGGATTGCTTCCTGCGTCGTAGTGTGAATGTCACGGGATTAAGTATTGAGCACTCCGATCATGAACGTACCTAAAGCGGTCCTGAGGCTCGTTCTGTTGCGCTAACGCAGCTGCGGCAGGTACATCACCAGCGACTTGCAGAAGAAGCGGATCCGTCGAATATGGGCCGTCATCAAACATGTATATTCGTCACGGGAGCTATTACTAAAGGCATTTGAACAGCACGATTCGCCACTTCCGCGTTCCGAGTCCGCCATCTCCGTATGTGCCTTCGCCTTCGTCTCCCTGACCTTGCTCATGCAAGCTGCAAGCCGCGGGGACTCCTCTGGCTCGCCGCGTTCTTATTGGTCAGATTCCTTGTGACGTTGCTAAAGATTCTCAGCAGGGAGTTCCGCTTGACAGCCGCATCCGTCGTCTGCTGTAGCGCCGCTTACACACGAATTATCCAAAAAGTATTCCGTCGATCGGACTGGGACTTTCGGAGTCATGGTCAGTGAAGGACGGGGAATCTCATTTCACTGTGGTTTCGGAATCGATCTGTGGTCGATGCGACTGTCCCTTTAAGAATAAAACATTCAAGAATGAACCGCTTAAAAAATACACGGTTAAAAATATACATCCTAAAATGAACCGCTTACTATCCCCGCTTAAAGATCACCGTTTAATAATCCACCATTAAAAATAAACTGTTTCAAAATCCCCACACCATCTAGCACGGAGGCGGACTGATTGCAATTTACGCCAGGTTATATCATGTTATGTTATGTTAGGTTGGGATAGTTTAGGCTAGTTTGGTCCTGTGAGGTTAGTTTAAGCCCCTTGCTTGCAGTTCACCTTGATTTGGGCCATACCACATGACTATACCAACTGTAGGGTGGATTTGGGGGGATTCTGAAACATTTTTTTTAACCATATATTCTTAGCCGTGGATTCCTTAGCGTTTTTATTTAAACGGGGATATTTCGGCGATTATTTTTGCGCGTTGATATTTAAGCGTGTATTCTGGGAGATATATTTTTAACAGTGGGTACTTACCTGTTTATTTTTGAAAAAATATACTGTAAGGTGAATTTGGGGGATTCTGAAACGATTTATTTTTAACGATATACTCTTAACCGTGGATTCCTTAACGTTTTTAGTTAAACGGGGATATTTCGGCGATTATTTTTGTACGTTGAGTTTGAAGAGTATATTGTGGGAGATATATTTTTAACAGTGGGTACATACGCGTTTATTTTTGAAAGATTATTTTGAATGGTTTCAAACGGAATACACCCTTAATTTGGAATAGCAGCGAAACGATACTCAAATGTGCCCAACAGCATTCAGAAATATATTGAAGACAACGCGTAAGTGTTGCTAGCAAAAAACAAGAACCTCATCATTCATCCTGGTCAAAAATTGAATAAGAATAATTCAGCAGTTCACTCGAACTGGATGAAACTGATTTCGACATGTATAGGGCAGCTTTGCTACGCTACACTACGCTTAGCAAGTGCTAGTTCTTAATCGATGTGGATCATCAGCTTTCTGCAGGGCTGTGAACAACGTCAAAGCTGGGCAGGTGGGGTTCAGGTGTTTCAATTTAAAGAGCTAAGCGTGTGTAACCTAGACACTGCAGCATATTGCTGCTACCCTGCTAGCCTATTGCTGCTATGGATTGCTGATTGTCAAAGCAATACAAATCTCTCATCATAAGCGTATAGTCTGGAACCATTCAGTAGCGTGCCAAAACTGTAGAAAATACTCTTTGAAACAAACTGTCTTTCTGCTGTATGTTCTAACCGCCAGTACACCTTGATGTAAGTGACAAACGGAATTTATATTTGTACGTCCTGGTGAAGAACTGGTGAAGTTAACGAGTACTACAGGGAAATATAATTTATTGAAACAATGCTTCGTTTTGGTGCATTTTCTGTGTGTGGGTGGAAGGTCCCCCACTCCTCCCATGACTCCCCCATGGGGTCACTTGATGCCGGTGGCAGTGAAATGAGTCCTCTTGATGGCATTAAATGACCTCCCTGCATTGATGGAGTCATGGTGACTCCGGGAGAGGTGGGGGTGTATATGTGGCAGGGTTTGACTACTCCAAGCGGAGCCACCCTAGCTCCCTGATTTTTTAGAGTGCAGATGCTGCTCTTGTCATTCAACTTGATCGCTGGTACGCCAGCACTCAAGGACGAGCTATGCTTCGCGTCAACTGAATGTACGACACCAGTTCTGCAACACGAGGACCATGTTCTTCAGCCACAATTGGAGTGGCACATCAACGTCGAGCAAGCATCGTACATCGTCTAACGTGAACCTACATAAGCAGCTGACTAGCACCACTTCTTTGGGGCACGGCACCTCGTGTACATCAGCAAAAGAAATGTCGCTGCTATGTTTACAGGTTAGTTGCATGAAATGCTGTGAGTGTTACCATAGCGATAACTTGTTCTTGCTCAGAGTGGCGTGCACAAAGCGTGAATTGTTGCAAGATTGCTTAGGATACACGTGTCGTACTGGTGTTTGCCTATTGCAGTGTATCATTAACATCAATACTTGATCTTATCCGGGGATAACCAGATTAATCCAGGACCTATCAACACGAAAACACCTTCCGGATCTAATACCTGAATTAATACCTAAATTGGAGTTATTACATTCTACATCGCTACGATATTTGGTACAAGCACGATATTTGGTTTCTGTATAAGTGCATTCACGGAATGTTTCATTGTTTTGAATTGACCACCTCAATCCCAATACGTGTTCCTGCGCGAACTCTCCGTAATAGCCCTCTTTTTGATCATAGATTTTGCCAAACCTTCTCCCCACTGTCAAATATGCTTGCTTCCTATATGAAATGTTCTCCGCATGTTGACCTTTTTAACGCTAACGTGTGCATTTTTTATGGATCAGTTTTTACTTGTTAATTGTCAGTCTTCCGTCAGTTGACTTGTGCACCATGCACTAAGGCTACCGCTGTTCATGGGCACATAAAATAAAATTTGAGAATTTTAGAATATTGAGAAACACCATTTCCGGTATCCTGTGTCCAAATGAAATGTACCTGACCTGATCCAAATTAACTGTTCTGAGTCTGGAACACCCAAACTAAAAAACACAACACATGCCACAACATTAACAGATAGGTAAATGAGGTGTGGCGAACTTCACTTTGGGATATCAAAATGTAATTAGGAAAAGTCAATGAGTGCCTGAAATATAACATTCCTGACTGATAGCGGGAGGGTCCATGTTCAATTCCTGGTGCTAACATTGACTCTCGTTTTCGTGAAATATTTGTTCGAGTTCCCATGTGCGTGAGAACATGAACGACTCATCGAACACTGAATCCTCATAAAGTGACGAGGGGTCGTCACCCCCAAAGTACTCCCTTGCTTGCATGTGTCCTTAGAGTTGCCTACCACTGCAGAAAAAAAGAAAAAAAGAATATAATGACAAGAAATGCATAGTCATGTGTACTTTATGGTGATTTGGCACAACAGAGAGAATACGGTTAAGAGCATCTAAATTTTAATGAGACGAGACTTTCACGCAGAAGGCTGCACTTCTTCAAGTCTAACATCAAGTTACAAAAAAAAGGATATATAACACATGTCGTAGAGCAAGAAGAGTTAGGGTTGGTACAAACACACAAATAAAAATACAAACATATGTAATAAAATAAAAAGTGGGTACACTTTCGAACAGACAAGGGATGAGTTGTGTAGCATAATACACACGTGACCTCGGTGGCTAGGTCCAGTGTTTGGCACGAAAGGCATTCACGGGAGACACATTCGGGAAACCAGTGCTAGTGTTTTGTCAACTTCTCTCTTGCTGGCTCGAAACTGGTCGAGCTGTACCCCCTTTTTATTATACAGCGTGTTTGCTCTAACGTGTCCAGGAATTATATTTAAAGCGAGCGATAAAACAAAAGCAAGTGGCACTTTTCTGCTACTTGAGTAAGAAACTTACTTAAGTTACTTACGTACTACTTAAGTTTCTACTTCACCTGTTTCTTAGTCAAGGAGCTGAAAAGTACCGCTCGTTTCTCTTTTATCGCTCGCTTTAAATAAAATTTCTGGACGCGTTGGAGCAAACACCCTGTATATGTTTGTACCAACCCTCGCTCGCTACCTTACAACATGCCTTATATAGTCTGGGACATGATAATCATGTTACACTTGAAGAAGTGCAGCTTCTACACGAAACTCGTGGCTCATTAAAATTTAGATGCTCTCAACCGTCTGCTTTCTGCTGTGAATCGTTTCCATCGCGGGATACTTCCACATTGCTCATCCACGTACTATGATTTAGAGTAGCATTATGGACTTTGGATAAAAAGACTACTCAGCACCGCTTATGTATTTTTGCCTACATTTGCCACTAAAAATATATGAATGTGGAATTGCCCACAGTAACGTCCCAACTCCAACACAAGTATTGTAGAATGGAGGAATGTATATACATGTATGTATACAATGTATGTACAAGTATTGTAAATGGAGGAATGTATCTTAGCTTACATGTCAATCGAGTACCACTATCCAGTGTGAAGTTGTGACAAATAAATAGTCCCCATTTTTCTTAGGTATCAGAACTGAGACAGTGAATTAATAAGAGTGGACAATGTTAACATAAATTCTGGGCTATTCTGCAATCAAAGATTCACAGATAGTAAAGGCATCTTCCTCAATGGACGTTGACAACAGTGTAAATTCTAAAAAGTTGTCAGAGATGACATCAGCCTCTGCTTGTCAGAAAGGATTGTATGTCTAAAAGTAACAAAAATTTGCAAAAGGCAAATTAACCTAACTGATTCAATGTACCTTCAGCATCAAAAAGTAAAGCTTGTACCATATGCGAACTGGATGAAGCATATACTGAAATGAAAATTGCTAGAGTACGTTGATCAATTGTAGCGTGGCGCATCACGTTTGCAACGGTCGCAATGTATTTGCAGTGAATTTGTGAGTTTGCAAACGACGTCGCCGTATGCGTACGAACGTTCCTGACGTACTATCTGGGCAAATATTGTGATTTTAACTCAAGCTACCGACTATAATGTGATTAATTGATAAATACAGTACTGAGCCCAAACATTTTACTAGTTTGCTTACGTCATGCCACCCAGGGTCACATGTCCCAGATGTCTCCAAAAATATCGCGCACTTGCGTCTTTCTTTTTTACATCTACCAGATGTCCTAGGGATGAAAGTAAGACACCTTTCAAAGTCACATTGTGGACGTACAGGTAACGTCACATAGACGTGGCGCACGTATGCGACTTGTGCGACCTTTGCAGGATGTACCCGGGATATCTCAGGTTTACTCGGGTTCTTGTACTGTGCAGTGTATTTTTCGTTTATATCTTTCCTTCCTTTCTTTTTGTGCTACTCTTGAGCTCTCATATGCCACGTATGTCCTCATGTAAGTACAGTGATGTCCCCAGAAATTCACTACTGGGGGGGGGGGGGGGTCATGCTTGGTGATGGTTCCACTTACGGAATTTTTCTTAGACACGGAAAGAGTCGTGGCACAATGGTGACATATCTGCACAGCTTTCCCGGTTTATTTGTAAATGTTAGTACTTTAGAACATAGTACATTACAATAGAGATTCATTGTGAACGGCATTTCAACATTAAGATGCATAATCACACGACCGACAAAGATAAGAGACTACCATCTTGTCAACGAACACCTAGCAATCAACGGTGAAAACCTTAGAATACCTCGCTTGGTTGAGTTGGGCGCAAATGCCTCTTGATGATCCACATTGAGTTTGCATGCCCGCAAGCATTTTTGCTCGTACATACGCGCAATATATGCATTGCACAGTCACTTTCAAATGATTTTGGACAAACGCATGGTACGATCATCTGCATGACTGTGGTCCTACAGCCCAAGTTTGACAGCACAGGATGTAATTCGCTGCGCCGGACTCACTACCAGAACGTGTTGGTGGCCGAGCTGAGTGGAGTCACCTGAGAAATTTCAGGGGGGGGGGGGGGGGTTGCAAAAATGCAGGGAGGTTGTACACCCAAATGTGTACAAATTGTACAAATGTGTACAAATTTCGGCAAATACGTTCACCACGAATCTGCACTAAGGTTGTCATTCACGCCTAATTCTTTACATACGTACCCACAGTGTGTATACGATAATCTGACGGTGCCAAGCAAAACTCGTTCACCCGATTACAATGCCCAAAAGTGTGATTACTCTCCCTGTAACGTCAAACGCAAGGCATTCTAGAGAGAGAAAGATAGGCGCAAGTGCATGCGAGCAGTAAGTGATGCAGGAGTGGTGAGCCTTAACGATAAGAGAGTGAAGTCTTCAATTAAACAATGAAATGACTTACTTTACCAAAGATACCTACAATGCGAATGAAATATATTTCGTATGTAGCGTATATATTTCGTTGTTTCGTATATATTTCGTAGCACAGTGCGGTTGACGATATACGTGACGTTCATTCTGCTTTTAGCCACTTTGCCGCTGGCCGGAATGCGACAGCATAATTGCACGAAACCCAGCTGCACAAGTAGTATCAAGAGCGTGTTTTGACATTGGCATATCATCCCACAAATAAAAAAAATGATGCGATCAAGAAGCCTACGCTCTCTCCGCTCCCTCCCACCATCGCCTGTCTACATTCCCGTATGCTTCGTAGATAGGAAGGGAAGTCTTGAAGAACACTGATATCAGTTACGTCAGCGCTATAGGCCGGGCGAACAGCTGCATTCATAAAAAATGGCGCCCGATGTCTGTTTCGAAATGGTTAATTTACGATTATTTAAAATATGGGGCTGTTTTGTGGAAATGAAGGGTGGTTTCGGTATGGAACTTCCAGAATATTGTTACAGTTTCAAGAAGTAAAGGTATCTCCGGAGCTGAACTTTAATGCAGAAGGTACAAGAACCAACCAGAAGCTCGAAATCAGTACTTCACCTTGTTCTCATTTGAAATTCCACGCAGAACAGCAATGTAAATGTCATAGAGGGCTTGTCCGATCACAGAAGTCTTTCTGAAGTATTATGTCAAAGCTTTTGAGAGAACCACAAACCGCGATCGTGAAGTTGTAAAAAATTCAACGCTGCTAACGATAATTGTGTCCTCTTGTACATGAAAGATGTTTTTGATGAGGTATTGTGTTGTGTCGGTGTTGTCCATGCTGCGGTATCCAATGACATATGGATGAAATTTAAATCTTGTGTCCATTATTGCATGAATAAATTTATTTCCGACAAAGCTAAAGCCGTGAATAAAAGGAACCCTTGGGTAACCCGGGAGATCATTCACTTAAAGCGACGGTTACACCGCTACATTCTTAACTCCGTACCCTTTAGTAAAGGGTAAAAAATCGCAATATTTTACCCTCTATTTCAGAAGTTACCAAGTACCCTCTGAGCATTGCCCTTTATAATAGTTACAAAGACACCCACTAATTAGAGGTTACGGCCTTCAATTCAGAACCTTCCCGTAAAGGTTACGCCAACATGTGGCTTTTTATACAGGATGTTTATTTTTATTCGCAACTCTGTAGCGCTCATTTGGCAGGTGGGTTATGTGAATTTTCGCTAATTAATTGATCCGTAGTTACAAACACGTACGTCAGGAAATGTCGGATATGTTTGTAACTACGGACGGGTTAATTAGCCAAACTTAACATAACCCGCCTGCCAACTGAGCGCTGCCCTGATGCGAATAAAAATAAACACCCTGTACATTGTGCGCATATGGACAGACATTTACAGAATACACCAAGGTACCAAAATGCACCAACAGAAAAGGAGATCTTTTCATATGTATATTACAAAAACAGGAGTCTATTTAGAGGTCTTGTATGACAACTGACGTTGCGAACACTTGAAAGGCCACATGCTGACACATTGTGCACAAGTGTGATTTTGATGTGAGGAGAAGCCATGTTCGCTTTACCAAAGATATATATGGAAAGAAAAACGATCTTTAAGTAAGAAGTAATGCATAAAACTGTGCAGAAAGCCAGCGAGTCAGAACAATTGACTTATTTTCGCTAAGCTAAACAGACACAACAAACCAGAAAATTGCAGCTGAAAAAAATTTATTCCACATTCGTGTTGCAGAGGCGAGCGCAAAAGACACAGTATTACGTAAAACGCACACAACCTTGGGAAACATGAGGGTAGAGTAATGCAGGAGACACTACATTAGTAGCTGTGCTGTGCACGCAGCTAGGGCAGCCAATCACATGGGATTTTGTATGGCTCAGGCATAATGAACATAAGATCTGTGAGAAAACTCAAATTATCAAGGTAACGTCGAATAGTATCAGAAGCTGGTTGACAGCTGCGTTATCAGCGTGGGAGGCGCTCTGAGAAGAGTTTGTGTGAGGCGCCATTGCGCAGGTGACGGTCTGTGAACCTGCATGTGGGATCCTGGGAACACAAGTTTGGGCATTGAGAGTAACATTTACGGAATCATTCAACATGTTATTTTTGCATATACCGCTTTCTGATGAGCCCTCCAGCCACTGCCCTCCGCTCGAAGAACTTCCTGAAATGAAGTAAATAAGCAGGTAGCCAATAAATAGCCTGTAGCACTACTCAGAGTTTTATGGAACACCTTTCAAGCAGGGAAGCGCCACCACAAATGCCAAAAAAAAAACAAAAAAAAACGATCACATACCTTCTTCTATCCATGTGTCGTGTTGTACCTTAGCCTCAAGAGGCGGCCTTTTTTACGGCATCTAATTCTGCTCCATCTGCAAACATCAGCAGCCCATTATACCCAGCAGCAATTATGTATGAAATGTGCCGTGACCGTTACATACATAAAATCGGAGGCCAACAATACGATAAAACTTGTTGCGTTGTGTGCCTCGATTTGCATCAATGCAGAACAGCCATCCTCAGTTAGCAGCAGTGTGGACGAAAAAATGTTTTGCTGAATTACATCCGTAGAAAGCACAAGGTACGCTGAGAGAACAGCATAAATGCGGGAAGGCGTTCACTCCACTACTGAGTCTTAGAATATCGTAAGAATACAACAAGTAGGAAGCCGCGAATTATAGATCCTCGTGCTCTCTATCGGTGTACTGGTAATTTGGACACGTTTGGACACCACTAGGACTATCCTCATGTCTTAATGAATTGAGGCGAAACGCGTATATTATACTTATACGTTGCAAGGATTTATGAAGTCTCCGAGAAGACACCAGAAAGTTCTGGGGTAACTCCCAAGGAGTAGGTAGACCAATTGAAAGGTTAGGTTCCAATGGTACACTACTGACCGACCCCGCAGAAATAGCTACGAGACGTAATGAAGTTTTTCAGAGTGTTTTTTGCATCTAGTATTGAATGTCCGGTACAGATCTCGGTAGCCGGTCTTGCGGTAGACGATCTGAACTTGTCGAGGGAAGGGATACTTAAGCCCATCGCCAGTTTACACATAAGAAAGTATTCCGGTCCGGATATGATACCTAATGAGTTTCATAGAACGTATGCATTAATCGTGTCCCAATTCCTGCACTTGATGTATAAGAAATCCTTGTTCAGTGGTGAGGTTCCCGAAGACTGGAAGATCGCTAAGGTTGTCTCGATTTTAAGTCTGGTGAAAGGGAAGATGTAAACAGTACCGATATCTCTAACGAGCTTGTCCTGCAGGATACTTGAGCATATAATCAATCACGAGCTCAGGAACCATCTGAAGGGTCAACACTTTTTTTAATCAACGTGACTTTCGGAAGGGCCAGTCGACAGACTGTCATATGACAGTCGACAGCCAGAGTAGTTGAAGCCGTTCATGACCTTGCCGCAAAATTAGATAAAAGACTTCAAGTTGAGATCATATCCCTAGATTTCCTAAAGACATTTGATACGATAGCTCGCGCAAAATTACTTCTGGTCTGGTCTTACTTCTGGCGCGGTCTGGACGTCGATATTAAGAACTACAAATTCAATTTTATACCTGTTAGATCTTGCGTCTCTCAGGGTTCCGTGCTAGGGCCGCTATTATTTTTGGTATTTATAAACGAGATTGATTCCTGTGTCTGAGCACCTGTCATTAAAATGCTTGCAGATGATTGGTTACTGTACTGTGCCGTTGAGAAATGTACTTATCAATTGCTTCTGTCTAAATGCCTGGAAAATGTTACAACATGTTGCTATGTCTGGGGCATGACAGCTAACTGTAAGAAAACGGTATTTTGTCATATGGGTAACAGAAAATCTTGCCCAATGCATTACTTTACGGTTGTTGCATACTGTGCTAAAAGCTAAATAGGGTAAAAAGTTTTAAGTGTGTGGGAGTCACCATAAATCACAATTTAAAATGGGACGATCATATTCACATCATATGCAGTAAAGCAAAAAAACAAAGAAGTTGTGGGCGTTGAGATGAAAACTGCATCTTGGCACCACAGATACCAAACTATAAGCTCAATACCTTAATTCGCCCAGTTCTTGAATACGCTAGCATAGTTTGGGACTCTTATACAATGAAGTTAATTAATAAACTGAGACACGTGCAACAGATGGCGGTAATATTTATTATGGGAAATTATGGAAGGACTGCCTCAGTAACACGCATGCTTGAGCCGCTACAGATGGAACCTCTTGCCAGACGACGAAATATGGCCAAGTTACGGTTGTTATTCCTTATCTAACACAACTTTGTACAAATTGGCAATTGCATACATAGTACGCGGGTAGACTGTCACAGCAAACGAAGCAATCACGCAAAGAATATCAAACCGTACATCTCACACATAGATGTCTTCAAGTATTATTTTGCTGATTCTATTGATTTGCGGAACAGCTTACCCCAGTCAGCCGTCTGTGTTGACGACGTACACAGCTTTTCCAGTTTGTTACCCACTGCCCTTGACACATTATCTCGAGTATGATTTTGTGGTGCTGTGATATTCTTTCATTGTGAAATATTATGAAACAGGGAAAGCTATGCGTGGACGAAACGCCCAATAAGCTATGAGATAAAAATAACCAGAGAGCACAGCAAAGTATCGTCAATATGGCGATAAGGACCCTCGTTCACAGCACATTATAGGAAGACACGGTGTCCAGGAGCATAGATGTCCGCCTCTCGAAGGCCTTTTGAGACACTTGAGTGCTTGAGGGAGTTCCATGGCTTTCCGTTGACCCATTTCATAGTCTGCCCTAAGGCCGCTTTTAAAGGGACTCTGGAATGATTTTTTCTTCCTTTGATCAGAAAGAAAACATGTTTCTGAGTCTATAACCAAAATTTTACCTTCGTCATGCCAGTAGTACTCTCGGGAGCGAATTCAAACGAAGCGGCGAGGGGAGTACTGCTGGCGCCATGCCGTGGCAAGCTGCCGCGCGGAAACACAGGCAGCGTCACGTCATCGTGACGTATCGTGGTCCCACCAGGAGCATGCGCCGTGGTATCCCGCGTATCGGCGTATGCGTTCATTGGGAGTGAAAACCTCCATGACGCCAGCTTCCGCGCGATGGTCGCAGTCTATCCCAGTCGCATCCTGTGGTTTTCGCTGACATGCCGGGACGATGTTGGATCGTCGGTTGACCTAATTCACGTCAATATTCGTCGGGCATCCAATGTCATATGCTTGCCAGTACCGAGACGAGCTTTTGATGCCACGAAGCAATCAGGCAAGCAACATTTGCATTGCGATTACGAAGGGGACGCTGAATCTATTCAACGTACTGAATAACGAGCGCAGTGTCGTTTGAATCAAGATGTAGCACCATCACAACAGCTGTCAACGCCGGGGGAAGGACATCCACCTAAACAGCGCATTAGTGTGAGTACTTTTCGTTATTGGGGCTAACTAAGATCTCTCAGTCCGTGTGGTCCAAATGCTATCACAGATTTCAGGATTGCGTAAATGGGCTCATTCTCATCTGCGTGACTTAGAACCTCGCGGCCGCTCACGGCACACACGAGGGAGAGAGAGACAAAATAGAAGTTGCCAAATCTAGTTACGAAACTCAGATGGTGCACTGTTGATAAAAACAGACTTCGTTTAGCATGATCTTAACAGAATATGTATGTAATATATCGATCATATATGTATCTGTATGTATATAAATGTATCTATCTGTCTATCTCTATATATATACAGGGTGTCCCAGCTATAACTGCAAACGTATCTTTTAAAAATATATATAACACTTTTTCCGAGATGAAATCAATTGCAATACAGCATATGCTGAAGGGCACTCCCTAGGAGGGCATTAGCAAAGTCCAAAGGCAATGTCTTAATTAACTTTCATTAATTAACTTTTTAATTATAAAAGCTACAAAGTTGTCCTAATGAGAACATCTGTTCCTTTGGGTCACCTGATATCGTAGCCGCAATTTAACACATAGATTAAAAACGCTTTTTTAAATCTATCTGTTAAATTGCCCATTAAATAAATTAGTTTTTGTTAACATTCCTGTAATCTGTAGTCCAAGTCTTATTATTTAACTTATATATATATATATATATATATATATATTTGTAAGTCAAACGTCGCCATGCCAGTACTGGACAGCTGTTTCGGCCTTCTTGGGCCTCATCAGCAGTACGCAGGCTAGCAACGTTTGAGCGGATGGCGTCAGAAGGTCACGTGGCACGTGATGCCTCCCGTCAGGGTGTCATAGGACACCTCTGAAAGCCCAGTGCAAAGCCAGTCAAATGTATAAGGGGAAAAAAATAGCAGGAGCTCTTTGGCTGCACGTATAGCATATGTTTGTAAGTCAAACGTCGCCATGCCAGTACTGGACAGCTGTTTCGGCCTTCTTGGGCCTCATCAGCAGTACGCAGGCAGGCAACGTTTGAGCGGATGGCGTCAGAAGGTCACGTGGCACGTGATGCCTCCCGTCAGGGTGTCATAGGACACCTCTGAAAGCCCAGTGCAAAGCCAGTCAAATGTATAAGGGGGGAAAAAATAGCAGGAGCTCTTTGGCTGCACGTATAGCATATGTTTGTAAGTCAGTAGATGAGTGAAGAGAAAAGATATATATATATATATATATCTTTTCTCTTCACTCATCTGCTTTCATGTTCACCTTTACAGGTAACTTCCTCAGCGGAGTCTGAAACCCCTGAGGTGAGACATCATGATCACTGCATCCCACTATTCAGAGCAGACCAATGTTGTGCAGCCTCCTTCCAGATTCCTCTTTGCAGCATTGTATTACCTACCATTCGTGCTCTGTGTGTTGTTCGCAAGTCCTTTCTTTTATTATTTGATTTCAGTTTGCTTCGTCAAGTACATAAATATGATATTGAGGGGGACATTATCTTGCTTACTCCTGAATAAGCTAGGATGCTTTTAAGAGGTGCACACATTTGTTCCTTATCTTATAATCGTTACTCAGATGGATTACTACATCCATTTACATTCACCGGAACTGGGGTGGCATACTGCGTTTTTCATTTTCTTCTCTCAAACCAAGGCGGCCCATGTGTACGGTGGCTGAAGTCTTTCACCAGGGTAACATGCCAGAACAACTCCAGCAAGTGCTCTGCAGCTCACCTCTAAATTAAATAAACCTAAGTTTGATTCACAATGTCCTCAGGAGATTTTGCTCCTGCTACAACTCTACACTTTGTTTTACACCACCAAAAATAGCCTCACCAACCATTACCATACCAGTGGTACTCTGCTGTGTTGTACCAGTTCAACTTGCTCTGGGCATCCTGTAAAACCTGTGCAGCTACTTCAGCCTTTGTTTGCTGGTAACATTGGTACCAATACAGCTTTGTGACACTGTAAAATAGAATACATCATGTGTTTGCATATGCATAAAACTTATGCATGTGTAGCATATAATGTGTTAATGTAAATGATTAGGTCTTATATATTTTACTTATTGGACTGTTTGAGCTAAATGTCGACATTCAAACAGCTGTCTGAGCCTAGTGCCCTCAACCTTGGCACACATAGAAGTGTGCCCACACCCTTGGTGGAGCCTGCACAGCTGACGACCCTGTGTCCAGATGGCAAATCGAATAGGTATTTCACCAAGAAATCTTATTTCATCCAAAAGACCAAAAAGCAGTTTATTTAAAATTGTTCCAATTACTTGTCGTTTTCTAATTGCAATATTAAGAGCATTCTACGTGACTATTGGGGTTTCTTGCTTCATTTCAGTCACCTCAGCTCGGGATTTCAGACTTATGTAACACAATAATATAAAGTGACAATAATACGGGGGAACTGGTATCGTCCCTCAGTCTCGGGATTATGGATATATTGCACAGTATTGGAAACATTGTTGAACAATAAATGTGTTAAACAACAAACAGTTATCAGAAATATACCGGGTGTCCCAGCTAAACGTGACCATATCTTTTAAAAATATATCTGTCACTTTTTTTCTGAGATGAAATCAATTGCAATATAGCATATGCTGAAGGGCACTCCCTAGGGGGGCATTAGGAGACTCCCAAGGCAATGTCCTAATTAACTTTCAATAATTAACTTTTTACTTATAAAAGCTACGGGTTTTCAGGTTCGGGAAATTTTATAGTCCCTTTAACGTGGTGCAGCAGGAAAAATTGGCAGTATTCAATGGATAATGGGCTCATGGACCTTGTAGATGCCTTTGTTACAGGGGTGTTATACTCCTGGCATTAGTGAAAAGACCTAGTGTTTAACCCTATCTAATAATGCTGCATATGCAGTATATTATACAAAGCATGTACTGTTAAGTCTAAAAATATCGTATAAGTAGTACTTTATTCGAGCACATAAAATTAGTTCGGAATAGCCTCAACACCTCGTAGTTTCGCGAAATCGAGTTTTAAACATTGCAAACCAAGAAAACGTACGCATATATAACAAAAACACCTGGGGACAACACTGAGATGACCTCAACACCCATTGAAACAACGCACAGAATGCCTCACGTGATCAATGAAGGGAGTTGCCTCAGGACAGAAGCCGCCGATATTTCGAACAGCACTATCAAGCAACAGCACTGATCAAGCACTACAACAACAAGTTTCTACAAGAACCAACATTCCCGTCAATGTAAAAGGGTGAAGAAGCACAGTGCGGGCCTCATGCGTCAAAGATGAGCTTTCACTTGCGGAAACAAAGCAAAAACAAATGTATCGGTGACTCTATATCGGAACTGCCCTTATCTTAGTTGCATTTTCTGTATTCTTTTAATCTTTTTCCAGGATGCAAGAGGCGGCAGTGTGCCCTTTCGACCCGCTCACATTCGGGGTGAAGGAAAGACGCGTCTCTGAAGATACGCAATGAAGAGATGATGATGATGATGATTTGAATTTTTTTGCGCAAAAGCTACTGGGGCTATAATGCGCGAAACAACAGGGTAATGTAATGAACCTAGTTAAAACTTGAAATGCTCATATTAAAGCAACTTGGTTAGTGGTGGTAAAAAAATATGAAAGGGTAAAAAAGAGCTCACTGTAAATTCACAGTTTCTTAAGATATCCAATGTCCTTTAAAAATTATATACTCCAGTAAAAGGAACAATAGCCTCATCACTCAGCAAAAGAGCTGGATGAAGAGGTAAAGAGCAACGATAAAATTCAGTGAGATGACGCACGCACTCTCGTGGGTCCACCCCACGTAGCAAAACCCCGTGAGTCATGTGTGTGTGTCCAACCCTTAACCTGCACCTTAAGACATCCTGTAAGTAGTAGGGGATGGACTCTCATAGTGCACAACGCTCAACTGTCCTGAACACGATTTAATTAGCAATTAGAGCTAATTGGGACCCCCCACATTAATCAGCACCCTCCAGGGAGCCACCACACTAATTGGGGAGCGTCTAACTCGTGTCCAGACCAGCTGAGCGTTGTGCACTACGAGAGTCCATAAAAAAGAAAAAAAATAGATAGAGATAGAGTGGAGAGAAGAAGTTTAGTTGAAGATCAACGATGCCATCTTGAAGAAAGCGGTCCCGAACGGCCGCTGACCATCGCCGGGCGACGGAGCACAGAGGCAGGTTGCAAAGCATCACAGCTATGACCACAACTTCCGGACATCCTGTGACGTCATCATGACATGTCTGGGCAGGTTAGGACAGCTCTGGACATGCGAGGAGAAAAACACTCATAATACAGAGGCTGGGAAAGCAAGAGTATGCTAACCATCAATAGCAATCAACAAAAAGAATTAGTTACACAACAAATCATCCCACCACAACAGGAGCGCAGAACGATGCGACTGCTCCATCCGCAGCCAGGCAGAGAACTGACTCATAATGGTTTTTTCTCCTGTATAAAGTCCCGCAGCTGCACCCCCTAGCGGTTACTTTCTCAACTAAACTCACGACAAGATTATTAAGAATCACGCCTGCGCTACTCTCATTACCAAGGCAGAAGAAGATAGAAAATGGCGGGGATGCAGGGATAACAGCAACCAGCGCCCGACGTGCACGAGCATGAAAATCGCAAACAAAGCGGGGACAAAGTTGGCAAAAGCATTAGTTACACAACAAATCAGCTCACCACAACAGGAGCGCAGACCGATGCGACTGCTCCATCCGACAGCCTGACACAAACTGAGTGAGCGCAGGGACTGCGGAGCAACCGAGGACACGTCTGCTCTCCGCGACAGCCAGCGAGCAACTGACTGGGGCGACGCGCCATGGCAGCTACGCATGCGCGCGCTCTTAGCGCCCTCTGCGGCGACCACCTGCGAGAGGCTAAGAGGGAAGAGCATTCCTGCGCCCTCCTCTTGCGTTGCTCATTGGTCGTGACGTCATCCCATTGCCCCAAGGCTACACCGATTTTTTTTTCACACGGTCGATCGACACAACTGGACAAGGTCAATCTGCAATGAAGCCATGGCATGACGTCATCATGCACCTGTGTGGCTCAAGGACGCGTACGCTCTAGACAGGGAACCTATTTTTTATTGAATCACTATTCCAATATTATTTCCTTTATTCTTCTATAACGATCGCATAGGAAACTATTGCGAATTCCAAAGTCTTACTAAATGAGACTTGCAAAAGAACAAAATATCCTAACACGTAAACTCCATCAATGGCTAATAAGAGGACTAGGCACTCAACAAATCAACACAGAGTACGGGTAACAAGGAGCGCAGAACGATGCGTCTACTCCATCCGACAGTCAGGCACGGAACTGAATCGTAATGCTTTTTCTCCTCTATAAAGTCATGCATCTGTCCCTCTTGCGGTTGATTTCTGAACTAATTTAATTGTAAAATTATTAAGAATAGCACTACTCCCATTCAAGGCAGCACTATCGACATCATCAAGAATGTTCCTTGTCAAAAAGAAAAAAACTACATGTAGAAGGAAAGCATGCATATCGGGGCATGTCAGGACACGTCAGGACAAATCGCGCGACTGCTGGGCAACAGAGGAAAACAAACACTTGAACAGAGTGAAAAGGCACTCACCATCATCGGACACGTACACTACATTCCCTCATTGTAAATCCGCTCGTCACAAAATCCACCTGCATCGTCAAACGCCAATCACCAGTGACAAACCATACATCCGCACCCCATCAGAGGCAGACAGAATCGCAGACATCGAATGCGAAAACACTGGTGATCAGGGAAACGGGCTAAGCCTGCTGTGGATTATCATAGAGCATACACAAGTTCATTTTCCTATTTCGCGTAAACTAAACGCGGTCTGCTTCGAAAACGACGCACAAATTTTCTTAGGAAGCAGAGAAATATAGGAATTTCTACTCCGTGCTCAGATACCAGCATTTCTGCTCAAAAACCTGCGAGATTAAGCACTGCTTATTTCGTCAACATGTCGAACACCCAACAAAATCGAACAAACAAACAAACGACCCCGCTTCCACTGATAGAACACTCTTCAGCTTTTACCAGGAGGCTTTCTTCCGCGTAAAAGTAGAGAAAATAAAAAAGAGCAGCGAAAAATTACACGCACTTTGGCTCGCATATCGATAAGAGACAAAAAATAAAAATAAAATAACGAGGCACACGCTAATAAACTGTGACAAAGACACCCATTTCTGCTATCAGATAATTATTGCATAATGCTAAATACCCAATTGCATTGTCCCTGCGTGAAGAAAGCACAGAAAAAGGACACTCAATTTATCTTAGCGAGCAGGAAAAGTCAATTCTACTCGGACAGCTTAATACCATAAAGTCAGAAATTTTGCAAAGAAAACAAAGCTTGAACAGCGCTACGAACGTGACAAATACATACTAACAAACAAACAAAGCAGGACCGGCGTCGGGCACTCATAAAATACCCTGCCCAAAACAAAGACTTCACCAGGTTCGCGAGGCAATTCCATTAAAAACGCTCGTCCTATCCTACAGATAGCAATGCAAACGTGACTACCCTTATTTTTTAAACCACTATTTCACACAATAGTACATAAATGTATCACTCGTGTCACACGAAAAGGCAAACACTTACTTGTCAAGTGGGGTCCCTGGTTCAAAAAAACGCGCGTGCGTGCGCGCACACACAGACACATACACTCACATTTTCACACTCACAAACACAAAGTCTATATTCACAACCACATAAATCCATATTATTCCTCAGGTCAATAATTATCCAACCATCGTCAAAACGAGGGGAACGCACATATGCGCGAACGCAAAACAATCGGTCCTCGTTCCGGATGTAATAGGATCTCGCCACTCGGTCGGCGCGAACCAATAAAGAAAGAAAGGAATGCAGGTTCGCTATACATCCTCGTAGAAAACGGTGCCGTGCTTCTACGCAGCGAGCATTATACATGAGTGAATTGACTTCGTTTTCCTTTTATTTCCTTGCACCTATATATCTTGCAAGATTATTATAGAGCAGAACGGGTAAATATGAACATCATTCGCTACACTCTGTAGCTCTCATCATTTTTAAACCAAACCACTTAACATGTGTTCATAGGTCTTCACTAAATAAGTGAGCCGATAATGACTCAAAATAAAATAAAATAAAATAATCATTCCAGCATCGCTGGCTGCAAGCTTGCGTACCCAACAGAGCAGTGGGCTCCCATCAACACGCCTTGGGCTGACTTTACACACCCAAAGCCTTCTCTGAATACATTCTGCTGTCGCCGGAATAAAAGATTTATCGCGAGGGTACTACAATGTCAGCTCTGCTGTGATAAAACAGTGCGCCCGAACCGCGCCCCACGCGAGCCGCGCGCTGGCCCGTTCTCGCGATTCCCCGCGCGAGCGCAACGGGGCCTGTTCTCGCGGTTTGGACGCGCGACGCGCGCGATTCCCCGAGTGAGCGCACTGTTTTATCACTTAAACAGCAAGAGAGCTGACATTGTAGTACCCTCGCGATAAATCTTTCATTCCGGCGACAGCAGAATGTATTCAGAGAAGGCTTTGGGTGTGTAAAGTCAGCCCAAGGCGTGTTGATGGGAGCCCACTGCTCTGTTGGGTACGCAAGCTTGCAGCCAGCGATGCTGGAATGATTATTTTATTTTATGTTATTTTGAGTCATTATCGGCTCACCTATTTAGTGAAGACCTATGAACACATGTTAAGTGGTTTGGTTTAAAAATGATGAGAGCTACAGAGTGTAGCGAATGATGTTCATATTTACCCGTTCTGCTCTATAATATTCTTGCAAAATATATGGGTGCAAGGAAATAAAAGGAAAACGAAGTGAATTCACTCCTGTATATTGATCGCTGCGTAGAAGCACGGCACCGTTTTCTACGAGGATGTATAGCGAACCTGCATTCCTTTCTTTCTTTATTGGTTCGCGCCGGCCGAGTGGCGATATCCTATTACATCCGGAACGAGAACCGATTGTTTTGCGTTCGCGCATATGTGTGTTCCCCCGTTTTGACGATGGTTGGATAATTATTGACCTGAGGAATAATATGGATTTATGTGGTTGTGAAAACAGACTATGTTTGTGAGTGTGAAAATGTGAGTGTATGTGTCTGTGTGTGCGCGCGCACGCGCGTTTTTCTGAACCAGGGACCCCACTTGACAAGTAGTAAGTGTTTACCTTTTTGGTGTGATACGAGTGATACATTTATGTACTATTGCGTGAAATAGTGGTTTAAAAAATAAGGGTAGTCACGTTTGCATTGCTATCTGTAGGATAGGACGAGCGTTTTTAATGGAATTGCCTCGCGAACCTGGTGAAGTCTTTGTTTTGGGCAGGGTATTTTATGAGTGCCCGACGCCGGTCCTGCTGTTGTTTGTTTGTTAGTATGTATTTGTCACGTTCGTAGCGCTGTTCAAGCTTTGTTTTCTTTGCAAAATTTCTGACTTTATGGTATTAAGCTGTTCGAGTAGAATTGACTTTTCCTGCTCGCTTAAGATAAATTGAATGTCCTTTTTCTGTGCTTTCTTCACGCAGGGACAATGCAATTGGGTATTTAGCATTATGCAATAATTATCTGATAGCAGAAATGGGTGTCTTTGTCACAGTTTATTAGCGTGTGCCTCGTTATTTTATTTTTATTTTTTGTCTCTTATCGATATGCGAGCCAAAGTGCGTGTAATTTTTCGCTGCTCTTTTTTATTTTCTCTACTTTTACGCAGAAGAAAGCCTCCTGGTAAAAGCTGAAGGGTGTTCTATCAGTGGTAGCAGGGTTGTAAGTAGACCGCGTTTAGTTGACGCGAAATAGGAAAATGAACTTGTGTATGCTCTATGATGATCCACCGCAGGCTTAGCCCTTTTCCCCGATCACCAGTGTTTTCGCATTCGATGTCGCATGTCTAGACTTGTTCAATAGTGTCTTTCTTGCTGCAATTTTTACCCTTCGCTAATATCTTGTTGCTGTCGTGTTGTGCTAGCCACGTAGCGATAAGCGGAGATTCTCCGATTATTCCTGAGCGGTACGATTTAAGCCTTTTCCCTGCTCACTTAAGGAAATTTGTGTATCCCTGTCCTGTGACACAAATGCGTGTAATTTTTCGCGGTTCTTTTCTTCTTTCACTGCTTTTACTCAGAATGTAGGTGAGGGGGAAAAGTCAGCATCCAGGTAGAGCAGGAGAAAGCCGCTCGGCAGAGGAGAGTTCATGAGAATGGAATTTGTTTGTTTTTTGTTATATGTTGTTGAGTGTCAGTATTCACTTTGCTCGATATTGATATATGTTGGTGGAGTAAGCTGTATGCAGTTATAAGTATTTGTGCAGAAATGTTGCTATGTGAGCGTGGAGGAGATATTCCAATAAAGCACCTCTCCTCGTGCATTCCTGAGCTGCTGTGTGCGCGCACCTGCTTTTTTTCCTGGTTTGCAACGTCATCATGGCATGTTGGGGCTTGTTTAGCAGTGTTGCAATTTTACCCGCCGCTATTACCTTGTTGTTGTTGTTATCTTGTGTTAGCCGCGTAGCGATGTCCGGTGACTCTGCTATTATTCCTGAGCGCTCCGTCTTAAGCCTTTTCCCTGCTCGCCTAAAGCAATTTGTGTGCCCTTGTCCTGCGCTTTCTTTACGAAGGGACAATGCGGCTGTGTATGTAGCATTATCTGATACCAGACATGAGTGTATTTTCTTAGTTTATCAGCATATGCTTCAGTTTTTTGAAGACAAGCACAAGTGCGCGCAATTTTTCCTGCTCTTTCCTCAAATGATTGCTTTTCCGAAGACGAAAGTCGCATGGTAAAGCTGAGAAGTGGGTTTCTCTGCTTGTTTGTTAGATGTTGTTAGGAGCTCGGTATGTTGAAGAAGTAAGCTGCTATAGGTATCCGTGCAGAAATGCTTGTATGTGAGCGCAGGATAGGAATTCCTGAAGCACGGCACCCTCAGTGTAAATTAATTATTCTGGATGTGAGTCTGCTTCACTGCATGACAATGCTAAAATGGGAGGAGAGAAAAAATGGAGCGCTTCATTAATAGCGATCCAAGTAATAGGACAATTATAGTTTCCACAGAAAGTTGAATTTTAATAGGTTCTTAAAATTATAGTTTTGTAGTAGCTTTTCTAAACTGCAATGCAATAAGCATTTGCATGCATAATAATCCTAAATTATAGTTGAGCGTACTTTTTGTGATAGTCTTTCTAAACTGCAATGCAATAATCATTAATATAGTATAGGAATGCCATAATGTTCCGTAAAGGCGTTCTGTCTAGTCCTCCGTCGAGCACGAATAGAACTTGGCCCCCAGGCTTTCGCGCCTTTTTGCTTGCAGGTGTAGCCTCAGACAACGAATGTACACTCTTAGAAATGGATCTTCTATCGTGTCTTCTACAGACACCGGAAAAACGGTAATTTGGGGGTTTCTACGTAGAGACCACGCGAAAGCGCGGGGAATGACGTCGCATCACGTGGTTTCCCTCGTAGAAGCCACAAAAGTGGCGTCTGTTTTATGCTTCACAGTTTCCTCCTTTCCCGGTCGTTTCCCCCTCCCCGCGTGCTACTGCCTGTCCCCCGTTTCCCCCTTTCCCCCGTCGCAGGCTTGACAGGTAGGCTTGCAGTCCAAGAATTTGTTTCAAAGTGGATTGAATACTTTATTTCGGCAAAGTTGTGAAATTGTGACAGTGATACAGTGAATATTGACTAGACTTGCAAACTATGTAGAATACTCTGTTCACAGAGAAATGACTCAGAGAAAATAAAAATGAATAAGAACCACACATACTCAAAATATCACAGATTGCACAAAACGGCGCGGCTCGACACCGCTGCTGCGAAACTATTTGCAAGCTTGAAACTCGTTACGAAACAAGTTTCACTGGGATGCAGACCTGTTTGTTGCTCAGGGCATATGATCACCATATTTCAGCGGCTCTACATCTCTTTGTGGGGGCTGTTGATATAGCAGTTGTCACCCGTTGTGCAGCGTTTCCTCTATGCTTCCCATCCTGGCCTCGAATCGGAATTCTGCTTCAAGGCGTAACTGTGACAAAGTAAATACGACAAAGAAGCATTACAAAGTGGATAGGAGCAACATTAAGTGTAATAAAAGTCACTATCGACAACAGTGAAAGGGTACGAACTATAGCTTATACTAAAACGATGATAGGTGAGGCAGCCAGGAGAGAAAAATGGTACATTGGTACCACAGCAGTACCAAGTATGTAGGAGGAGAGATCAAAGAGATATCTTACTGAATGCGGTCATGGTCGACAGGTGAGTGTTAGCATTGGACGCATGTTCCGGGTAACACTTGTGCCGTGTACCGGCTAATATCTGTCAGTCTTCGGTGAATCGCACGCACATTTCCTCCAGGCGGCACGTTGAACACCAGTGAAGTCTTCGTTGGTGAAGTCCATACCCACTGCGGCCAGCTGAGACAGAGAATGGTTACTCAAACCACAGTCGAAACGAGCCCCCGAAAGACAAAAACATCCTGCGTCATACACAAACGTTAGCGCTCGTGAAGTCCACGTTTAGAGGAAATTCTAACAGAGCTACAAACCGGATACAGCTGATAACACATTAGCGTCTCTCGAATACCTTCACTATACTCAACTTCTCAAGCATCACCACATAATTTTCGTTGACGTTCTGTCATAACCGCCATGACACTTCCATTCGCACCTGCACCTTCCAAATCATCGTTAGGAGCGTGGGGAAGTAACAGGTAGCCACTACAGTAGTAGTGCTGCTAGCATAGTTATCGCAATAAAATTTATTAAACGGAAGTGTCTTACCTGTAAAAGAATCTCAGAATCAGCAAAGCGAGGAAACGCTGGCGGCAAGGCATCGAAGAAGAGGTGTGAGCAGTGCCGCGCCACCAGCATGTCTTGCCCCGTCGCATAGTTCACGTGACTCCTCGACGCCGGTCAGGTGATCACTCCGAGCGCATAGAAACCACGGCAAAAATTTAGACAACGCGAAATAGACTTCACGACGTCCGATTCCTGGTCACGTGATAAACGTGTCTTCTACACGGCGTACGCGCCAAAAAAAGCAAGACAATTTTTTATGGTATTTTCTTTTCTCACGGGTCACGTGGGCATCTCTCGTCTAAAACTTCGGCCTTGAGCGTGAATCTAGAAGACACGGCAGCTCTTGACGGCACGATAGAAGGCCTATTTCTAAGAGTGTATGAGCATAGAAAGGGTCATGTATTACATAAGCCTGGTGATGATGTTGAGTGGTCTCACTTATAATTTTAAAAGAGCAGTGGTAGTTTACTGGTGTTGTGATTCTAATAATAATAATAATAATTTATTTCACCAATGACACTTGGTGGGGGGATACAGACAAAAAGGTGCAAAAACTGCAGCTTGACAAGGTCTGACCCCCCTTTGTACACTCGACAGATAAAGCAATGACAAAACAGCAAACCAGACAATGCAAAGCGAACAGCAATGACAAAGAGCAAACCAGATGAATCACGGAGTTAGACAATGGTAATGAACACAATGCATTAAGATGCATAAAACAAAAAAGCTATGAGAACACACGAAATAATATGACTATCCTAGTGAACATACATGGCCTTTATTGAGCGAATTGAAAGATAGCTGATGTTAATGTTGTTTTGGATATGGGAATTAATATGTCGTGGAAGATTATATGAAACCAACTGTGAGCCATAGTTAGTTCGTGCACACGGTGTGAAGTAGGGCTCATTGTAGCGTAGTGAATAAGAGGTTAATCTCATGGTTAAATTGGCTAGGGCTAGAAAGATGTGATTATTTTGCTTTACTGAAGTTGCATATGTAATGGGCATACGGTACTTATAGAGATCCGTAATTCTGATTATGCTAAATTTCGCGAAGAGGAATCCTGTTGGATGTAAAAAGGGAACGTTTGCTATGTGACGAAGTACCTTCTTCTGACACAAAACTAACCTTTCAAGATTTGTTTGCGTTGTGGTTCCTCAAACTAGGTGACAGTATGTGAGGTGAGGGTAAACCAGTGCGTTATAGGTCATAACTTTTGCCTTAGTTGGAAGGACGTTTCTGTGTCGACGTAGAATGCCGATCACGCGCGATATTTTGTTAGTGATGTAACCGACGTGCTTATCCCACGACATCGTATCAGTGAAAAAAAAATGACCATGATGAGCCTTTGGGGGTGAAAATCGTTAACATGCACGGTGCTTTTTTTGTTGAATTTTATTGTAAGAATGAATATCATTAAGAGTAGGACAAAGGAAATACTCTTGCGATTCAATAAATAATAGCAGTCTTTGTCTTTGCCGCTGCCTTCTTCAGACAGGATGTGATGACGTCACGCAGTCTGTAGCAACGCATTGACAGTTACTGGAAAAAAGTGTAGCAATAGAAAAATGGTGTGTATTCCCCTGGACGGATTTATAATGAGCACTGTTTTTGAATAAGAGGAGTGCGTGTGCTTAGAAATAGTTTGATGCTGGTTTTCTTCTTTGTTCAAGTGTTTCTTTTCGCTTTTTCCCCCTTGTTGTCTGACAAACATGCGCTGACATCGCTGAGCGTGTTCTGACATGCTTTCCCTTCTACATGTAGTTTTTTTTTTGTTTTTTTGAAAAGAAACATTCTTGACGATGTCGATAGTGCTGCCCCGAATGGGAATAGTGCTAGAACAATTCTTAATAATTTTGCGAGTCATTTAGTTCAGAGAGTAGCCGCGAGGGGGACAGGTGTGTGACTTTATTCAGGAGGAACAAAGCGTCATTATTCAGTTAGCTGCCTGGCTCTCGGATGGGATGGACAGGTCTTGCTGAACCATTTTTTTTCCTCTACAGTAAGACTTTGGGAATGAAATGCTTAATTCCTACAATCTCCTCTCATGCATGGTGTTTTTCTGCAATAGTTTCCATGCAATCATTATAGTAGAATAAAGGAAATAATATTGGGATAGTGATTCTGTAGTATCTGCAAAGCTACTAGAATAAGAATTAGGCTGGGTTCACGTTGGCAGAGCGTTTAATGACCAGCTCTCCGGGGACAGCTGCTGATCAGCTGTCGGCCAGCTGACGAATGCCAACAGCAGGTCACGAGCCTCGCTCCGCCATAGCTCGGTCGTCGTCGTCGTCTACATCATTCCTCCCTCCTAAGGCTGTGAACCTGTAACGGGCAGGAGGTCTTCTTAGGGTATCTCCGCGGAGGCTCTGCTGTTGGGTTTCCAGGTGGCTGTTGTGGGAAGACGACGTCGAGTGCAGGAGGCGCAGACGAAGCCTGGGGCCTCAAGTTGATGTCCATGGTCAGGCTCAGGGGAATCGTCCCAGGTTCCCGTGGACGACCTGAACACAGAGAAGCATTCGGCGACCCGACATCTGACGACACTCTACTCTTCAAGTGGTCAGCATGAATGCGGCGCCGTTTTCTGCCATCCAGTTGAACATCATATACAACGTTGCCTTCACGACTGATGACCACACATTTGACCCAATGATGTTTACGGGTTGGATCTTTCACTCAAACCTTATCCATAGTGACAAAACTTCTTGTCACCCTTTTTGGAGAGGAGTGCGAAGACTGTCCTGAGTAGTCCTGTGTGGGCGGGCGAACTAAATCTAGCTTGAACCTGAAAGGTCTCTTGTTAAGCAAGTCGCAAGGTGTTTTTCCGGTGATGTGAGGTGAAGATCTGTACTTAGACAGAAACGTTCCTAGAGGGTCTTCCTCCCTTCCACATTTAGCGCGACGCAAGGCCTGCTTCATTGACCTGACGAAATTCTCCGCCTGTCCGTTTTATTTCGGGTGGTAGGGCGGTGTTAAGATGTGGCGGATCCCATAAGTCCCTGGGAATGACTTGAACTCCAAACTGGTAAACTGTGGCCCGTTGTCAGTAACCAACTGTTCAGGAAGGCCTTGACGCAGGAAAATTTCGCGAAAAGCGTTAATCGTGTCATTCGCGGTTACTCGACCCAATTTGATTATTTCCGGCCACTTACTGTACGCATCTATGACAATCAAGTAGTTGTCCTTCTCGTACTCTGCAAAGTCTGCGTGGAATCTACTCCATGGGTGTTCCGGACGTTCCCAACGATGCAAAGGTACAGGCTTGGGATCGTCTCCGATGGAAGCGCAGGACTCGCACGTTTTGACTGTAGCTACAATGTCCTTATCTATTCCTGGCCACCAAACGAAAGATCTGGCAAGCATCTTCATTTTCGTTTAGCCTAGGTGTCCCTCATGAAGTACGTCCAAAATGCATTTGCGAAACTTGGTGGGAATGACTGTGCGCATTCCAAGCAAAATGCAACCGTGAGAAATAGAGAACTCACTCTGACGCTGAACATAGGCACGAAGTTCTGGCATGTCGACTGCAGCTGAATCGCCCTGTAGCAAGCGACGCTGAACTTCAGCTAGCACTGCGTCTTTCCTAGTCTCTTCTGCAATAGAAGTCGCCGTAACAGGTAAAACTGACATGACTTCTAGCGAGACCACATTGACGTCTTCAAATTCAACGATGTTGTCACTGGATATTTGTCGTTGAAAATCATGATCCGGTCCAACGGCCAGCCTAGATAGTCCATCGGCGTTTCCCATTAGTTGTGTTGGTTTATACTGGATATCGTAGACGTAACCCATCATGATTAAAGCCCAACGTTGTAACCTGTTAGCTGCAGTAACCGGGATACCCTTCTTCGGACCAAAAATGGTGGTGAGGGGTTTATGATCTGTAAACAACGTGAACTTCCTTCCTCAGAGGTATTGATGGAACTTTTTTAAACCGAAGATGATGGCTAGAGCTTCTTTCTCTATTTGAGCATAGTTCCTCTCTGTGCAATAGGTTTTTCCTTCCCGTCAACCTTATGATAGATGACAGCACCCAGACCTTCTGAAGATGCATCAGCTGCTAAATAGATCGGTCTCTTGGGATCAAAATGGGTCAAGGCGTCGACGGCTGTCAACCGCTGTTTAAGTCCATCAAAAGCGTCTATGCATTCCTCAGACCAGCACCAAGGCTTGTTTTTACGAAGCAACTTGTTTAGTGGTGCTGATAAATCTGCCAATCCTGGTATAAACTTACTGTAGTGCTGCACCATGCCAAGAAATGCTCTCAGTTCTGAAACGTTGGTCGGCTCTGGCATGTTCAGAACTGCAGATACCTTTTTCGGTGAAGGGGAGAATCCGTTAGCCGACACCACTTGTCCAAGGTATTCTACCTCTTCTTGCAAGAAGGCGCATTTCTCCTCCTTCAGAACGAAACCATACTCTTGCAGCCTTAGAAAAACGGTCTCCAGATTTTTCTTGTGCTCATTATCGTCACAGCCAGTCACAATATTATCATCCAGGTAACAGGCAACATGGTCTAAACCTGCTGTTATTTGCTCCATAGTACGCTGAAAGATCGCTGGGGCAGAAGCAATTCCAAATGGCATACGATTAAATTGATACAAGCCTCTGTGCGTAGTAATCACCAACACTTTCTTAGCCTCTTCATCTAATTCCATTTGCAGGTAGGCTTCGGAAAGGTTCAGCTTTGAAAATTTCTGGCCACCATTCAGTTTAGCAAAAAGTTCTTCTGGCCTCGGAAGTGGGTACTGTGTAACACCAACTGTGGATTAACCGACACACTAAAATCTCCACACACTCTTACTGCTCCGTTCGGCTTCGGCACGACCACAATTGGTGTCGCCCAATCCGAGTATTCAATTGGCGTGAGCACTCCGATCCTGACCTGCCTATCCAAATCCTCCTCAACCTGTGAACGTAAGGCGAATGGTATAGGTCTCGGTGTAAAGAACTTGGGCGTTGCATCAGCTTTCAACTGCACGTGAACCTTAATCTTCTGGCACCTACCAAGTTCCTTCCTGAACAAGTCCTTATGCGACTGTATAACAGTGGCAAAGGAACCCGGCAAGGAATCCACGGCTCCTACAAACAGCCCATTAAGATCGACTCCCAGATTTTCGATCCAGTCTCTTCCAAGGAGATTTGTGTGAGTAGATTCAGTAACTACTATCTCTAGTCGATGACTGCGTCCTTGATACGACACGTCTACTTGCCCTTGTCCCTTGAGAGCAATGCGATTCTGGTTGAATCCTTGTAAACTGTACTTGGGTTGACTAAGCTCAGGCTTCCCAAGTTTTAACCACGACTGGTGATCGAGCAGCGTGTGCTTTGATCCTGTGTCAACCTGTAGCTCTATATCTTGTCCTAAAATAGTGCAAAGAACGAACTTGCCATCTCTTTCCTCCGAGAGGAGTACGTTCGTGACGGATTTTACGTTTGACTTCGCGGCCTTCGATTTACTCTTACACATCTTGGCAATATCGCCTCTCTTCTTGCAGAAACGACATTCTTCTAGCTTAAATCGACACGTGTTTTCGGCGTGATTAAAATTTCCACATCGGAAACATCTGATTGCTTTCGGGTCTCTATCTTTGTCTTGCACCTTGGCAACTGATGATGCCGAATATTTTGAATTCCTGTCAGCTTCCAGCTGTCGCGATTCCAACTCAGCGGAGAGAACACTTTCCGACAAGCGAAGCGCAGTGTTGATGGTTAGATCTTTCTCTAGAACCAACCTAGCCCGGAGCCTTTGGTCATGCAACCCAACTAGAAATGCTGTGAGCAACGATGACGCTCGAATATCAGCCTCAGATTCATATTCGCAGTTCGAAATTATCGCTCGCAGTCTTGTTCCCCCACCGATTCAGTTTCCGTCTGTTTGACCGAGAAAAGCTTCGCTCTCTCAAACACTTTGAAACGCTTTGGCGCATAGAACTCATCTAACTTCCGAACAAGGTCTCCGAAAGAAACTTCAGCGACATCCCTCGGTTGAACCAAAGAGTAAAGCAACTTGAAGATGTCAGGTCCTAATGACGCTATCAGTAAGTTTCTCCGGTCGGTATCCACGACAATTCTCGCTACATCCAAAGACGCTTGAAACCTTATCTTGTAGAGTTTCCAATCCTCTGTTGCAGGATCAAAAATCCCAGGTCCGTGGAACCTGTGCGTAGATCATTCCCTGGGTTGGGTTGAGCCCTCAGAAGTTGCCTCCAACGTAGTCATCTCGTCGCCAGTGTAGTATCTGCAAAGCTACTAGAATAAGAATTAGGCTGGGTTCACGTTGGCAGAGCGTTTAATGACCAGCTCTCCGGGGACAGCTGCTGATCAGCTGTCGGCCATCTGACGAATGCCAACAGCAGGTCACGAGCCTCGGTCATAGTCATAGCTCGGTCGTCGTCGTCGTCTACATCAGATTCAATAAATAACAGGTCCCCTGTCTAGAGCGTAGGCGTGCTTGAGCCACGCACCTGCATGATGACGTCATACCGCGACACTATTGTTTCAGGTTGACCTTGTCCAGAGGAGCATTAGTGGAAAAAAACAGTGTAGCCCTGAGACAATAGGATGACGTCACGACCAATGAGAACGGCCTGCAGGGGGCGCAAGGATTCACTTCTCTCTTGGACACTGGCTGGTGTAGACACGTTAATTCTGCTCCTAGCAATTGCGTTGGCCGTCAGTGGAAGAGCGTAGCTTGGGTGGTGTTCTGTCTGCCTCTGATGGGGTGCGGATGTATGGTTTGTCACTGGTGAATGGCGTTTGACGATGCAGGTGGATTTTGTGACGAGCGGATTTACAATGAGGGAATGTAGTGTACGTGTCCAATGATGGTGAGTGCCTTTTCACTCTGTTCAAGTGTTTGTTTTCCTCTGTTGCCCAGCAGTCGCGCGATTTGTCCTGACGTGTCCTGACATGCCTCGATATGCATGCTTTCCTTCTACATGTAGTTTTTCTTTTTGACAAGGAACATTCTTGATTATGTCGATAGTGCTCTTTAATGGGAGTAGTGCTATTCTTAATAATTTTACGATTAAATTAGTTCAGAAATCAACCGCAAGAGGGACAGGTGCATGACTTTATAGAGGAGAAAAAGTATTACGATTCAGTTCCGTGCCTGGCTGTCGGATGGAGTAGACGCATCGTTCTGCGCTCCTTGTTACCCGTACTCTGTGTTGATTTGTTGAGTGCCTAGTCCTCTTATTAGCCATTGATGTAGTTTACATGTTAGGATATTTTGTTCTTTTGCAAGTCTCATTTAGTAAGACTTTGGAATTCGCAATAATTTCCTATGCGATCGTTATAGAAGAATAAAGGAAATAATATTGGGATAGTGATTCAATAAATAATAGGTTCCCTGTCTAGAGCGTACGCGTCCTTGAGCCACGCAGGTGCACGATGACGTCACGACCAATGAGCAACGCAAGAGGAGGGCGCAGGAATGCTCTTCCCACTTAGCCTTTCGCAGGTGGTCGCCGCAGCGGGCGCTAAGAGCGCGCGCATGCGTAGCTGCCACGGCGCGTCGCCCCAGTCAGTTGCTCGCTGGCTGTCGCGGAGAGCAGACGTGTCCTCGGTCACTCCGCAGTCCCCGCGCTCACTCAGTTTGTGTCAGGCTGTCGGAAGGAGCAGTCGCATCGGTCTGCGCTCCTGTTGTGGTGAGCTGATTTGTTGTGTAACTAATGCTTTTGCCAACTTTGTCCCCGCGTTGTTTGCGATTTTCATGCCCGTGCACGTCTGGCGCTGGTTGCTGTTGTCCGGGCATCACCGCCATTTTCTATCTTCTTCTGCCTTGGTAATGAGAGTAGGGCGGGCGTGATTCTTAATAATTTTGTCGTGAGATTAGTTGAGAAAGTAAAGCATAGCTGTGATGCTTTGCAACCTGCCTCTGTGCTCCGTCGCCCGGCGATGGTCAGCGGCCGTTCGGGACCGCTTTCTTCAAGATGGCATCGTTGATCTTCAACTAAACTTCTTCTCTCCGCTCTATCTCTATCTATTTTTTCTTTTTTGTGGACTCTCGTAGTGCACAACGCTGAGCTGGTCTGGACACAAGTTAGACGCCCCCAATCACTCCCTGGAGGGGGCTGATTAATGTGGGGGGTCCCAATTAGCTCTAATCGCTAATTAAATCTTGTTCAGGACAGTTGAGCGTTGTGCACTATGAGAGTCCAGCCCCTACTACTCCTGTAACCTGTTTTCAAGACTTTGTGAGCAATTTCCTGTTTGAGGCTTCACCAAGTGCAGCTTATTCTGCTCTTGTGTGCTCCATAATCGCTGCCATTTCCGGTTCATAGCATTAATCAAAAATAATCTGGGGTCTTGAACACGGACATAAAAGCCTCTTATGTAAGCTGAAAGTGCAGCTGCGCGATCCGCATTTCCGTTACCCTGTATGCCCACGTGGCACCTAGCAGAGGGTTAAACGAGAGCCCCTGTTAGCTATCGTGTTAGCTAGATGTCGCGCTCGCTGCGGGAGAGCTTTTTTGTTTTTGCGACTGAACATATTGCCTACAAAGAGCTGAGGGAATCTGTATGGATGACTGATGACACAATGCGATGTTGTAAAATGTAGTTGAGTGTTATGATGATCGCATGACTGAATATCGACATGTCTTTGTGTAAATGGTGAGTTACTGTGACTGTCGCACTTACCATGGCACAAAATACACCAGCATTAGTCTTCGATCCGTTCGTGTAAAACGCCACGTGCTTTCAAAAGCTTTCCCATAAACCCTCGATCGAACTCCTGCTGAAGCACAGCCGTGGAAGTATCGCTTTTCCTGTACTTCGTCAGTGAAGAGTTGGAATGTGGTGGTGGTTGCCATGGAGGCAGGCTCCCACCATACTCTAAAGGTGAACTGTTGTAGTGGGTAAAATCATAAAATTCAACTTCTCGTAACACTCGCATGCAGAAAGGAGGAACGACTGAAGACTTGTTAAAGAACAGTTGTTCAAAAGGCGTCCTTATAACGCATGAGAGCGCCGCATGTTGAGGATAAGTAGGCATTTTTAGCACGTACATGACACCAAGATAAGCTCGTCGCGTTCCTAGACCACCGCTCATTGCATTCGACGTATAGGCATTGAACGGGTGACGTTCGGAATGCTCCAAGGACCAGCCGCAAGCCCTGATGATGTATGGGATCTAAGCACTTTAGGACAAATTGGCGTGCCGATTCATAAACTACACATCTGTAGTCCAGCCTGAACCGAATTGTACACATGTAGACCCTGTACAATGTTTCTCTGTCTGCCCCCGTGTGAGAGGGGACTTTTAAAGGGTTGAATGATTTCATGCATTTAGCCTTCAAGGTTTTTACGTGGGGGAAGGAAAGCAAGCTTTTTGTCAAAGACTAGACCTAGAAATTTATATTCAGTCCCTACAACAAGATCGCTGCCGTTCATTTTAAGTGATGGCTCGGGAGACATTTCTCTAACTCTTGAAATTGGTACACATAAGGTCTGGTCTGGGGAGAACTTAAAGCCATTTTCACTAGACCATTCCGTCAGCCTGCTAATTGTGAGCTGCAGCGGTCTTTCACACATGGCTAGGTTGCAGGAAGAATATGATATTTCGACGACACCAACATACAGCGAGTACTTGACTGAGGTGGTTATAACCTTAGAGATAGAGTTCATTTTAAGAATAAATAGAGTAACGCTCAAAACAGATCCTTGAGGAACACCATTCTCCTGTCGGAAGGAGCAGTCGCATCGGTCTGCGCTCCTGTTGTGGTGAGCTGATTTGTTGTGTAACTAATGCTTTTGCCAACTTTGTCCCCGCGTTGTTTGCGATTTTCATGCCCGTGCACGTCTGGCGCTGGTTGCTGTTGTCCGGGCATCACCGCCATTTTCTATCTTCTTCTGCCTTGGTAATGAGAGTAGGGCGGGCGTGATTCTTAATAATTTTGTCGTGAGATTAGTTGAGAAAGTAAAGCATAGCTGTGATGCTTTGCAACCTGCCTCTGTGCTCCGTCGCCCGGCGATGGTCAGCGGCCGTTCGGGACCGCTTTCTTCAAGATGGCATCGTTGATCTTCAACTAAACTTCTTCTCTCCGCTCTATCTCTATCTATTTTTTTTCTTTTTTGTGGACTCTCGTAGTGCACAACGCTGAGCTGGTCTGGACACAAGTTAGACGCCCCCAATCACTCCCTGGAGGGGGCTGATTAATGTGGGGGGTCCCAATTAGCTCTAATCGCTAATTAAATCTTGTTCAGGACAGTTGAGCGTTGTGCACTATGAGAGTCCAGCCCCTACTACTCCTGTAACCTGTTTTCAAGACTTTGTGAGCAATTTCCTGTTTGAGGCTTCACCAAGTGCAGCTTATTCTGCTCTTGTGTGCTCCATAATCGCTGCCATTTCCGGTTCATAGCATTAATCAAAAATAATCTGGGGTCTTGAACACGGACATAAAAGCCTCTTATGTAAGCTGAAAGTGCAGCTGCGCGATCCGCATTTCCGTTACCCTGTATGCCCACGTGGCACCTAGCAGAGGGTTAAACGAGAGCCCCTGTTAGCTATCGTGTTAGCTAGATGTCGCGCTCGCTGCGGGAGAGCTTTCCTAGACCACCGCTCATTGCATTCGACGTATAGGCATTGAACGGGTGACGTTCGGAATGCTCCAAGGACCAGCCGCAAGCCCTGATGATGTATGGGATCTAAGCACTTTAGGACAAATTGGCGTGCCGATTCATAAACTACACATCTGTAGTCCAGCCTGAACCGAATTGTACACATGTAGACCCTGTACAATGTTTCTCTGTCTGCCCCCGTGTGAGAGGGGACTTTTAAAGGGTTGAATGATTTCATGCATTTAGCCTTCAAGGTTTTTACGTGGGGGAAGGAAAGCAAGCTTTTTGTCAAAGACTAGACCTAGAAATTTATATTCAGTCCCTACAACAAGATCGCTGCCGTTCATTTTAAGTGATGGCTCGGGAGACATTTCTCTAACTCTTGAAATTGGTACACATAAGGTCTGGTCTGGGGAGAACTTAAAGCCATTTTCACTAGACCATTCCGTCAGCCTGCTAATTGTGAGCTGCAGCGGTCTTTCACACATGGCTAGGTTGCAGGAAGAATATGATATTTCGACGACACCAACATACAGCGAGTACTTGACTGAGGTGGTTATAACCTTAGAGATAGAGTTCATTTTAAGAATAAATAGAGTAACGCTCAAAACAGATCCTTGAGGAACACCATTCTCCTGTCGGAAGGAGCAGTCGCATCGGTCTGCGCTCCTGTTGTGGTGAGCTGATTTGTTGTGTAACTAATGCTTTTGCCAACTTTGTCCCCGCGTTGTTTGCGATTTTCATGCCCGTGCACGTCTGGCGCTGGTTGCTGTTGTCCGGGCATCACCGCCATTTTCTATCTTCTTCTGCCTTGGTAATGAGAGTAGGGCGGGCGTGATTCTTAATAATTTTGTCGTGAGATTAGTTGAGAAAGTAAAGCATAGCTGTGATGCTTTGCAACCTGCCTCTGTGCTCCGTCGCCCGGCGATGGTCAGCGGCCGTTCGGGACCGCTTTCTTCAAGATGGCATCGTTGATCTTCAACTAAACTTCTTCTCTCCGCTCTATCTCTATCTATTTTTTTTCTTTTTTGTGGACTCTCGTAGTGCACAACGCTGAGCTGGTCTGGACACAAGTTAGACGCCCCCAATCACTCCCTGGAGGGGGCTGATTAATGTGGGGGGTCCCAATTAGCTCTAATCGCTAATTAAATCTTGTTCAGGACAGTTGAGCGTTGTGCACTATGAGAGTCCAGCCCCTACTACTCCTGTAACCTGTTTTCAAGACTTTGTGAGCAATTTCCTGTTTGAGGCTTCACCAAGTGCAGCTTATTCTGCTCTTGTGTGCTCCATAATCGCTGCCATTTCCGGTTCATAGCATTAATCAAAAATAATCTGGGGTCTTGAACACGGACATAAAAGCCTCTTATGTAAGCTGAAAGTGCAGCTGCGCGATCCGCATTTCCGTTACCCTGTATGCCCACGTGGCACCTAGCAGAGGGTTAAACGAGAGCCCCTGTTAGCTATCGTGTTAGCTAGATGTCGCGCTCGCTGCGGGAGAGCTTTCCTAGACCACCGCTCATTGCATTCGACGTATAGGCATTGAACGGGTGACGTTCGGAATGCTCCAAGGACCAGCCGCAAGCCCTGATGATGTATGGGATCTAAGCACTTTAGGACAAATTGGCGTGCCGATTCATAAACTACACATCTGTAGTCCAGCCTGAACCGAATTGTACACATGTAGACCCTGTACAATGTTTCTCTGTCTGCCCCCGTGTGAGAGGGGACTTTTAAAGGGTTGAATGATTTCATGCATTTAGCCTTCAAGGTTTTTACGTGGGGGAAGGAAAGCAAGCTTTTTGTCAAAGACTAGACCTAGAAATTTATATTCAGTCCCTACAACAAGATCGCTGCCGTTCATTTTAAGTGATGGCTCGGGAGACATTTCTCTAACTCTTGAAATTGGTACACATAAGGTCTGGTCTGGGGAGAACTTAAAGCCATTTTCACTAGACCATTCCGTCAGCCTGCTAATTGTGAGCTGCAGCGGTCTTTCACACATGGCTAGGTTGCAGGAAGAATATGATATTTCGACGACACCAACATACAGCGAGTACTTGACTGAGGTGGTTATAACCTTAGAGATAGAGTTCATTTTAAGAATAAATAGAGTAACGCTCAAAACAGATCCTTGAGGAACACCATTCTCCTGTACAAAAGGACGCGAAAGGGTTGTGCCGAGTTAGACCCTTAACGATCTCCCTTGAAGGAAGTCGGCGATGCAGTGGAACAGACGACCACGTATTCCACATGAATGCAAAGCAAATCAAGCAAGATTTCATATCGCCATGCGGTATCATAGGCCTTTTCAAGGTCAAAAAACAGACACACAATGTTGTTCTCGTACAAAGGCTTCACGTATGAATGTTTCTAAACGAACAAGACGATCCGTAGTGGAACACCCTGTCCGAAAGCAGCACTAATATTGGTCAATGCACTCATTTTCCTCAAAATAGTGTTTGAGGCGCTTATTCACCATTCGCTCAAAACTCTTCCCAAGACGACTTCTGAGTACTACAGGCCAATAGTTTGATGGATTTGACGCATCGTTTCCTGGTTTTAAGACCGGGATAACGGTTGCAACCTCTTAACTAGAAGGGATATGTCCTCTTTGCCTTACAGTATTAAAGATATCAAGAAGACTCTCCAGAGAAGTGTGTGACAAATGCTGTAGCATGGAATTATTCGATCTGGTCCAGGCACTGTGACTTTTGATGATGACATTGCCCTTAACAATTCTATCATTGTAAAAGGCATATTGTCTGAGTACTTCTCATAAGCTCCACTACCAAAATTCTGTTTCTCCTTCTGTTGTTCCTACTATAATGTAAGGAGCTCGAAACCTCCTGAAAATGCTCACCAAGAGCATTGGCCTGTTCATTCATGTTCTGACACGCTGTGCCAATTACTTGAAACAATGGGTCAGTAAAGCTGCCATATTCACCCTCGATTTTGTCTGTCCCATACTGTTTTTGAGGGAGTCTTCGTACTTAAAGAGGATACAAAATTTCTCCACGATTCATGTTTAGCTTCTCTTCGTATCCGCCTTGCTTTAGCCCTGGTTTTTTAAATATAATTAATTTTTTTGTTGTAGGGTATCTTCTAAAGATCCTCCATGCACGGTTTTGTTCTTTACGAGCTGCCTCGCAATCACTCGTCCACCAAGGCTTTGGGCACTTGGGGAGGCGACTGGATGTTTGCGGAATGGAATTAGTGGCTGCCCTTATGATGGTGTCTGTAATCTTGATGCTGATTTGTTCAACACCCATACCTTGAGTAGAAGACAGTGAGAGATCGGCTTCTCTCTGAAACATGCCCCAATCTGCCACCAAGGGTATTTGCAAGGGTATTTGAAGGCCTGTGTAATTTTAAGGTAACTGGGAAGTGGTCACTTCCCCGAGGATTTTCATCCACTACCCAGTCTAGCATTTGGTAAATGTATGGGCTACACAGAGAGAGATCTATCGCAGAAAATGTCTGTGTAGCAGCGTTCACATATGTAGGTGTACCAGTATTGAGTAGACACACTGGCCTTGAGAGTAATAGCCGTTCTAACATTTTGCCACGACTATCTGCCCTTGTGCTGCCCCAAAAGTAGTTATGGGTATTGAAATTTCGCAATAGAAGAAACGGTGGGAGCTTATCTAACAGACTTTCGAGCTGTTTTTGTTCCACCAGGCCTGACGGCGGTAGATATAAGGAATATATGGTTAGGACCCCGTGAAGACATACCTGAACGGAAAGTGCCTCAAGTGTTGTTTTCAGTGGAAGGTGTTTTGGAGGGTCAGTCTTTGATGTGAGGATAGCAACACCTCCAGATGCACGTGTTGCACTAAGTATATCTTTTTGGAACAGGTTCCATCGTCGGAATGTATGTGTGTGTTGTCGATTCAGATAGGTCTCTTGTAATGCAAAACAGAGTGCATCATACCTGTCCGAACGATCATTGACATCGTCAAAATTGGAAAGGAGCCTTCGATAATTCCATTGAAGGATCGCCATAATAGAGAAAATGAGGGAGATGCGCACAAGAGGTGTCAAAGAAACGTCCATTACTTCTCCTTTGGGGGCATTATGGGCTGTCTCGAAACGTTTTTCGAGCAGCGGCTAGTTCCTTCGGCGATATATCAGGGAGTGAGCAACTCCCCGAAATATTGCCCTTAGGCTTTCTCTGGGATTGTGAGCTTGCGCTCGTGAACGAGCCTTGCGAGCTCGTGTCGTCATCACATTCCATGGAGCTTGCCTCCACGAGTTGCGATGACGAAGATGGCGTCTGTGAAAATGACGCCACGAAAGGGGATTGTGAAACTGTGGTTACCGTTACAGGAGTTGGAGAAAGAGGTATGCATGTTTCGTCACTTTGTGTTGTCTCTGTCTGTGTTGCACATGAGATCATTCTTGGTTCATCTTTAACGACAGATGAAAAGGATTTCTGCAACAGGAAGGGAGATGCCTTCTTCCTGGCTTCTGGGTAACTTAGTTTCTGTGTAACGTTGATGTGCATAACCTCCTTCTCAAACTTCCACTTTGGGCGCGACCTAGAGTACGAAGGGTGGTCACGTGAGCAGTTAGCGCAGTGATCAGGCCCTCTGCACTCTTTGGAGTTGTGGTCCTGCTTGCCGCAGCGAGCACAGCATGCAGACCATCTGCAAGCATCAGAAGGATGGCCGAAGCGCTTACATTTGAAACATCTAAGAGGGTTAGGAATATATGGCCGCAGTTCTCCAGTCAGATATCCTACCTTCAGTTTTTCTGGTAGAGTCGTGCAGTCGAATGTGAGTATTGTGTTCCGTGTCCTTATGTACTCATTGTTCTTCCTGATTTTTATTTTCCTTACATCAATCAACTTTTGGCTTTTTTAGATTTTCAAGAATCTCTTCCGAAGGAACATCAATGAGTTCCGCTAACGACACGACACCTCGGCAGGTATTAAGTGTCCTGTGTAAGGTTGATGTTATGTTGATTCCGAGCATCTGTCTGTCTTTCTGTCACCTGAGTGTACACATGGTTCGCGCTACTTGTTTTTTGTCATTTTCACACGCGACGGGCGCGTCAACCACGAGGAGGTCCAAAGTCTGTGCAAAACAGAAGACACGTGCTGGACAAGATGGCCGTCAACGAGGTGAGCGTGCACATTGAACAGCGAATTGTCATGAAGTTTCTCGTGAATGAAGGCGTAAAGTAATCTGAAATTCACAGAAGACTTCAGGCTCAGTATGGCCACGATACACTTAGCCGCAGTAAAGCGTTTGAGTGGTGCAAACGGTTCCCAGACGGCCGTACATCAGTGCAGGACGATCCCGGCCGGGGCCCAGTGTCAAGTTCCTGAGAACATCCAACTTGTGGAGCGCCTGATCCTCAAGGACCGACAGATAACATGTCTCGAACTGGCTCGACAGACGGACCTTTCTGTGGGAACGTTGAACACTATCACTCATGAACACCTCCAGTTTCGGAAAGTTAGTGCCCGTTGGGTCCCGAGGCCGCTCTCCGTGTTTGACCGGCAGAGAAGACTGGAAACCTCCCAAGAGCTAAGGTACCGTTTCGACACTAAAGGACAGCCATTCCTTGATCGGATCATCACGTGCGATGAAACGTGGGTGTACCATTTTACTCCTGAGTCTAAACGCGCATCAAAATCATGGAAGCATCCGGGCTTGCCAGCTCCCAAGAAGTTCCGAAGCACCCCGTCTGCGGGTAATGTCATGGCCACGGTTTCCTGGGACAAGGCTGGCTTTGTTCATGTTGATTTTCTGCCCAGTGGTACCACCATCAATAGTGCATGTTACTGCTAGGTTCTCAGGAATGTGCATAAGGCGCTGAAGCAAAAGCGGCCGGGCCTCATCACTAAAGAAGTCCTCCTCCTACAGGACAATGCACGACCGCATACCGCGTATCTCATGACACGCACCTTACAGGAACTTGGCTGGCAGTTGCTGCCACATCCCCCTTCAGCCCAGTTCTCGCCCCCAGCGATTTCGATCTCTTCGGGCCACTGAAGGCGTTCCTTGGGTGCCGCAACTTCAGCTGCGACGACGAGGTGAAGAATTCGGTCGGACCATGGCTGCTACGCGCCGGTAAGGATTTCTACGCTGCTGGTATCCAAGCCCTCGTGAAACGCTGGGACAAGTGCATTAGTGAAGCTGGAGATTACGTTGAAAAATAAAACTAATTTCTCGCCTGAAAGTTCATTTTACTTTTGCGAAAAATGAAAAGTCCCGGTTTGACTTGAACACCCCTCGTACAAACACTAAAAAAATCACTCATCAAGGCAACCCAGAGTGGTCAGGATCCTGCGCTTCTGCTACTTAGCTACAGTGAAACCTCAACAGGTGGGGTTCCTTTCTCAGCAGAGATGCTAATGGGTCGAAAACTGAGAACCACCATACCCACACTTCCCAAGCTCCTAAAGCCTCACTTCCCCACATCACAGCACAGAGATACACTCCGGAAGAGGCAGGCAGCCCAGCGTAAATATGCAGACAGGCACACAAGAAGCCTGAAGCCCCTAAGAACAAATCAGTCAGTGTGGTTTTGGCATGGAAAACGATGGGAAAGGGCAACGGTTATTCAAGTGGGGCCTCACCCACGATCATACCTGGTTTGCTCTTGGCCTTCGTCGTTGCCTTGGAGTTCCAAGAATGGCTTAGACTCGACAGGTTTTTGCTGAACCTGGTGAACTCCCGGTTGAGGGTCTACGGGAACGTGAATGTCAGCAGTTCCTCCGTTTGCGTGCGCATTATAGCCTACACCAGCTGCCCTTGAAAACTCAACACCGCCCTGAGAGCGACTTCTATCGAGTGGCGCGGGGTAGCCCGAGTAGCCCGAGTCTCTTCTCTGGCTTTGTAGCTCCACCTAAAGCCTCTTGTTCTATTTTGGCCCTGATCATTTGTGTGAGTTCATAGATACAAAGTTCCCCTCAAGTCTTAGCTAATTTTTATGCCCTGAAAAAAAAAGAAATTTTCTGCTTCTGCCAAAGTGTGCACGGATAGTGCTTCCAGAAATGGCAAGTCTGCCTCAGGCATTTGTAACAGAATCCGTAGGCGTAGTGGTGATTTCCTCAGAAATTCATTGCAGGGCGCTAAGCTTTCAAGGCGGGTATGCTTGGTGAAGTTTCCACTTACGGAATCTTTCTTAAATACGGGAAGAATCGTGGGGCACAACGGTAGCATAGCTGCACAGCTTTCCCGTTTTATTTGTATATATTATGACTTTAGAACACAGTACGTTAGAATATAGATTCATTATGAACGGCATTTCAACATTAAGATGCATAATCACACGACTGACGAAGAAAAAGACGAGCACCTTTTCTTACGAAGCTCAATAACTACCTAGAAACAAAAAGTGAAAACCTCAGACGAAAAAAGCAGGATACCTTGCTTGATTGAGTTGGGCGAAAATTGTTCATGATCCACATTAAGTTTGCGTGCCCGCACGCATTTTTGCTCGTATATGCGCGCAATAGATGCATTGAACAGTCAATTTCAAATGATTTTGGACAAATGCATGGTACGATTATCTGCATGACTGTGGTCCTACAGCATGAGATTGACAGTACAGTATGTAATTCGCTACGCCGGACTCACTACCAGAGTTTGTTTTGTGGTCGAACTGGGTGGGATCACCTAAGAAATTTCAGGGGGGTGTCGCAAAAATGCAGGGAGGGTGTACATACCCCCCCCCTGGGGGGTGTAGGGCAATCCCTAAGGACGACGCATTTCGCATCCGACTTCATCAACAGCTGCAGAGCTATATGCGTTTCTATTATCTGTGGACCCTACAGTTGATTTTTGCCCCATAGGATAGACAATGTTCACAAACTCACAATCTGCACTGGACTCTTGAGGGTGCTCACTTGACAACACAGGCATACGATAGTGCCTCGCACATAGTGACTGATGTGTTGATGGTTTATCAGCACGTGCATGAAGCAGAACATAGGATGCTTCTCCAGTGGGTTCCAGCCCATTGTGGAGCTGTGGGAATGAGCTGTGGGAATGAACAGGGTGACAGTGGCGCAGAACCAGCTCTCTCATCTCAGTGACGGACGAGTATTCCGCTGCTGAGAGGAGCTCCATTCTTCGCTTCGTTCTTCCGTGTCCAGTTCCGCCCCTGACTTCCCACCAATTGAGAATTGCGTTATCTCCACCACGTTATACCACAAAGCACTTCTAGTCAATATACTGGACTACTTCATCGGATGCGCCTCAATGTGATTTTTATAGCTAAGTGGCGTTACCGCGTGTGACAAGTTCATGCTCCTAGATGCTGTCACTGCAGCGATCTGGAAGGTCTAGGAAGACATGCCTTTCCACTGCCAGCACTCTCAATCTTCCTGAAATACATTTACAGGATTCCTTAATGTGTTGGACTCGTGCACCCTTACACGGTCAAATCTGATCTGTCCACGACCCAATCCAGACCACCAGTGGTCTGCACTCACCGCTTATACCGTGCATTCTGTTAATGGCACACTTACCTGCAACCTCGTGATCGCATCCGCAGAAAAAGCACGTTACACGACCCACAGAGAGAGTAATCCACCCAGAAATACAAAGCGGTTTTTTACTCCTTTACACGTGCCCGTACAGTAAAATTGTAAACTTCTTATGGGTCCTCTGCAGCTGAAAAGGCCGCAAAAGGAGTTAGTGTTGATGGCAGGCGGTAAGAGCGAGCTCCTTCTGGAGTTTCGTTTAAAAAATAGCCCAAGATACCATGCTAGATATTTCCATTTAAACCAACATATAGACACGACATTGTAACAATAAACATAACAATACGACTAGCGAATTCGTAATACTGCCAAAGATTTCATGTACTTCAAAAATGAAGACATGATCTAGCCTTCGTTTGAAAGTATTGTCGTCGTATCTTCATATCTTCGTCGTTACAAGTGAAAGTTGAGAGTTCGCCGATCTCAACTTTTCAAAAAGACAGCTTGGTCAAAGGAGATTCTCCTTTGCCTTCTGTCGCGTCACGGAGCTCCTTTTTAGGTGTCACTTTGTGCAAAAAGTTGGAATATGCCTGTATTTCAGTTGTATAACTCATAACATAAGATATTTGAAAACAAAATAGGTTCGTCCATCACATGAAATGTGGAAACGTGTAGAAAGAACGGAAAGAGCGTAGAGACCTGATTTGTGGCAAGACAGCGCACGATGTGAGTGGTGATATGAAGAAGGCATGACCGGATTAGGCGATACACATCGTATGATCACAAATCATTTCAACCATTATATTATGAGAACCATTAAAAAAAACAGTTCACACGCAGCAGCCGTTACAACTTCGTAACAGCCCTTTCATTTTTTTAGCACAGCAGTCTACCCTGTGAGGCAACTCATTATTCAGTTGTTCAGGCACGAAATCGATTAAATAATTCGTTCGTTCACAAAAAGTGTATGCTTGCTATTTGAAAATACGATTGCTTGCTTACTGCGATGTGCGTAGGAGGGAGTCGAATCTAAATCCTATAGCTGTTATGCGACTCACCGAACCCCCCAAAATTACGAAGCAAGCAACCCTAGCGGCAAACATCGCAACTCACCCTCTCTTTACACTACTCTTGTCTTCTACTGTCGTCTGATGGAGGCATAGCCCACCGCACAAACGCAGGGCGTTCTCTTGCAAGAAACACGTTTTCGTCTGGGAGTACGCGTCTGAGTACGTCTGAGTAGAGCCCTCCACGGGCCCCCGACCCGACCTGGCCCACGGGCCGAGCCGGGCTTGTTATTGGCTGTGTGCTCCGGGCCGGGCTGAGCCCGGGCCGACAAAATACGCTAGAACCGCGGGCCGGGCCGTTAAAATACGCCACCACCGCGGGCCGTGTTTCCGAGAGTCAGGCCTGGCAGGGCCACGCAGCTAATTCCACACAATGGAGATGCATTAGTTCATATCATCATGCGCTTGCGTCATTCCTGTGCATATTTTGCCAAGACAAGCAAGGGATACTGCATTAGGCACATGATTCGACCCTCTAGAACATTCTGAAAGCCACTTTACATTGGCTTGGCACAATCTTTCGCACAATTGGCTTCACAATCGCTTGGCAAAGCTTGGTGAGAGGGGTATGGACTGGGAGAAGGAGTTTGTCGAGAGCATCCTCTACCTCCGCAAAATCTTGACAGTGTAACGATAACGCCCATGCCCGCGTACGTTCTGGATTTAATTTGGTCTGGTGCAGTTATGGTGTTAAACCGCCATCAATTGTATGTTTGTCTTCTCTCATTACAAATTTACTGATAAATGTGTTTGATAATCGCCAGAAACGCGTACGTCGCGGCTGGAAATACTATGCCGGAATCTGCTCGCCGGGTCACCGGGCCGGGCCGGGCAATTTTGGTGACACTGGACTACCAATGCAATGCTTGTGAAACAGAATGAGACATAGTTGCTTAGTTTTGCCATTTTTGTCCGTAGTTCTTTTCCTTCGCAGTAACCCTCTCCCACATATTCACTATTTGCGTTGTCTATGTACCACCTTACCACCTATAGAAGTGCAGAGGCTGCACGAAACCTCGTGTGTAAATAAATTTGTTCGTTTCGGAGATTCCTTGTGACTCTCTACTGTACTGCATCTCTTCTGAACTTTGCTTCAGACTTCATTGTCTTCTGCTCTATTATAACACCTTGCATGTGTGCAAAGTATTCCGGAAGAGGCCTCCCGTTTTTGACAATCAGTGCCCATAGGCCGCGTTGTACGGGTAAGAGGGTTAATGTATAGTCACAATGTCGCCAACCTGACGTCACACTCACGCCACACCTTACGTGCAAGAATTAAAAACCGTACTCCTGCCCATACACCCATGAAGTGGGCGAATAGTGAAGCAGTAATTCATTACATATCCAGTAAAGAACTTTCTGTTCTGTTCTACACCAATGTGCTTCTACCAACTAGTGCATAGAGGTCCCAATAAAGCTGTCGTTGTTGGTGTATCCCTTTCACGAGAATGTCTCTATCCGCTCAAGGGTCCATTAATTGAAACGACGACTGATAACTTACTGGTCGTATATATCAATGCCAAACGAAGTTAACTTGGACTTGGCGGCGGCCTTTTTAAATTGATCCAGTAGGGCCTTGTCCTCGTCAAGAACATGGTAATCTTCTTTGTAGTTCAAGCCCTCGGGTAACACGCCAAACGTATGAAAAAGGTAGTCGCAAAGCCCATCGGGAGGAAAAGGGTACCCTATTTTCATGGACAGCTTATAACTGCATACCAACGGTCTCCATTGTAGAGGCTTTCCTGCATGAAAAGAGGAGGGAGCTTTTCATTAGTGAAACTAATGAAACAGAGGCTTACAGCACTTCCACTGTAAAACTAATCTATTTCCGAAGTCATTCTTTGTTCTGCGCCTGTCGATTGCAGTTGTTTTTCTGCTTCTTCTGCAACTATCAACGACCAGAAACTATTTCCTAATGAGTCACAAAACAGCTCTACGAACAGTCTCATATCATTATGCTTTGTATGGAAGAACGTGGATCGCTATATCCCAATAAGAAATTGATTTGCTTCTAGCCAGCGTCTTTACTACAAAACAATGTCATTCAAAGAGTATAGTACGCGTGAGTTTCTTTCATTCTTGGAACGGGATCACGTCACAAGGTTCTAATGTATAGCAACACCACACTCCAGGCGCTGGAGGTGGGGGAGATTTGGCACTCCTAGCTAATGACAGACCCAACAGAGAAAACCTGCAGGTCGTGAGGGAACCGTCTGCGAGCACATCACGATGACCTCGCGGAGCAATACAGCAGTGACAACATATTCACATGAAATTCGTAATTGGGGGGGGGGGGGGTTACGGTCTGAAATGGCATCCTTTGGTTGGACAATTTGGAATATGTTTAGAATTGCCCTTTCTTCTCGATATTACAACAACATTGACATTTAAGCGTCGAGCATTCTGAATGGTTGATGGCGCGAGCTGATAAAGTGACGTGTGGCTATTGTCGCCAGGACATCGCAGGGCGGGGCATGAGCGCGAAAGTGTTCAGTGAATATTCGGTCGGCGTGGAGCCAATAATTACTTTTTTCTCACAACTATATTTTGAATACCTTCACTGTCGGCAACGTATCAGAATGGATGTAAAAAAAGCGCCCTTCGTATACCAGATCGTTGTCCCTTTAACCATCTCAATGTTCTTATAACGTAAAAAGGTCTAAAGAAATGTTGTATTGCTTACCACATTACTACATTCATTGTATTATTGTTCATCGCATGTCAGTGTTAGAATTTTTTTTCTGTGTACTTCCACCCGCTCCTCCATTGTCCGCGAAGACCCTTGGGGTATCGAGATTATTAAAATAGAGCACTGCTAACGCTTGCTTGGAACCAACCTAATAATAACGGCGTAGAGTAGATATCTGTACAGTGTTCATGTCCCTTATGTTTTTTTTTCCTCTTTTCCAGTTATGTTGAAATTCCTACACCAGGATACCCGAACATACTCTTCGAAAAAGGCGAGTGATGAGGGAGAGCACTCTTTCGGCAGTCCTGGAGCAGTCATGCGCCATAGGTGACCAGCAGGGCGCTAACAACAGCTGACTTTTATGCCAATTGAAAGCTAAAGAATGGGTTATGTATCGCCATTTTTCTTCGAATAACACATGCCCTTTTTGCGTACGTGCTTCGTGAACATTGACAAATTATCTTTCTTATCACAATTTCACAACAAATTATTTCTGAACGGCGCAATGCATACGTGCAGACATCGTCAAAAAGAGCGAAGATTAAGCTTCCGTTTGGTGTGCATGTCAACGCACTGCTACCAAAATATCTCATATATATATAAGCAGATAAAAACGCCAAGAATTGACGCTACAACGTTTTTCCGGTATTTTTATAAAACGCTCTGATGGTCAGGTACAACAAATTTGGCCTCAAAATCAATGGCACAGTCAATACATGATAAAAACGTTGAAGCTATGGCCGTTATGGACACCAGTATAAAGCGCTCCAAAGTGACGAAAAAATACGTCGATGCGAAATCAGAGGCTGCTCACGCTCTTCATTTTATATCTCGGGAACCCCTTCTTTCTTCAGAACTTTGCAGTAGCGGCGATGTTCATGTCACAGGTGGGGTTGACTCATAACAAATACGGAGAAACCCGGAGACCCAAACGGGGATGGCCCCACCTGTATTTAAATGAAATCGTCCATGGCACAAACTAACTGGCCACGTGCATGCACGCCACGTTGCTCGAGATTCACATAGTGTACAGGATAAATAATATTAGCTGAAAGCTGCTCTTCGGTCTCCAACTTACGATGGAGCCCCAGAGAGCGTTGCTAATGTTCATTCGCTAGAAATTGTGAAATATCAACGGTCGGCCCAGGCCTTGTTCGTCCCCAGTTGAAATGAAATGTTCCAACATACGTGTCACTTTCGTTGTCGTCGTAACTACTGGTGGTGTCGCAGTGCCAAATGGTGTTGCTCCATCTGCAGAGGACGGCGTCGACTGACGGATCCTCCCATCGGGTGCCGAGGTATAGTAAACCTCATTCTCCGTGGTGTCATCGCCTGCATCTTCTATTAGAATCACCAGAAAGAGGCACGTATAAGCCGTCAAGAGGGCACAGAGGTATGTACACTCGAAGGAAAGAGGAGTAAGTAGGTAGTAAATACAGCAGAGTTTCTACTTCCAAGGATCGTACTCACTCCCTGTTTTAGTTCCCTCAGGCAGATATTTGCTTCCCCATACTGGTAAATAGTACTGCAACTTCAAAACTTCAAAAAAACTTCCTTGCACTTGCAGCAGCAGCGAGAGCGAGCAGAAGTGTGTAGATTTAAAAAAAAAAAAGGCGTTGCAGTTTTGTGTTCCAGAAATCAATAAGGAAAAATACTGTGACTTAAGAAACAGTTACAGGAACTCTATAACTATAATTGAGTTGCTGTTAATTTACTTCAATCTGTACTCAAACTGGCTCATAACATGACCTCCGCAAGATAGTAAATGCGATATGGTTTGAACGCCAGGAAGAGGAGGTGAGAAATGTGAATAACGGAATTCATGTGTAGCAAACACAATACATGAACAGACAGCTCAGAGCGCACATCTAACATTAAGCTAGTACTCCAGTGGCACCAGATGAGACACATCGGACGGGGATCTTGGGACGGTGCATATGGACCTCCAGAAATTCAATTTCCTAAAGCCGAAGTTCAATACTGGCTAGGTGAGATGAATATCCACATGCGCAGTTGAATGAACAGAACCCAGCTACTGAACTGTCTTTGCATTTTGCAAACTAATTTAAGCAGCTCAAGTAAGTAACTGTTATTCAAGAACAACTTAGAAGCAAAGCGTATTACATCACAGAAAGTATTTAGACATATGGACAAATTACAACAACTAAACTTCATTGTCCCACATTTCCGTCCACGAGTTATCTGTATCGGAAAACTCGTACGCGAATTGTCGCGGAAAGGTTGCAAATTTAATACTAAATAGTTTCGGATGCAAAAGAATAGCACCGTTGAGTCTTGTCGTGAGCCTCGAAGATGATACATTGCTAAGCTTGAGCTTTTCCTTCAACCGTACGCTTGCAGCTCCTTTGCTTGCAACGAACACGAGATGCTCGAAATGAGCACCGCGCGAGCATTTTCCTGGGGAGTGACGTACCGGTTTGCTTTGAGCTCAAGACAGATGCCAGGGCGCCGAAGAACAGAAGCAGACAAGCGGCAAAACATATCACCAACAGCAGTTTACGCTTTCCTTCGTCCCTAGAACAAGCATGATTTAACAACGAGACTGAAAAGCTTATCGCACAGTCAGTGCTCCTGTCCGGTTTTGCAGGAGTCGAGTATTGCGGTTAAGGTCACCAGGTTATGTGCATTCCACGTTTTCTGACAGAGAGACGAAAGCCTTACCGTCTTCATAACAGTCCGTCGATATCAGAGGTCTGCTCTACACGTATGGGTATGGAGCTCAGGTACAGGAGGTATTTGACGACGCCCCAATGTCTGATCGAAGCACACCAGACAGGCAACCAGAGGTGTGAGCAGGGGCGAATCGAGACTCTCGGTTTTGGGGAGGGGGGGTTCGTATGGTAAGAGTGCGTAGTGGGGAGGACAGAGAGGGAAATCCAATGTATAAACTGATGTTTTGGGGGCACTCCCAAGCCCCCACCCTGGAACAGCCACTGGGTGCGTTTGAATCCCTCTACCGGCACTCGCTAACGTTTACGCAACTGGTGTCTTTTATAGCATTGCTTGGACATGTTCTCCTAATTACTGTTTGTCCAGGCGGCTTACAGTTTAAGGCTCTCTGCTCAACAGAATGAATAAACGGAAGAACGACAGACATGAGGAAATGTTGTACTCCGTTCGGCCGTGCAGTTCTTTGATTTATTCATCATGTTACCAAATCAGCACGCTCTCCACCCTCTTGTACTCTACACCCGTGTTTCGCAACCGGGGTTCCTCGAACCTTGTCGTGAGTTTCTGCGAACAGGATATACTGTTTAGCAGTCTGTGAATGAAACTTTACTGCCTACCAAGGCTCGCTACCGGACAACTTTGCTATATCAGACCGTGCACGATGTTCCACCGCTGGAATCGGGATTGACATCAAGATCGCAGGACCACGTTGCCGCGGCTATTGCTTAAGGCGGGGTCCCATAGCCAGATAGATTTGAGCAGCAGCAGCAGAGCTGCAGCGACACGAGCTGTCCCATAGCACGGGGCGAGAGCAGCAGCGCTACCGAGCTGCAGAAATTCTCTGCTGCTCCCATATCCGAATTTTTGGTTGCTGTTCAGCCGTGTTGCCCCGCAGCCTGAACAGCCGGTTTCGCAAGCCAATCAGGAGCTTCGTTGGTGTTGTTTTAATTCGACGGTGTTTAGGGTTAGCAGGGCGGTGACGGCTGAATTTTTGCGTCTGGTTGTGTTGTGATTTGCTGCTGAAGAATTTAAGACGCTGGTGATTACCAGTGCTATGGAGTGAGTGTTCAACCATCGGTACACTTTCAGGGCAGTTCATTTCAGTTCATTTATTTTACTATCTGCAGCTAATAAAGTGTTCGACAAAATGTGCGTGAAACACATGCCGTTCCAGAGTTGCAGATAACATGTTTGCTTGTTTTCTGGTAAGTACTTTATAACCCGTGACCTGATAACGTACAGGCAAATTACTTCCACGTCCATCCTGCGTGAAAACCACATGAACCACATTTCATTTGGGGATCGACGACTTGCCAGCTAGGTGGTTGTAAACACAGGGGTGCGCTGTCGTATCCCTTCCCATTGAAAAGAGCGCGCAACCCTGCGCAAAGAACTGTGGGACGGTTCAGGCCTGACGTTTACGCAAACGTCATCACTCACATGATCAGTAAAATGGCGGCGCACATGATCGCCGGTGAACACGTTTGTAAACAATGTCACTTTTGCTTCTGTGATTGGATTCAAAAGCACGTTTTGATCGTACTGACAAGTTTGATCGAATGCAGCAACAGTTAAACATGATCCTCATGGATGTGACCTCATAGTACACGGTGAAGTGTTGCGTACAGCGGCTAATTCCTTTCCGCGGTACCGGCTGCCCGTTGATAAATAAAACTTGTTGCGAATGTATGTCATCTTTTTGTTTTACCTAAACTGAATGTGAAGTGTCCACAAAAAGAAAAAAAAACGTCCCCTACCTCAGTCAGTTGGGCAGCCGCAGAAGTTTATCGCTTTACCGGGTTTTACCATGACATGGTGTTCCTGAAACCTTGGTTAGGAAGTTTGAGAGACAAGTTGGTAGTCCAGTAGTTACTAAATGAAGTATTTACTGACGCAGGTTAAAGGAACAGTGCTGGGGAGCCCCAGAACAAAAAGCAGCACCAAACTATTTACATGAGCCAACGTTTGCGCTTGACATACACTATGTGAAGTTTGTATTGTATCACTATATACAAGGCAACATGACCCAAGGGCAAGTGGGTGAAATATTTACAAACTATAAAACAATGAAAGGATGCTCTATATAATATATACATTACTGTAGTAGAACAGAGTGTGTTACAGTAGTAACCTGTGAAGTGGTCTTAACCATAGATCGAGAAAGTGCCCGTCATAAATAACTCGTTACAAATTCAGTTACCTTGTGAAAAATATAACAGTTAATAATTATGTTCTTCAACCTGAAGTGTAACTTACAGTTACTGAGTTACTTACGCTTACCTTACTTCGAACAAAAAATAGGTAAATAGTATTTGGTAATAGTGTTAGGTAATTAGCAGCGCGCGTGAGCAGTTGAGCTAGACCTTGAGTTACCTGCGGAGAAGTACAATACGACTAGGTCGTTTTCATTTATGTCCAACAATAGACCTCTCTCTTTTTGTAAACAAATGACGTCATAGTGTTCGACACCGCTACAAATTTGGTAAAGTTCAACTACACTCGAAGCTACAGTTGAACAAGGTCAACCCCGAAAGCCTCCGTCTTGATGATACTTGATGGTCCCTGAAAGGGATGCGACCTTCTGTCCTATTTTTCTTCCAGTAGGAGGCAGCAAACAAGTTCCCATTCGGGGAACCCAGCCCACCCCTTCTGATTTGTCTCTGTCTACCAACATTATGATGACGTTTCTCTGGTAGGGGTCCATTCGAACTAGTGATGTGTCGTTCGTGGACGAACCCTTCAAACTGAACTAGTCATTCGGGTGAACTGAACGAACTAGTTCAACAACAACCAAAACATTAGTTCCTCAATTCAGTTCATTGGGCCTCGACACCCACAACGCATACGCTTTGATACGCTTCCAAGTGTGACATCTGCGCCATCTAACGAACGTTTTGCAAAGCTAACAAAGCACATGCGCGCAAGAAGGGTGGGAGACCACGGCGCATACGCGGTGGCCTTGAGTGGCTGTGACGCTGCGCTGAAGTGGACTGTGTGAAGGAAGAGAACTGGATGAACTAAAGAACTAAACGACGTCGCGAGTCGTTTTGAAGGACTCGCAGAGCCTGCCGTTGCCTGTCAGAACTGCTGCTCGTCCACAGCGCATGCGCTTAAGGAAGAGCGCGGGAGGTGCGGCGAGGCAGAGCCTCAAGTGGACTTAGTGAAGTTGTGAAGGAAAAGAACTGGATGAACTAAAGAACTAAACGATGCCGCGGGACGTTTTGAAGCACTCGCAGGGTCTGCCGTTGGCCGTCAGAGAAGGTGCTAGTCCACAGCGCATGCGCTTAAGAAAAAGCGCGGAGAGGGAGAGCTTCGAGTGGACTGTGTGAAGGTGTGAAGGAAGAGAACTGGATGAACTAAAGAACTAAACGATGCCGCGGGTCGTTTGGAAGTACTCGCAGCGCCTGTCAGAGCTCTTACTCGTCCACGGCGCATGCGCTTAAGGAAAACCGCGGGGAGGGAGAGCCAGCAGAGCGGCTTTGAACGCCGTATGGATTGAAGTACTGTGGGCAAGTGAACTATATGAACGGCGAACGCTGAACAAGAGTAAATCATTTAGAACTGATTGCGCTGAGATCGCTCTGAGCTCCTTCTCGCAATTGTGGACTGCTAGTGGCGCCGTTATGTTCTGACTTCTGGCTGACTGCTTGTGTGACTGGCACACCCTGGAGCGGGCACGCTATTTTTGCGGCAATACACTGCAAGCTTCCCAATTTTTCCTCCACAACGCTAGATGTTGTACTTTTCTTCAAGCTCTCTCATGCATTTGAATGAAATGAGTTGAAACTGCGGTTACTCTATCACACTTCTGTGTTCTCAAGTTCGCAGCAAGCAGACGTAAGTGATACACGATTGTAACACACGTTGTAACACACGATTGTAACATTGAACGACGACGGCACCTTGCATATTGATCTGTGCATTACTTTTCTCGTTAAAAATATACGTAGAAAATTAAAGCAAAAAAAAAGCGACCTAAAAGATTACGTTTGCTATGTTGATGTTCTCGAACCTTTGGAAAACTGAATTGCAAGATCATTTTGTTGTATCTCTCTTGGTCGAGCCACTTTAAAGTTTGGGACTATATTACTTGATTGTGTTTAATTGCGAACAGGTGAACGAATGAACTATTCTTTTAGACAGTTCAGTGAAGTGAACTGAACTAAATGAATTAGTTCATAAAAATGAACTGACTTGCCCATCACTAATTCGAACGCTTTGCATCTTGCTCCCTGTGGGCACACAACGGGCCAGCTTCATTTCAATGGCAGCAGTTCTTACTCCCTGAATAGAATATTGGCATTGATTGAGCATCACGAAATGGTAAAAAATGGCATAAATGAACAGGAGAGAAAGAAAGAAAATATGTGGACGTGAGTGAAAAGTGAATTAAAAGTAACTTGGTACTTAACTTAAGTTACTCTGGCAAAGTTATCTGAAAAAGAAACGAGTTCCTCTGAAAGTTACCACGGCACAAAAGTACCGAGTTAAGTTACAAGTTGCCAAAAAAAGAACTTTGTTACGGTAACGAGTTACTTGTAACGAGTTACCTCGAACTCTGGTCTTAACCGTGATACTGAGTACCTGCTCAATGCAATGCTTCTTGCAACAAACAAAACACTTCAATTACTCCCCCTTAAACTGTGTTAACTTTGTGAAAAGCTGCCTGCAGCGCTGTCTATGCAAGTCAGCGGTGGCTTGCCTGCTTGCATGATGTAATCGTACCTCGAGGTATATTTGTACTATACTCTTCACGATGTGATAGTAATGATTTTCCAGTGGACCCTGATCAAGCATATGTTGTTGCCGGAATTATTGAAACACTTGACTTTCAAAAAGGGGTTCAAGCACACGAGGAAGCAGTTCACGCAACACTATGCTCGACGGCTGTCCCTTCTCATTTAGCGCCCCACGGAGAACTCTTTCTGATTTTCGACAAATGGCAATAACGTCTTGTGACGGAAAGACAGCTTCACCTTGCAGTCTTCGTAGTATCAATGAGTGATATGGCCTTGGATCTGACACGGTTAGCGTTGGGACACATGTCTCACATTTCAGGTAGCCTTGTAGGTAACGTGCAATATACCCTGCGATGTACACTACCACCCTCTCTCCAAAAACTGAGGGTTCACGTGAATCTGGGAAGTAGTCATGGTCCCGCAGGTCAGCCGGCACGACGTGGTCCTCTGTTGTCATGTTTCTTCTAATCGGTGTTACATTAATGATGTCTTCTGATCGAGATGTATAGCTGCTGTCATGAAGAATTGCAATGTTTTCTAGTGGAAGGCAATTTCCCATTCCTGTTTCTTGTACTTCATTTTGGATGAGCAGTTTCTTGAATCCAGCTGCCAATTGTCGTGCTGTTGGGTTGTTATTCCATCCCCCCTGAGCTCGAAGTGTGCCAAAGAAGAGTTCCAAGTGATCTTGGCTGATCCTATGTGTGGGTAGGTTCGTTATGGCACCCTTGGAAATCAGGTGCTCATAAAGTTCCAAGGAGCTCTGGCAACAAACAAGGAATCCCAAGAATCCAGTTTTCCTGTTGCATTTTAGGAGAGCAGGGCCGGATATGCTTGTTCTAAGTGAAGTGATGTACGCTGCCGCGCAGTTGAAGAGGTCACGAACATTTTCTATGTTTTCTGGACATAGGGGCTTCTTCCAATTCTTCTGTATCATACTGCGGGAGTTTAGCACATCAAAAATGTCATTTACCATCCTAAGGAACTTCTCAGTGGCTTCCGAGTCACTGAACTCTGGAAGGAGGAGACTGCGGCATTCAGCTAGTGCATCAGCTACAGATGTGCTCATTACTTGGGCGGCCAGGTTAACCTTCATAGGCTGCCGCTGCCAGTTGATGTGTGCCACCCGCAGCCTATTTCCTGCATGCAGGCCTTCCCTCGCTTGCAGCAAATGCAGCTTCTCTATATATGTCCATGAGACAGTGTCTCCTTCATTATCTACAAAGGTTTCCTTGTGGGACAGGGCATTGCGGATTAGTTTTAGCATATGACATGCATCCAAAAATGCACTTTTTGGCTCACCAGTCTCAGGGTGGGGAAAGCTTGTCTTGAGGTGCTTTTCGTAGTCAAAGGAGCAACCCAAGTTGCGAAGCATGGCAATGTTTGACGACGCCCCATCACAAGTGATTGACACGATGGTTGCACCTGCTTCATGTAAAAGTGACAATGCCTCGCGCACAAGGTGTGTCTTCTGCTCACCAGATATGCCATCAACTAAGAAATAGCCGATTGGCAGCTTCCACAAATGCTTCTCTGGCTATTGCTGTATCATCGGTGGAGTCAGGCCCGAGGCTGACATAGCCGTAGGTCCTCCTTCCATCCCACTCAACATGTTTCCTTATTGCCATTTCATCAACCATGAGGCTGCACACTGTAACTCTGCCTTTGCTGTTTTCATAAGCTGTCTTCATTCTGAGTGCTGTGAGGGCTTCTTTTGAGAATCCTGGTTCGCCGTCAATTGATTGATACCACTTCTTTATTGTCCGTGGATGTAGCAGGCAGGTGTTGAAAGTGCTACGCACGTATTTATAAGCACGAGGGGAATAAAAGTGGAGTGTCAAGGCAAAGGCACGTAACTCGCGGCTGTACTGACGTGGCACGGGTTTTCCCTTCTGTTTTGCTGTTTGTCGTTTGAGGATGTTTTCGTGGGCTCCTGCTATGTTTTCTAAGCAGTCTGCATTTTCTTGCAGTAATATGTTCTTGGACCTCAAGTCTTTTATTACATTTTCGAGGTGTGCCACTTTTTGCTTTATGCGTCGCTGTGCCTGCTGGAGAGCCTTTATCCTCTTTTTGCTGGCAGTGTGCAGCGATGCCACTCGTTTGACCTCCTTTTTCAAAAACGCCTTAACAGGTGTGTCCTCAGTGGCATGGCTGTCCTGAACAGTGAGCATGCAGTCGTCTTGTTAGACGTAAATTCATAACACACACATTGAAATTTACCAGCTTCTCGCAATAAAAAATAAGTACGCATCATTTAACTTATGATTTTATATATTCCACAGTGAAATTATCGTGCGAAAATGCAGGTTGTACGGTACATAATTATGCCAATCAATATTAGGTACCTCATTGTTTAATCAAAGGACCTTCAGAGAAATGTCTCAGCTTTCTTTACCGCTACGTTGTTGCAGTTCACATCCCCCCTGCCTTTGTGTGAAGGGTCAGCTGCGAGTGTTTCCACCTGACTTTCAGTTTATAGGAACAGGCATGATTCATGATTGATTTGTACCATGCACATGATTAGAAGCAAACGAGATGCACTAACAGCTTGCGAGGGCTACGTAGATGGACAAGCTGGAGTGCTCTTCCTCTATGCCTCCCAGTCCTACTTCCTAGAATAAATGACACAGACATGCAAATCAACAAAGAATAAATCAATGTAAGTATTTTATTTCATCATTGAGTGTACAGCATAAATGCAATTCATTTTTCTCATGCTGTTAGTAAAAATAAGTCAAATCACAGATCTAAATCAATACATGCCATCAAGATGTCATGTTAGGAATTAGAAAATACATGCAAACACATTTGATGGAATAGAAAGAGGCTGGTTTATAGCGCGTAGTACGCTCCAAGTAGGCTACGTAGATGCAGCCTGTATAAAATGTCAGCCGCCATCATACCCTCGTGATGAAAGATTTTTCTTCTAAAACGTAAAGGGCACAATAAACCCTTTAGTGTTCAGGGTACATCTTGCTCTCCCTTTCTCTTTTATTGTGTGCAATATGTTGTATTTAACTGCACTTAGTTATTAATTTCGTGGTAATGGCCATGTCTCAAGACAGATTGGTATATCCTCCAATGACAAGAAGAACTATATGGTTTGAATGTATCCCCAACTGTAGTGGCACAGAGAGATTCTATGTTACTGTTGATGTAAGCATGCCGCACATTCCCTCTGTGGTCTGAGATGAAACAGTAGCCCTCCTGATAGTTCTTACCAATATAATCCCTCTGGTAGGGGTCACAGGAGTGGAGGTGCTCGCAGTATCCTATGTGTCCAATAGAAAAATAAAATTCATGTATATTCCTTGACTGCACTTAAATGTATAGCATCCTTTCAACTGTTTTGCTTTTGGTAGTCCTCACCAGTGAAATCCTTCTGCTAGATGTGGCAGCAGCATAGGTGATGGCACTGGTTTCCTGTATACACAAAGGAAAGGAAAAGATGGAGATCACCCTCAGCTATAGCTAAATGTACTGTAGAATTGTAAAAGCAGGTGTACACCAATAAAGAAGGCAAAGCATAAAAACGTTAGCATTCACAAAGCATCACTACTGTGTTTCCATACTTATAACCCCTTCATAGCAACAGTGTGGGAGAGTTGGTACATACTGGACACAAAATACACTGCAGAGACCGGACGTGACTAGTCAAATGAGACGGATGATTCAAATTCATGATAGAGGTGGTAACAGTGTGCCTTCCATTACCCTCCTTTCCCACGAGACCCAGTATGTCAACCACAAATTTGTTTTCATTCCTTCCCAATAAACCACAGTTGTTAGTCAGAGCTTCATTTGTCTACTCACGTCCTGTCTCTGCGCTGTTTTTTGTGCCAGTTTATACCTAGGGAGTGACTTTTTCGGGTTCAATGCCTTTCTCAGATTCGGGGGGGGGGGGAGGTAAAAATCAGGCGATAATTGTGCGTTTGTTATACATATATATAATTATATATATAAATATATATAATTGAATTGTGCCGTGTGTTATCGGGTGTTTATGTTTCTCCACTTGTCTATTGAGTCCTTTGCTAATCTCACTTTTTTTCTTTTTTTTGCGGGATCGTGACCTTCCAGTGGTAATCCTCGAAGGCATAGACAGTGTTGACACACATAGGTGTATTGCTGGGAGCGTAAGTGACCCATTCTTAAATGTGTTACACGTGGCGACCTTTGTTTGTCTTCAGTGGAAACGTCACTTGAGGATTCCATAGTGACTGGAGATCAGAAAGAAATCGGGTTTAACCCGAATTGGTCGTGCATCAGTTCGGGGGGAATAGCCGGGCAGAATCGGGTTTAACCCGAAAAAGTCACTCCCTATTTATTTATACCCCTTCTGCATTTCTCTTTCACATTAACATGTCTCGGACACTTGATAGCCTTATGGACATAATTATGTTTCGGCCCAGCTTACTGATTTGACCCAGGTATAAAAATAACCTTAGGTCATGTGTACCAATATGTAAATTTCCAAGCACAAATCAATAGGCCGGTCCAAAACATTCAAAACAGGATTGCATTGAGCAGGAATTCTGACAGTTGACATTCTCACCAGTGAGGTATTTAAGCTTGAACAAGAAGCTTGAGGTGATGTATGTCCAGCTCGGACATATCCCTGCAAAATTTGACGAATGCAGTACTTTAGAACAGTTTCCTCTGTGCAAGCATATGGAGAACCAGAGAAAGCAAGTACTTACTAATACGTCCTCATCTTCGAGCTCTGTAAATGGGTTGTGCAACGGGTTACAGTCAAAGCCCCTGCTTTCCTGCAGCCAAAGTAAATCACATATAATACAGGTTTGATGGTTTTAAGAAAGCATAAAAGAAACGATTGTTCAGACCAATTAGATGTCCAGAAATTATGGTGCTCTGTGCATATGATTAATATTTTGCATAGCTGAAAAGGCAGCAATTTATCTGTATAATGTAAAAACCCCGAGACTAAGGAACACGAAGGGACAGACACAACACCCTTCGTGTTCCCTAGTCTCGGGTCTTTTACATTATGCATCATCTTCACCAGCTCGCGTGCTTCCTAGCCATTTTTTCATAATTTATCTGTGCCCTGTTGTGACCCCGTCAGATGAAAAGTACTGATAACCAAGCAGAACGTGCACAGTGACGTGCTTTGTTTCAGCACAATATAAGAAACAACATTGAGTCGTCTCACTTTGTGTTTGCTGGTTGACATGTTGAGTCACTCAGTTATCTAAGTTGTTTAATGTATGTTGTATCAGTTGTTTAACAGGAACCACACATTTTAGTGCACCATGATTGAGCATCATAAAGCAAAATGTACTATACTTACATCACTCATCTCTGCACAGGAGCTGGACAATAAGTCTTGCTGTCAGGATAGAAATTTCAATGTGAGCTGACTAGTGGAACTCACAGCAGAGTAAACTAAACAGTCTAAACTCTGAGGTAATAAAGATGCACAAATAAATTAGCAATACGCTATGCAGTTCTATGCAGTACTACTATACAGTTTTTTAGACTCTGTGTTAGTACTGCAAAGCAACTGTGGTGGTGTACTGAGATGGATAGATGGAGCGAGAGAGAACAGCACGAGGGAGTGGTAGAAAGGCTGTGCATCCTGTGTCGAATTCACAGGGGAAATGTTGCATGATGTAGCAATAACTGTCCAAATAAAAAATCATATACATGTTTGAGAACTTGAAGTCCTGTAGCTCACAGCACCCTGAGTGTGTACACGAAAGGGCCACTCACTTCATGTTCTCCCTCACAGGTTTCCTCTAGAGCGAGCTCCTCCTGTGTTTTGGCTGGAGCTGGGAGTTGCTCCTGTGCTCCACCAGGAGCTGTGACTAGTTCCATCTAGGAAACAACCAGTATGCCATACAGCAATTGCCACGACATAACAGAAAAATACAGAATATAAACCTAAACGTATGAAGCACAAATACTGTGCAAGGAAATGCTGTGAACACTGCGTATCATGCCCTGAGAGTGTGAACACGAAAGTGACACTCACTTCATGCTCTGCTTCACGTGCTGCCTCAGGTGCTGTTGAAAGCTGTGCTACCTGGAACATAACCGACATTATATGTGTGCCATAGGTAATGAAATATTGCTAGGGATTGGCAGAAAAATGTAGATCACAAGTCCATATCTCATGTGCTGCACTTTCTCGTCATGTTACTTAATTGAAAATTTCAATAAGGTTCGCATGACCAAAACAAAAAGTATGTTCTCTCACAGCATTACTTACAGAATTTGCTATTCAAGTTTTTTCTTTCCTTTCTTTTATTTTTGTCGACATTAACGCTCACTGATTCATAACAGGTTGTCACAATTTCTTGTACCGTTCAAACAATAATATACGCACTTTGGAGTACGGGAACGAGAGCACTCAAACGCACCTGCAGCTCAGGAGCAGACACAGAAGGATGAGCGATGGGCACCGCACCAGGTCTTAATCGAATCCGTGCTAACGATGTCCTGTCCATGTCACGGTTCTGAAAGTGCTTGGAGCACACTACACTGTGTTTGCTGGGTGTCCATCCAGTTCTCCCAATGGCCTCAACCCAAGCTTCTCGAAGCGTAGGATCTCGTGGGAAACTGTAATAAATAAATAGAAGTAAAGTCAACTGTCGTACGATGTGCGACAAACGCATACTTACCAGTGAAATGTTACGCCCGAGGCTTTTGTTGCCTCGCCGGACCGGTGCTGACAGCCCATGTAGCAACAACGTCCCATATTTATTATTGTAAAGTGTTATTCACAAGTTTAAATACCTAAAAGCCGCACAACGACACCAGACTAACACCACATAGTTGCGTTTGGCAAGTTGCCACCGATTGCCACACAGCATTGAAACCACGCCAATTTGTTTTCGTCGCCTTCCGTGCGCGCCGTATCGTCTGCTAGTGACGTCAGGCCTGGACAAGATGGCGGTTTTGCAAGGAGCGACCGCTTGGGGGTGGTTACAAGGTCTGGGACTTCTGGCACCCCTGTGGTTGTAAATGACCATTGAAAAGGGGTTCGATAGAGGCAGACCATGTTCAGGTTACAAAAATGTTCGGTAGAGATAGACAATGAACTCGTTACCTTATGAAAACAGGCAGAAACTAGTGATGACTAGCGGACGAGACCTTTGTTTTTGTTAGGCATATTGATTTCACTAACACGTACGCGTTTGACAGTCACAATCAATCAAAATATCGAACGGTTGTAAGGAGGCGACATTTATACGACAAAGTCCCGTAGAAGAGTTTCCGTACAACCGCAGTAGAGGCTGTGCTGCACAGCAGTGCGAAAGGACGAACCTAGGTTGAATGTCACAAGACTTCCTACATATCAATGAAGAGTCAGTTAGGTAATATGAGGCATAGACCACCACCACAATTATTTCATTGTCCACTTGTGAGGAAAGCATTACAAGCACTTAGAAACTTGGAGATGCGTCAGGGAAGCTACGGCGCTAGCTACTGTCCTGCCTATACGCACTTAGGATTTACAAGCAGCAGTGGAACACTGTGTTATCTGCTGGAGAGTACTGTGAAATAGCTTAATGAATCCGGAAAAGCTCACATCAATATTCAATCACACAGATTAAACAATTAGCTAACTGTATGGCATAAAGTTGCGCTCTCTCCCACTACTACGGTGTAGTAGGTTCCTTGAGGTTTTGGTGGCACGATCACGGGTTCCCTCGATAACATAAGTTGGGAATCGCTGCTCTACACAGTTAAAACAGAACTCGACCACATCATGCTCCTAGCCAACCACCATCGCGAATGTTATCACTCTCTCCCCGGATTTACTGAAAATAGGAGAAGGTGTCCCTCATGAATACATTCTGCACGTCCAAAACGGTCTTCCTCCCATTTTCAACACATCAGGAGATATCATTCGGAATCGTGGTTGCCTGGGAACGCGATATGTGGTGAAGTCCTGTTTGATCAGTGTACACTATTAAAACAGAACTTCACCACATAGCACGCTCTTTGCCAATCACTATGCCGAATGGCATGTTCTCCCCCTTGACTGGTTAAAAGCAGGTGGCGTACGCCTTCTGTGATACTTATGCAGTTATGATACTCCGTGCACCACACACCGCCAACAAAGGGGCTGGGTACCGCCTCCGGCGGTGAAACTCCCGGCTCATCATCATTTATACAAAGTTATTATTGTTGTCCTGTGCAATGGATGCCCTGTGCCTGATGCCCAATGGATGCACACAGTGCTGTGTGCTGAAATTGTTTTAAGAGTGGGTCGGGTGCTTCTCCACGCGCAGAGGCCCGAGCGCTCATTTGCCGGTTTGAAATTATGAACTTTCCTTGGCGCGCGCAAGCCGGTTACGCCGTGTCCGCGGTGCCGGAGCTGGAGCAACTCGGCAACTCGCTGTAAAGTTTCGAAATATGGTGGGTGCAGCAGAGACGCAAGCAAAGCATCTATGCTTTTAGTGACCTTCCCTTAACATGTTGCCGATACCAACTCTGAAAAACTCAGAACCTCTTGGATACTTCTGCAAGTCATTTCTGTGATAGATAAGTGGGAGGCATGTCTGCCTGGCTTGCTTCGTGCGACAACGATTAAAGAAGGATCAATACTGCATTTTTCCGCTACCCACTCGATGACAGGTAAATCAGTTCCTATTCCATTCTGCCGCTTAGCATAGTATAGCACCGCACCTGTGGCATATACGCAACATCTTGGCCGGCCGGTAGAATATTTTGGTTTTCACATTTCTGATCTCTATATTCTGAACTTTCTTGCTCAGGTATAAGCACTCAACTTACATATGCTTCAGGAAAGCATTTACATGAATACAGTAGAATGGATGATCCACTCTGAGTGGTTAGAGCATCATCTTTCGACATAGCAGCTGCACAAGTTCCTTTGTGACGGGTCTACCAGACGCCTACACAAGCAGAAAAGGGATTTGGGCATGTTCTCTGTCATGCTGGATCTTTGAATGTATGTTTCTGTGCAGCCAATATACTGTTGTTGTTCTACTGTGAAATTTTCTGCGTGAGGTATAAGCTACCAATGAATGCAAAGTTGCTTCGGCATATTACCTGAACTTAGGAAACAATGTTTATATCATGTTTGTGTTTGGCGCAGCTACAGCAGACGGCATATTTGTGATTTGGAAATACCTATCCCGAAAAGTAAAGCACTTTGTGCAACAGAAACAACCTAACGTTCCGCATTTTGTTATAATTTCACACAATATTCAGTATTGTGTGAAATATATTTCAAATTTATATATTTGAAATATAATATTTGAAATATACTCGACTCGACTTGACTCACCTATTTCACTCGACGCGAACGAAAATCCACAACCCAGAACCGCCAAAGCGGAGGCGAGAGAGGGAACAGGTGAGAAGGGGAAAGCATCGCCAGCGTCACAGGTCACCCAGGGAGACAAAAAAAGCAAAGCAAAAATCTACTCAACTGTCATCGAACGATTGACCGAACGTTGGAGGTCACGTGGGTTATCCCTACAGAACTATAGAAATACACTACACATTCAACCCCCTGGTTTAACCATTCGCTTGATCTTTTGCTGCTCGGAGATGGGGGTGACGACAGATTGCCCATCGCTCCGCCCACTTGACTAGAATGCAAAGCGATCAGCGGCGGCATGAAATTTCGACGCTGTACCTTCATCCTACCCAAGGAGCACGACAGTATTGGTCAAATATTGGACTAATGTAGAGGGGTAAAAATCCAGCGAACCGGTACAGGGACACATCTGGGCTCCCACGATTACCAATATTGGCTCAATATAGGCTGCGAATATGGGGTGTGCACCCAGGCTCTATATTGGACCAATATGTGCTGCCTATATTGACAAGTCTCAGTTGTCTCGCGACGTAAACACCGAATTATTAATTAATTATTATTAATTATATTGACAAGTCAATTTCCCACATATTGCGCCGATATTTCTGTGATAACCGCAACGGTGACTCCGCCTAGTAATAATGCATTACCTGGTATAATATCCACCGCTGGTATTACTTCTCTCGTCACTTTCCTTTTTTTTTCTGCAAACCTTCCTATTGGTCCACGTCGCATCGCCTTAAAAGAACAACACTGCATCCCCCTAAAAACGAAGAAAAGGTGATGTGCCCGTCTTGCTGAAGGACCCAGGCAGTCCCACAGAACTGACAATGCCAAATATCACTCAGAAGCATCCATTCGGATAGCAGTAGGGTGTCAACCAAAAATTTCCCACCCGTTCCTAGAGTAAAAAGGAGCGAAATACTTTCGTGAATCGCGGTGACGGATATACGCCGCAGCAACTCACATTGCCCGTAGTAACTTGAAATCACCTAGCATTACTGAACACACATCCCTTCCAATTAGAGAAAGTGTTTTTTACTTGACATGCCGCAATTCCATTGTCATGAGAGAAACCTGCAACATTTTAACCGGAATGAAACGTCCGATCCGAGCGTGGCGCATGCGCATTAGTTATATGACGCGTAATTTCGCTCAAATGACCCTGCTGTCTGTCTGTTCGACGGGTTGGCATCGCGAAGCAAGATGACAGCTGTTTGCACCAAGTGGAAAGTTGAGTTGTTGATTTCAGGGCATGTGAGTATGAGATTGTCATATACGTTGGATGTTTCGAACAATGTGTACCGTCTGCGGGAAGTTGTTGGATGTAACGACGTATAGAGTTTTGCAGTTCACACGCTTCAACGTCCAATCTTCCCGTGCTGCACGGAATATCCAACAGAGGTAATAAGCTAACAAGAGGGCTATCAACACGGAGGGCCGTGGGACTCCTCTGCGGTCGCTCCTGGCAGTGCCACGCACATCTAGCTGCCCGGTCAGATGATCAACATCTGTTTCGGCTTTATGGAGGTCTACGGGAGGCTTGGAACCGTAACCAAAACGTAACCGCAATTACTAAAACCGTAACCTGAAAAGTGTGATTTCGGTTAGCGGTTCATACGCATCGGTTCACGCAATCAAGTTTGGTTGCGGTATTATTATCATTATTTTTTTGCTTTAAAAATCTGATTAATGATGTTGTACGTGCTTCTGTTGAAGTAGATCTCTCCGTTTATCAAAATGTAAAGTTAGTCATGGAAAGAGCCGGCTAGACAGATGGACATTTCCTGCAACAGATAAATATGTTCATATTTACCCGTTTGCACTTTGGAGTTTATTTTGCGACAGCCACGCAGCCTGGACATCCTAGAGAACAAAATACAACATCACCTGTTTGGTAACGGTGTATACCGTTACCGAAACCGCTTTCACGGTTCGGCCACTGAGCCGTAACCGAACCGATATTCGTTTTGGTTTCAGTCCATGAGTGACGGTTTAAGGCCTGTTTTTACCAATGCCGATTAACATTTAAATCGACATCACCAGTCCCTTAACTTGAATTCAACACTTAACTATGCTACATTAAAGGGAGTTGTCACTGCAATATCCATCACATCACCATTTAACGTTTGCAAACATGAATTGATTGTTCTTCGAGTTTTAGCAACCGTGGATATCGGTCCGAAGTTGTACCGTTGGTCAAAGTGGACCTCAGGCTAACAGCAGTTCCTGCTGCTCTTCGTGTGGCGATGAGCCCATATTTAAATTTCAATATTAATTGATGCCATCGTTGAACGAGTGGGTCTGTGAGTACACACTCCTCGTCTCTAAAGTGATTTGTTGTTGCAAATGTTTTCTACTTGCTCAAAAAAAAAAAGGAAAGGAATGTTAACAATTGCTTACGGGGTTGCACAAAAGACTTTGGCCTTTGACCGTAAGCCTTTGGAGAAATATCCCAAATGAATGACGGCACACTTTTTCCAATATCGCATCGGAAAGGCACTCGTGGAACGAAGGTTGTGATCCCTTCGCCAATCTTGCCTTGCAAAAGGCACTACGCAATAAACTACGCCCAAATGACGACCTTCGTGATCGCTTGGTGTGTAAAGGTTACGATGTGTCTGGCAAAAAAACACCAAACAGAAAAAATACCGCGAAGGCACTACAACCCAACCGAAGTAGGGAATATCGGTAGCTATATCAACAATCAAATCAGTATATATATATATATATATATACCCGTCTCCATATTGACGGGTATATATATATATACCCGTCACGTCCTTCCTTCAACCTCCACTCCACTCCACGTCTTTCCTTTAACGTCTAGCGTTATACAAGCGTTAGCGTTGCGTTAGCGTTAGCGTTAGCGCGTCTAGCGTTACCTTGTAACGCTAGACGTTACCTCCCTTTACACTAACATCCCACATGAGGATGGCGTGCTAGCAGCGGAGGTGGCGTATCTGAAGTACTCCGATCGCGCGGTTGACCCATCTGTATTACCAACTCTACTCAACTTGATCCTCAAAAATAATAACTTCGAATTTGACGGCCGCCACTATCTACAAATAAATGGCACAGCTATGGGAACTAAGATGGCACCAACGTACGCAAATATTTTCATGGGTGCACTAGAGGAAAAATTTCTAGCCGTGCGCGACAAAAAACCTAGTCTATACAAACGCTTCTTGGACGACATATTCATGGTTTGGCCACACTCCGAAGAAGATCTCACAGGATTCATTCGCGATTTCAACCTGGTACACCCCGCCATGAAGTTCACCCACTCCTTCTCGGCAACGACTGTTAATTCCCTAGATGTAAAAGTAACCTTAATCGTAAAGGGTTTTTCCACTGACCTGTACCGAAAGCCAACTGATGCTCAGCAGTACCTTTCCTTTAACAGTTGCCACCCGCGCCATACTAAACTCGCCATTCCTTATAGCCAGGCACTCCGATACAGGAGGATCTGCTCGGACGACGATGTTCTAAACAAAAACCTCAAGGAATTAGAGCAGACCTTCGTTAATCGTAATTTTCCACCCAGTCTAGTAAAAGACGCTCTGTCCAAAGCACGACAAACAGACCGGAGGAACTTATTCGGTAAACGCAACGACGAACCCAAGGGCGACCGCGTAAACCTTGTTCTTACCTTTAGTGCAGGCGCGGGTAATATTAACAGTATCCTCGACCGCCACCATAGCATCCTTCTGCAATCTGAACGGACACGACAAATATTTGCCGAGGAGCCACGAGTTACCTACAGACGTGCCCGCAACCTCCAAGATAGACTAGTCAACTCCAAAGTTCCCAAACCATTAACACCTACGGTGGGATGCCATCCATGCAATGGTAAAAGATGCCAAATATGCAAATCAATGCAAAGCACGGCAGCGGTCAAGAGTACAAACTCCGACTTCTCCCTTAAAATCAATGGCGACTTTGACTGTAATTCCAGTAACATTATTTATATCATCCAATGTACAACATGCTCCGCGCAATATGTAGGTCACAGTAAAAATTCATTTAGGATTCGATTCAATGACCACCGATCAGATGTTTCGAAAAAAGGTAGCCTCCCGGTTTCTCGCCATTTTAGTCGGCCCGGTCATTCCATTAATAACGTCGCACTTTTTATTTTAGAGTCAAATTTCACATCCGATCGCTGCAGAGAGCAACGCGAATCGTACTTGATCTACAAATTCCAATCTCTAATAAATGAGGATAAAGGAGTGCTATCGACTGTAAGAAGCATATCCGGATAACTTTTTTTCTGTATGTCCTCGGAGTGGCCGCTGCGTCTTTTCTTCTTTTCTTTACAGCTGGACACAATGACGCTAAGAACACCCCGGACAACAGGTTTTCAACAAGCGCGACCCCAGATCTTTCTGGAACTCCAAGGCTCTGACACGTAATCTCCCCGGCCGATGACTCAGGAACCTTCCAGAATCTTCCAGAACATGACTCACTGACGACTGCCTCGCAGTGGAATTGTACCGACTGTGACGACACCTTTGTAACCTTTTAAAAGACCTTGTACATAGATTTTTCTCTCAGTCCCGAAGAAGGCGGAGCTTCCGCCGAAACGTAGACTTCCCCAGACCCTTAGTTTAAACGCCAACTTAATAAATAACTTTCCCCTACTCCCTACTTCAGTCTCTGGTGTCTTTTCTGTCCTATCTATATATATATCAATATATATAAATATCAATCAAACATGTGAAACAAAAGCCGGCGCCATAAAGCGGGGTCAAACATCAAATGATCATGTCGCGTTGTCCTTATGCGGTTCGCCATCTTCAACCTTCCACCAATTGCACCATTGCGTTCAAGCTGTTCGAGCAGCCACGCCTTCACTCCAGCACAGCATAACGGAAACTGCACAAGATTCTCAATTATACTTTTTTTTTGCTTTTTCTATGCACACCTTGGGGGTGGGGGCCAGTGGTCGTCGATGTGCCAGCTTATTGATCCGAAGGTTGCCTGGTCCGTGCATGATCCAAGACACGAGCAATTCGCTGCCACGGTACAAACTGGTTAGACATATCCCTCATAAGCGAGTGATATTAAGCGTGATGTGTCCACATCCTGAGACTTCAGCGCACATTGAGGAATCGTCAAGGGGCGAAATTCAACCGCACACTGAGCTCTGAGAATAGTTGTGTTGTAACGTAAAGCAAGAGGTTATCCTGAATTATCCTTTCATGCGTCAGTAAGGTTCATAGATTGAGAAGTTACCCGTCAAAAAGAACTCGTTACAAGTTAAGTTACCGTGTGCAAAATGGAACTAAGTTAATAACGAAGTTCTTCAGCATGAAATGTAACTCGCAGTTACTGAGTTACTTAAAAAAAGAACGAGTTACTTCCAAGTTACCCTGACACAAAATAGCATTACGCAGGTGCAGCGCGCGTGAGCAGTTGAGTTGGACCTTGTGTTGCCCGCGGAGGAGTGCAACACGCTTAGATCGTTTTCGTTTATGTCCAACAATAGACCTCTCCCTGTTTGTAAACAAATGACGTCATAGTGTTCGACAGCGCCAAAATTTGGTAGAATTGAATTACGCTCGAAGCTAGAGGTGAACAAGGTCGCGCCCGAAAGCCACGGTCTTGAGGGGGTTACGACATGGTCCCATAAAGGGACGCGACCCTCGGTCCTACTTTTATTTCAATTGCTTTCAATGGGAGACAGCGAACAAGAGCCCGTTCGTGGAACCCAGCCCTCCTTCCGATTTGTTTCGGTTTCAGTCTGTCTACCAATGTCATGATGACGTTTCTCTGGTAGAGGTCTATTCGAACGCTTTGCACCTTACCCCCCTGTGGGCGCACAATGGTTCAGCTTCATTTCAATGACAGCGGTTCTTACTTCCTGAATAAAATACTGTCATTGATTGAATATCACGTTTTATGGCAAAAATGCCATGAAGGAACCGGAGAGAACACAAGAAAATATTTGGTCGTGAGTGAAAAGCGAGTTAAAAGTAACTTTGAACTTTACTTCCTAACTAAGTTCCTCTGAAAGTTACCACGGCGCAAAAGTACCGAGTTAAGCTACAAGTTACCAAAAAAAGGAACTTAGTTACAGTAACGAGTTACCTCGAACACTGGTAAGGTCTGCACCGCTTTGTATCTATGTTGGCTGACACGCTCTCAGTTTCATTTGTCGAAGCGTTCTTGTTTCATAACTGGAAGAGTGTGGGATTGCACACAACCACGGACGCATTAACCTCAGTACTCGCTGTGAGTGCAACAAACTGTTCTGCCCTCTTTACTTCGTCCATGTTTCATGTGCGTTGTTGTCATGTCTCTCCACAGTACACTCGTATGTTCTGCTTGCGGCACACTTCCCTGAAGTCTGCAACTCATGGTTTGTTCTCGAAATGTCCAGATATCCCAAGACAATAGAATCGTACGGCATACTGCCCAACCTCAAACATGATAATGGTACAGTTCCTTCACGGGCGGGCAGATAACACAGAGATACAGGCTGATGCACCTTCGGGTGAAGGCAAGACAAGTGTGTCGCAAGCACTACATGTAACTTGACATTGTGGAACCCTGAATCGCAACGCTACGGAACGTATAGTCGGTATGATTATCGACAGAACGATGAAACGTTGCCGCAAATACTAACGGCACATTGCTTACTTCTTTTCTGTAAAAGAGAATTCACATTAAATAGCTCTCAAGGAAATCGGCATACTTATAATAGCTTTTTACCAACTTCATATCGGAGTTTTGCAGCTACAAGCGATTTTTGCACCACTGCTGCCACGTTTTCATGTGCCTACGCGTGCGAGATACAGAAGGAAACGTGGCGGGCCATTTCTATTTCTTGACTTCTGTGACTGCATAATACTGTGACCTACTTTGACCTCCTGCACTACGTATCATGTCCTGCATGCTTCATGAGATCCGACGAACGACGTGCTCAACCCCAGCTTGCAAGACACGCTGTTAACACGAGTGTAGACCTGTGTCTCGACGCTCCACCGAACTTCAAGCCCGACATGGCGATGTTGTACAACGACGTACTTTGCGTGTTTTATGTCAGCGCGCGTGGGGAACTTCAATTAGCTTTTGTGTCCTTCATTTCATGAATTTCAAGGTGTAGAATGCTCCTTTCACGTTGACGAGTCTAGAAGTTTAGTCCCGTGACTTGCCCTAGTGAAACTGAAAGCCTTGTAGGCAATGTTTGCGCGAGTGGAGTCGGAAGGTTACTTAGAACACTATAATCACTATGCAGCATACACTACCGGCAGCAAAAGAGCCTTCTGCTTCGTTATATTTGTAATCCTAGTAGATGTTTTTGCTACCACTCGTTTCCTCTAGCACAAAACCAGTGCGAGGGTTCCATGGACGCACATCCCAGTGAACAATAGAGGTCTCAGGGATGTACATGGATTATTGTAAAGTGGATATTCAGTTATCCTTGGGACTTCCCCATAGAGCCTAGCGACGACAATGGGACATCCGGGTGCCATGATTTTATTTCAAAACGGATGTCCCTCTAACATCTATAGAATTTCAATGGTAGGATTTGGAACCTAAATTGGAGATTGCTAAGCCGTGGATATTTTTCCTTCAAATTGAGTAATTAAAAAGCAGTACAAATATTAAGCATAAGAAAAGTTATTGGTTGCAGTACGCAATCCAGTGGGATGCCACACATTCTGATGACATGTATGCCGATATGGGATAGATGGTCTTTAACTCTACATTATGGCGAGGCTCTCTGGCCCGAAGACTCATAACAGCAGAGCAACACTGTGTGACCAGCAAGCATAAGTGCTTAATATTAGCCGCCACTTGGGAAAACACACAGTACCCTCTATTTGCGTGCTCTACGGAACATATACTGAGATACAAATTGTTACACGCATGTTCTTTACGGATATTGTGGCGTAACACATTTGTAACAGTGATGACGATGTCGTTTTCACAATTCCTTCATATCTGCATGGACCCAAGCTATACTCGACAACATTCCTGACATTCCTTCCTATCAAATATTGTGTTTTTAACTCAGGCCATCGTCTCAATTATGTCTTTATTCGTCTAACAAATTACGTCTAACAAATCGCTCTTGAATATCCAAATGAATATCCTCGGATCTTCAGCCTGCTTCATATGGGGTACTCGAACATCCAGACGCTATATCCGGCCGACGTACGAGGGGCATCTGAGGGGCATCAGGACATTCGCGACCCTGTATGGGTGTCCCGGGGACATTAGTTGTTTCCTGGGATGTGTAAAGAGGGAGATGAAAGGACCCATTAGTCCTCTCTACATTCAAAGAAAACACTAACCATTTTTGACCGTGAAGTTACCGTGCCAACCGGAATCAATGATAGCGTGTCTGACTGGGAACCTTACTTGTTGATTGGGTGCGATAGACGCGGTGGCCAATCTGGAACCCGGCAGCCGTATACGAAAACTCGCTATTGGTTCATCACTATAGAGAGTGTTAGTAGACCGCTGTTAATGCGGCCTATCGTATGCATCTACTGCACCCAATCAACGTCTTCGATTCTGAGACACACACGCTGTTATTGGTTCTGCTAAGCACGATAACTTCTTGATGACATCATTAGTGATCTGATAAGACTCCTTAATGCGCACTCGACGTGACGAAACACGATAGACCTGTCGCCAGACAGTATTCACACACTATCGTTTTCCTTTTTTTTCGTCGCCGACGCAGCCGTCCGCGACACTGTCATCTGCCCACAGGTCTACCTGAGTGCAACGTGAGCTGGCATATCGCCCTACTGTAGCCACACGTTCGTGCGGTTTTCTTACGTCGCCATCACTGATAGTTGTGAACGAAGAACACTCTGAACACACACCTTTACTATATAAAACGCTCAAGGACACAGAATACACTATTCTCTCCTAATTTGTGGAAAGAGCGAGACCATTAAGATCAATGTAAAGTGTCACAAAATGTAGTACGGATGCCGTTTACAACAGGTTGGACAAAAAGATCGTGATCTACGGTAAAGACCTGCCGTTAAGGGAGTGTAGCAGCCCCTAGTTGCGGAATCGGCGTGATGGACATCGCGAAGACCGTGTGACATATGTTCCGTGGCTCAGCGCTCAAGCTAGCTTCCAAAACGGGTTGGACATAATCTTCTAACGACGAACAAACCTGTAGGTTTTTCAGCCTGCTGCAGTTTGTGGCAGCGGTATGGCTCGTATAGCAGCTGAATAGTCGTCAGCACTTCAGCAATTCATACCACCAGACACATATTCTGGAGATGGGGACTTCGATTCATGGGAGAAGCACTTTTCTTCCTGTGCTGCACCTAATTCTTGGACCGACGAGCTAAAGTTACTACTGCAACCCACTAGCCTTTGAGGTTGTGCCCTACGAGGAGAAAGTATCCTACGCAAAGGTCCGTGATGCACTGTCTGCAAGGTGTCCTCTTTCGGCAATGCGCATACTCGCAGCAGCGAACTTTCGCTCCCGTATACACCGACCTGAAGAATGCCTTGATACACACGCGTTCGATTTATTGAACGGCTACAACAAAGCTTATCCTCGTTCTTCGCCACAAATGAGACACACCATGGTACGAGACCAGTTTATTCTCGGCCTCCATTATACACAAGACAAGGTCACCATAGACAAGGTCACCACTGCTAACTCTACCACGCTCGCTGACGCGCCTCAAGTAGCCGCATGTCTTGCAGCTATTCTCTTCCAACTTCCGCCATCTCCTTCCGCAGCAACGTGTTCAAAGCCACACCCACAACAGATTCACTGGAGAGACTTGCATCAGCGACAGTTGAATTGGGAAGGAAAGTAATTCCCACGTCTAACGCGTCACAGAATGCAGAGTCGCAGGATCGGCGTCGGATCAGGACGTGAGTAGTGTTATTTGTGTATACTGGAAGCAATGACGTAACTATATCGACACGCTCTTCGACACTGGGAGCAGTACATAGTTAGCAATGACATACCTAGCCAGACGCTGTTCGCAGGACGCTGGGAGCACTAGACGCTGGGAGCACTGCGAGTTGGCAATGCTCTCCAGACGTTGTTCTACAGTGGTAGCACTAGACGCTGGGAGCAGTACGTATTTAGCAGTGGCATAACTAGCCAGACGCTGCAAGCAGTATGCTGAAAGCAAGATAGCCCAAACCTCTCGTGCGGGCTCTGCGCCAGCTCATGCAAGTGACTGACAAACCAAACATATGTCACGTTTTTATATTTCATTTTCGTTGTAAGACAGTTGCATGAAGCACAGCAATTTGAAGAAATGGACATGGGGATGATCCTAGAAAAGTGATGCTCAGGTGAGTAAATTTTTTAATGGGTCTACAAAGACACATACCCATAGAAGACTACATGGATGCCTGAAGCACAGCAACTCGAAGCATAGACACACACATTTGACGAAAACCGGACCTGGATGGTGGTCCTAGAAAAAGTGTGTGCACGCCACAGAGTCGAGAGAGCTTTGGAAAGTCCTACAACACACCTACCCTTTGGGGACTACATGGATGTCTGAAGCACAGCTGCACAGCAACTCAAAGCATGAACATGGCTATTCACCCACGTAAAGAAAAAGATTCTCAATTGTACCTCCCCAGTCTTGGATTACTTTCAAGCCTCCTGGGGACGACCTCAGCGAACAGCCACTGTGAACTCCCGCATAGATTTTTGTCGCAATCTTCCAAAGGTCCCTACTTGGAGGAGCATCTGACATCGTTTGAAATATCATAATGTCTGTGACTACCTTAAAGGCTTCCACTATCACTGCATCTTTTCCCTCTGTCAACTTGCAGTCCATGAATTCATTCAACGTTGCATGAAACTTTCACACAGAGCTTGCACTCGAAAATCGGGGTATTCGATAGTCCTGCATCCTTCCGCCGCATCCGAAATCTCGGAGCAGGCCTGATTGAGGCAGTCAATTAAAAAGATAATTTCCTAGAATCTACCTCGAGCTGTCACTGGAGCGAACGAACTTTTCTACGGTTAAAATGTGTCTCACTCGTACAAGTTCGCTCTCATATAAACCACCAATGATATCCCCAATGTTGAGGTCACGTAATACGTATGTATTAGGGTGACCCAGCTTGATAGCACGCACAATAAAGAATTCTGTTGTTGCTGAACTTAAGTACTTCTTTACCAACTGGTGTGTCTATTTTGCAATTCGTACGATATCTCCAACATTGTAGCGTGGCTTCTTTGGTGGTCCAGCTGGGGTGGGATAGAGTCTCGCTCGAAATGTACTCATTTCCTTGGTTCACGGGTCTGGCAGAAAGAGATCTATGTATTCGATTGCTGTATGTTTTTACTACGAGAGGTAGGATTTCTACACATCATTTGTGACCCTGATATGTAAACATAACATACAGAGTAGAGATTATACTTCGTTGAGAACTCTCAAAGTGTGTGGCTTTTTTCTGAGAGTGAGTAGTACACCAATGAATACCCTTTTTCTTTAAAAACTTTTGCACTACCCCATTGACAAACTCGCCACCGCGATCCGTATGCAGAAGACGGGATTTTCCGATTTGTCTAAAGGCAAGCTCTAAAGCATGTACTATCTCAGGTGGTCTTCTATTATGAATGGGTACAACTGCAAGAAGGCGAGAAAAAACCTCTATGCAGAATCGCAAATAGGTCACTTTGGAATATTTCCTTCGCATCAAGGGCTACTATTTTACGGAGCATAGAGGGTCTCTTGAACTCTTTGTGCAGACTGTAGGGACCACTCTTCTCCAAAAACTTGACAACTTTGCTCTTCTTTACACCAATACCTCTTGCAAATCTCTCTTTTCGCCAAAACTGGCAACATGTTATGGATCGTTGTAGGCAGCCATCAACACTTTCGCTTCCTGCTGTGCACTCGAAGAGCAGGTTGCTTATTGTGAAGTTCGTACTGCAACAACTCCACAATAGATGGTTGGGGTATCACTTTGGCGTAGCAGATAACTCTTCCACTCTCCTCGTAAGCCAGTACAGTTGTTATTAGTTGAAGCATTGCCAAACATTCTTATGATGTCTTGAGGGGAAGTGAGACAGTATCTTTGCATCTTCAAAGGAACCCTCTTCATCTTCAGCTAGAACAGAATCCATTGTTGATGTCGAGCACGTTTTGTGGCACGTGTAAGCGGTGGTGATGTTACAGTAATGGGAGTTGGTGAGCGTCTGCTTGAAGTCGATACTGTGACACCCTTTTGAAGTCGTGATGTGGGTACAATGAGTGGTGGGAAATTCAATTTCTCCAGGTGTGGTAACATGCGATCAAGGTATGGAGGTCTCAGTGTAATGCGAGCTCTGCATACGAGATAATGAACGAGGTCGATTATAGTGGTACCCTCTTGTGGTTGTCCGTCAATAATGATCTGAAAGGTTGTCGGATCCCACGAAATGGTTTCCTGCAGTATATGCAAAAGTTTGTGCAGTAAGTAGCTTTGACCTTATAGGCACTGCTCATAAAAGCAGTGACAGTGTCACTTCTCTCATCTTCTGTCGTCTGTGCACTCTCTTCTCTCCTTGTAGCTGTCCCAGTTCTATCCGACACCGCACTGGGATGCAGCAAAGAGTGGAGATATTGAATTATCTCTTTTGCTTTGATGCCATCCGGTTCATTCTTGAGTAGTATTTCAGGAATAGGAGATTCGCGATATGGAACAAGCTCGTACTTCTGCATAAGTTATACCCCGATTCCTTTTGCAATCGCAAAGCCCTCTAGCGATGACCTGAGACAGAGTAGTGCAGGCAAGAGGAACTGCAAGAAACACCAATTTGCTGCAATACTCTGTGAACTTTCTTCACATAGCTACAGTCTCGTTTTGCCAGTGCCCGAATTGAGATTGCATAAGGTTTCAGTTCTTTTCGTACGCTCGGAGTCACTGGGATGTTCCCTTTACAGAGATTTATACAAATATCTCTAATAGCTGTTAATAGAGATGATAACGTCGTTCGTGCGACTTCAGCCAGCTGGTGCAGGAAATGAATATTCTTCCGCACACGCTTCATGTTTTACATACTGTCTGCCGTAGATCGTCGGGGAAAATATTTGTCCACACTCGGAGGTGACGTGGACACTTTTGAGACAAGTCCATTCCTATGCATGAATATCGTTCCTTGCACGCATCTTTACATGTGGTGGAGAGTAAGTCACCTTTGCCTCGACCAGATAACTGTCGGAAAAGTAACTGCACCTGATCCACTATACGTGCAGAAAGACACAAAATAGGAGCGCTGCTATTAAACTCAATGCATCCATATAGGGGCTCTTTAACGAATAAATATTGTGTAATAAAAATACATGAACAATTTAGAAGGTGGCAGCCAGCTACGTAGAAATTACAGATTTCTCTAAGTCGACCTTTGTCAGCCTGACAGCCGTCAAATATGATTAAAGAATTTCTGACATTCTCCAATTTATCCGGTATATCTCGCGTAAATGTGACTTCGGAGAAATTATCAAATACTGGTTTATTGTATAAGTATATGTATGTAAAATATATGAACAAATGGTTTGTCAAAAACGGATGCTCTGTGAGTCAAAAGTCTTGTTACCAGCGTTGTTTTCCCACTCTGACTTTGCCCTGAAATTTTAATCGAAGCAGGAGTAATGAACCTGTACGGTCTGACCTCAGTTATCTGTTTTTCACGGTGAAATACTGTATAGAATGATATTATGTGACGTTTCAGAAACTGACAGCGCACATAGAGACAAACTGAGAAAGATGTACATAGAATTTATTTGACACTTGCTATACATTAGTTTTCAAGTCGATATTTGAGAAAGTCAATCACGAAAAGCGTGATGAACTTTGCTGTTGAATGGCATCCCAACTTCACAGCGATTTCGACAAAACACAGGCTTTCTGTTGAAAGCAACACAGGATCGATTTGTTGTTTGTAGTCCATCAAATCCGATTGTTGTGACCAGTTGGTTAGCAAAGCGAATGGTGCGTCACATGAAAGGAAATTCGCATACATGGTTTTGGCCGCCTCCCAGACGCCAATGTTCAGAAGACTTTGGGGAGTTTTCCCCAGAGGACGATGTTGGTGACAATCTTGAAAGCGTCCACCAAAGACATTCGTTTCGTTTCCATAAGACCACACCTGGAAAGTTCTTTCCACGATCTGTGCTGCTGACGACCTGCGAAAGACACTTTTGTTCAAATTTGTCACACTCATCTTCTTCTGCTCTTTCCTCCTCACTGTCTGATGAGGATCACGAACCAGTGGGTTGAGTTTCAATATCGGACCACCTTGACTTTTGCCATGGCACTCTGGTGTCACCGCCAAGAGCTACTGCAAATTTTACTATCTCAAAGTCACTTTTATAACTGTATCTCTTTTAACTTTATAAAGGTATTTCTTTTAAAGACTCCACATAGCAAAAATAAGGAAAAGAAAACGTGTTGCAGCAACCGCTTAAGAAAAAAATGTGGATACTATGTTCAGGTTTGCAGACGACTACACGAGGCTTTAAAGACCTGGCAAGACATAACATGTCTATGCAAGTTAGAAGGAAAAGTCATGTATGCAGAAAAATCTCGACAATAGGTTCAAGGTTGTAGCACATGTCCATGCAAGACGTTTCAAGAACTAACAAGATATAACATGCCTACACAAGTTCGTTCACCATGTGGTGTGAGGAGCAAGCAGATATTCAAAGGCCTGACAAGATATGACGCGACTATATGCTTGTTTGTTCGTCCTTCAGACATTCAAAGTCATGATCCATGAAAAAAATGCTTGAGTTGTCTGTTGTAGATAAACCGTCACCCACGTTGGGTTTTCTTCAGTGAGAATCTGAGTGCGAAGAGGAATATGCTACCTGTGAGTACACGTTGAGCCAACTAATTTTTCTCTGCGTGTTTTCCAACGAAAGCATGCCATCGATTTTCGAGAAACTCAACAAACTGAAAAAGTCGGGAGATGGAGAAATTCAAAAGATGAGTACAAATATCGAAGAACCAAACATTTGATGTTCTGGATATTCGTAGAATCGAGACAATCTATGGAGATACTGTGTATGTGGAATTACTGACAGACAATTAGACCAAGGTGAAAGTCTACCTTCCGAATAGATTCAATCGACTTTCGGACGAAGATCTGGAAGAGATGAAACAGTTATCAAATATCCAAATGGAGAAGAAGGATGGATACCGCAATGGCAACAAGTTGTCGTATCCAGACATCATTTTCACCCATGGCAACAAAAATTACCTTCAGAAATCATGGTCACCTGTCACTTGTGTGCTCCACACGAGCGACACTTCTACGCAACACCGCTAGGACTCCAAATTCATTTCGCAAACGTACACCAACTGGGGACACCCTGTATCCCGTTCTGTCAGACATTATGCACACTTCCAAATTACACAAGACGCTTCGAGCAGCACTTGCATGACAGAGACGAAGCTGGAGATTATGTGACAACATCATTTCATCAATACGGGCAGTATATTGTTAGTGTGTTGCGATACTTTGGATTCCATTACGTTTTCACATCCTTCTCAAAGCAGAACTTGGACGACATACAGTACATGAGATACGACTTGAGATACACGATTCGTGCCTTCCAAGGTGAGGACAGTATGGTTAGAAGGTGGCATAGAACCCGCTGTTATTCAGTCAAGCAGCGAAATTGCACATAACTTGGAAAGTCTCGAAATCGAAGGCTCTGGTTTTTTCCTCTTTCGTATTCTCACCTGCATTGTCAATGTTGGACGTCTATTGCCTGATCTAATCAGTTGTAGTGACTTTGACCTGCCTGCAGACTTGAAACGTAAGAATAGCTCTCTACTGAATGTAGATCACGGTCTGCACGAGGGTGAGCAAAATATGTGTTTCGTATTTTTCGTGATAGCAGATCGTGAATGCACATTTATTGGCAACATGCATGATTTATTGCATCTATGAGATCTCGTCCTGAGATGTAATAGCCTTCTGGAATTTTATATTTTTGTACGTGACTGATAAGCAATTAAGGTGATTTCCTCTTTGGTATCCACTTGGTACTTGAGTACCTTCACACACTGACCGTTATCAATCTCCGAGCGGCCAAAAATCCTCTGAGTAAAGCCAAGCTTAGCTGCCAGCGTTGGACTGAATTTCAAGCTAGCATTGAGTGGAAGCTGTATTTCATAGTGACCAGTACCACGTATTATTCGAGCCTGTGTCCTGTAATGCTTTGCGAGCAGCTGCTTGATGGGTGGGAGAATGCTTTCTCCTGCTTGAAACTTGATCTTCTCTTTTGTGGTTGTAGCACCGAACATGCTTGTCTCCGTTATTTCATTAACACCACCTGTGACGTTATTAATTGCAAAATGAATATTTACCTCTGTCAGGGCAACATCCCACATACCATCTAGAATTAAGGGCTGAAAGAGCTTAACACGAAACTTGCTCATCTTGTCATTGGGAAATTAATTAGTGGTAGCTTTCGATTGGCAGATTTAAATAAAACTGGCTCGCCATTTTCTGTCTTTCTTGCAAACATCCAGTTGCACAAACTACTTTTATATGCAACTGGTTTCCCACTAGTTTCTGAGCCGGAGAAAATCTCAAGAGATGCGATTCGAGATAGTAACCCTAATAGAGCCTCACTTTTCCTCTTCAGATGTTACACACAGCTTCGTGCAACAACAAACAGTCGCCAGATCCTCGCTGAAGATAATGCTATGCGAGAACAGAGAAGCTGTTTCTTGCTCAAGTCCCAACAGAAAGAGATACACGAGTTAAGATATTTGATCCGTTTGATAAGTTGTTTTGCGAGAGGGGTACTTAAGCGAAGTTTTTTTCCAGCGACCACAATGTGGTATGTTTTACCTCGAGATTCTTGCCAAAGTGTTCTCCTCTTCCCAAAGTGGTGCGTCCTACTGTTGTCTTCAAATCTTGTTGCAGTCTCTGTTCTTTAAGTGATGTGTGGATTGTGTGCTATATCAAATCAGAGGAGTGCATGGGTGCATGAGGCACATCATATCGGAGGACTACACGGATGTATGAAGCACAACCGTTCAGAGGACTACATTGATGCATGAGGCACAGCAGTTCAGAGCCCTTCACCACTAAAGGTCAGTCTATTATAACTCTATATACTGTGGTTGTGTGCGACGATGCGTACATTGTGTGCCCTCGCGTAAAAGTTTTTAACAATGTTTGTGTGAGGTGTGTTCTTACAAATATCCGTATGTGACCGTTTGTGATCTGGATTGTGTAGCACATGGGACGCATCCTTACATATGTGTCATTTTGTATTAATTGCAATATCTTGTGTGTTGCATGTAATGCAGAATCAAAATGGTTCAAATAAAAACATAAAAAAATGTTTCATGTGTTTTGTTATCAATCACTTGTATGAGCCGGGCCGGGCGGGCGCGAGATTGGTCGGGGCTATCTTGCTCTCAGCGTAGTACCCCTATCGGAAATTAACCTTTCAGGCTTGAGGTGTTATTTGACCCCTCAGGCTGAAAGGACCTCTCAGCCTTACAGGACCTCTCAGGCTGACAGGACCTCTCAGGCTAACAGGACCTCTCAGGCTAACAGGACCCCTCAGGCTAACAGGACCCCTCAGGCTAACAGGACCCCTCAGGCTAACAGGACCCCTCAGGCTAACAGGACCCCTCAGGGTGAGGGGAGTCCTCTGTGGTACTGGTCTGCTGTAACGGCACGAGTTGGAGCCAGCAAAATGTGTTGTGTAAGATTTGTGCTGTGCTGACATACGCTACCACCACCAAAATGGCTTTGACTGTTCCCTAAGAGGAATGCTACCACATGTCATACGAACCACATTGAAATTTATTTTTTCCTTAAATCTGTGCACTTTTCACTTAGATATTTTCTAATTGATTGTGCCCTCTTAATGGCTTCATCTTCTGGGACAGGGCTCTCTCCTTCCCTGAGGCGCAGAATGAAGAAATCTGAAAAATGAAAAAAATGAAATTACCAATCATTAGTATCAAAGGAACAATAGCTCTGGTTACAGGGGATTATAACTAGTGTTTCCAGTTTTCGGCACTTATAATAAATAAACTCTGGGGGTGTTTATCGGCATTTATGATGTTTTGAGAAATTCAAATCAAAGACGTAGACTAGAAAGTAAATGCCCGAATGGGGCATTTATAATAATTTCCTGGTTCATATGTAGTTTTCACCGACTTGGGTAATTCCATTTTAAATCGACTAAGGTCCGCCGATGACATTTTTGGATTTCAGTGAAAAAAATATATGTTGGAAACGACCTCAAGCGAAGACGAAAGCAGGTTCCCGGAGCTTCCTACAATCAACCAGTCCAGAGATGGAGAGGGTGTAAGGTGGCGCCGTCTTCACGACGTGATTTTTTCTCGCGACTTTGCAGCCTTACTGATGCTATTTCATTCGTGTCACAGCCCTCATCGAGAGCACACGTAAAGTCAGGGCACTCTAGTATACCTGTACGGAGTGAAAACAGTGTCACTTTAAAGGGTCGCTGAAGAAAAAATGCCAAAGTCAGAAGATGTGACAAAAATTGCACATTTTTTAGCGCAAATAGATCCTGGAAGGCAAGTCAGTTATCCGTAAATGAAATACGCTTTTCATATGCAATCTTTCCTCTATCGTTCAGTATATGGAAAACCATTCTAACCCGTTTCGTTGCCGAAAGAGATGTCAGTGAAGTTAAGCGAGAGCTGAAAATTGATGATGTTTGGTATGGCATCCCCCATCCGTTGCAATACTTATTCCAATAATTTTGTGGTCACTGAAAGGCCAACGTCAAAAAGCCAGCTGCAAAAATATGTTGCACTATTTTAGTAGGGTGTACACAGCGAATTTTTTTCTGTGTCCATATCTCGCTGTTGCAGCCTTGCACTCACAGGGCCTTCGGTCTCCCTAATGTTGCACTGATTCCCGCCGCTGGCACTTTTTGTGGACATGTCCACGTCTGCATTCGTATTTACGTGCAAACGTTTCAGCTGCTGTTGCGAGACGCACAGATGACATCTGTCTATTATGCCACTGCGACTGAGAGTGGAGTACTGACTGACAATTTGTAGCTGAGTATAAGCAACAACTTTTGAAACAGTTTAGTTAATACTGCACAGGGCGTGTGCTAAAAAAAATGTTGTACTTGGAAGTGCTACCAAGTGGCTCATTGCTGGAGGTGCCATCTTTATTGCAGCCGCAAGAAGTAGTAACAAAAAACTGTCATTAGCTTAACTTACATTACATTAACTTACGTGAAGCATTAACCTACATTACATAGGTATCATATGCAGCCCCTATATTATTTGGTCAATTAGACAGGATTTGGTCAATAAGAGGAAGGTTGCACCAAGCCAGACCAGGCGAACACTTGTCGGTAGAATGCACCCCTCATTATTTTTTTAAATTAATATATGTCACAAATAGACGTCATGATAATTTCCATCGCAGAAAGGCATGGTACCTATGCAATGTAGGCTGGCAGTTTTTGTTGCTTCTTTTTGCGGCTGTAATGAAGACGGCACCTCCAGCAATCAGCTACTGGTAGCACTTCCCAGAACAGAATTTAATAAAAAAAATTAACACCTTGTGCGGTATTGAGAAAAGTTGTTGCCATACTCGGCTACTCCTGTCAGTACTCCACTCTCAGTTTTTGCGGCATAATAGACAGACGCCATCTGTTGGTCTCGCAACGGCATATAAAATGGTTGCTCGTAATTAAAAATGCCGACGTGGACATGTCCACAAACAAGTGCCTGCAGCGGGAATCAATGCAACATCAGGAAGACCGAAGGCAAGTGCAATTCAAAACGCGAGATGGTGTGCCACTCGAAAGTGGAGTCTGAGTGCAAGGCCACAACGGCGAAACCTGGGCACAGAGAAAAATTCTCTGTGTTCACCCTACTAAAATAATGCAACATATTTTTGCTCTCACCTAACTTTACTAACATCTCTTTCGGCAACGAAACAAGTTAGAATGGTTTCCTATATACTCTACGATAGAGGAAAGATTGCACATCAAAAGCATACCTCATTTACGGACATATGACCTGCCGACGACGAGCTATGAGCTCTAAAAATTGTACAATTTTTGTCATATTTGCTAAAGTGACACTATTTTCACTCCGTACAGGTATACTAGATTGCCCAGACTTTACATGTGTTACCTATGAGGGCTGTGACGCGAATGGAATGGCATCAGTAAGGCTGCAAAGTCGCGAGAAAATATCATGTTGCGAAGAAGGCGCCACCTTACCCCCTCTCCATCTGTGGACTGGTTGATCGTAGGAAGCTCAGGGTACCTGCTTTCGTCTTCATTTAAGGTTGTTTCCAACATATATTTTTTTCACTGAAATAAAAAAATGTCATCGGCGGGACCTTGGTCGATTTAAAATGGAATTACCCACTTCAGACATCAAATTTCACTAACTTTGACGTGAAATACATCGCCAGGGCACAGAAATACAACACCCTGGAGTGCTCAAGGGCCAGAATTACAAAACCTCAGTGTGGAGTGCATCATGGGCTATTGTTACAAGATGAGACGGAGGCGTGCTTGAAAGGGAAAGTGGGCATTCCTACAGCAAACTTCAAGGGTGGTGCACTGACGTGCTATGTACAACCAAGATTATGCTGCATGTGCGTAATGGTATACTGTTGCTTCCTCAACCTGCTAAGCTCAGAAACAGAACCAGAGCTGGCAGCAGGTACAGTAAAACATCATTAAAGCATACGTCGTGGGGACGTAAAAAGCAATGCACTAAGCCGCAGTGCACCTTAACAGGGCCAACCAATACACATGGGAGGTATATTGCGAAATCATCATTACTGCGTTTAAAGAAGAACTACTGTTTAAGAAGGTACGGTTTGACAAGGTTTCACTGTATAGTGCTCCTTTAACACCATGGCGCACCATTAAGAAAAATGCTGTGCAACATCAATCAAAGTAACCAGCAAGTCAAACTTGCTTTAAAGAGTAGGAAGAGAGTTGCCTCAGGACAGGCAGCTTCTGTCCTGAGGCAACTCTCTTCCTACATCTCTACCGGTTCGCTGGATTTCTACCCATCTACGATTGCTTTAAAGAGTGTACCATGTCCACAACTCACCTCGTAATGCACAGACTTTTTCTGGGCTTAAGCCAGGGTATGCAGCTGTTTTGCCAAGCTTTTTGGCCTTGTTGGACAGGGTGCCTGTCACGCTTCTCGTCTTCAGGACGTCCACACCCCACACAATGGTAGCTGCTTCTTTCACAAAACGGCTGTCAACCTTCTGGTTGTACAGCCGCTCGTACTTTGCCTTGGGAATTCTCACCCCCCTTCCAATGTCAACCTGCAGAATAGAAGTCACTGTAACTGCCTTTACACACTGCTTGTCGCTTCACCATTTTACATTCGCACGTCAACACACTGCACCAGTGCCATACACCAACAAGGCTGGTAAGTCAATACGGCATTTCCCGCGGCACAACTGTTGGTCTTGCAGGCGGAGATTTAAGTCTAATCTGCTCATCAGAGGTGCGGTTGCAGATGAAGTAACTTTTAGCAAGTTGAGAACACGCCTCGGTGTTCCAAAAGAGTGCGTTCGCAGCATCAAAGCCTCCAAATATCCATATCCTAACAGACACAGCCTAAACAGTCATGAAGGATGGTTTGTGTGAGCAGTGACTTGAGCCACGTCTTAAAGGGCCACGTCTTAACCTCTAATTCATGCTCATGTACCCATTATGCACTAGGTGTGCACAGGTTCCAATATAACATGCACCACAACTGAACATAAGTTTCATTATAAAACAAGTGATGCATCACTTGCAGCCAAAACGAAGAATGGTAGCCAAACTCAGAAGGCTAGGTACCTTACCATTTCACCTTCCTCTGGCTGGTCATGATTAGGACTGGGCAAAGTCTGATCTTCTGCCCGCAATGACACTGCAGGTTCCTGCATCTCGCTGCATGGCTGTGGGCACACGCCAAGTCCAGGAGTCGACATGTCTCCAAGTGCCTCGTCCACACCTCTGGGCTCCAGCTGCTGCTGCCCCAAAGGTGTGGGTGGCTGACTGATAGGCACACAGTCCAAAAGGTCCAATTGCTGCCACTGGGTCGCAGGCACAGCCTGAAAAGTTGTACAGGAAGGGACGGTAGCATCCCCACCACCAACAGAAAAAACTGTTTGCAGCTGATGCTGGACTGGGGCTGAGCTCTTGCAGTGGCAATCTAGAAAAAAAAAAAAAGGAAACACATAAGGCACAACATGTTTTATACTTTGTGTATTCACAAACTAGTGAAAACTGATTATTCTAGCCTGCATCATACTTCATACACCTTGTGAGAACATACATATCAGCCCTATCTCTCTTCACTCCTTCCATCATTCTCAAGTAATCGACTGTACTTTCTACTTTACACCTCCCACCTTTACCAGCCACCAGCAAAATATAGTGTGCAATAGATGCTAATAATAAGCACTTGCTACAAGGATGTGAGGTTCACTGTGATGGATAATATAAAGACAGCTAAAAATCCCAAGCTTTCCTACAGATTTGTATGTACTATAGTGCTCTGGAGAGCTATTCCGATAGTCAAGTGAGTCGTAGATATGCCTGAATTTCCCCGATCTTCATTCTTATTGTGCCAAATTACAATGAATATAGCCCAAATACACCTTACTGTGATAACAAAAACAGTTGAAATAAAATGGCAAAAATTACTGTGTTGCCATGTACCAAACGTGAAATAATATGCTTGTGCAATAAATTGGAGGCGGCAGCAGAACCCATCACACAGGAATGTCAATATAGGCACTAAGAACAGTTTCACCTGCTTTCAGAACTTTCACGAGAAGAGCTTGCTGGTACTGATCATTCAGCTCACGGCATTTCTGCAGTTCCTCTTTTGTGCGTTTCAGCTCATCGCAGACATTTTCATACAACTGGTGGGGCACCATCCGCTCAGATTCTTCCACGTCTGCAATCATAGCAATTTGCCTCTGGCGCTTGGCCTCCTGGAGGATAGCTTTCTCCCTTTTCTTCTAAAAAGACGGAAAAGAAGACACCTCTTCATTATAACAATTTCAGTTGCCATAAAGCAATTGGAAGGGACATAGGGTTTGTCTGCGCACAGAGTCATCTCAGAAAAAATCCAAAAGGAATATGCCACGAATGTAACAAAGTATGTTGCGTGAACGACCACAGATCATCGCGTCGGTGCTAACCGTGCATTATAGCACGCGGCGGCTTGCTCATCTTCATCGGTCCATTGTGCAACTACGGGAAAAGTGCGTTCAACACCGTGTCTTGCAAATTGGGACACCCCAGCAAGCAAAAATTACTGATCTTCCCTTCGCCAGTCTGCTGACAATTCCCAGATTTTTTCAGTCCTGTTAAAATTTCTTGTTTTCCACGTTAGTAGACACCCTGGATCACACATTTGCATTAAAGTCTGGGATGTTTTGCACGTTAGCATAGCTGCCGCATTTGCTTAATCTAATCTGCAGCTTGTTCTAGCATGGCAGAAAAACACAATAAAAATACTGTCAATTATTTTGTCCGCTTGTTTGCCTACCCGCTGTGTCTCGACAGTATTGGAATGGTACAGGCACTACTGAAGTTCTAAATAATTCATAAATACGTTAAAAAGCAACAAAGTGAATATGTCTTACCTTAGCCTTGCAATGACTTGAGGGATGGGTGGCAGTTTTGCTCCCAGTGGGCCTTTGCCGTTTGCTGCTGCTACCAGTGAGACCCTCTACAGTGGCTGGACAAACAAAGTATACTTAAGGATAAGTGAGAAAACTGCAAATAAGAATCCACATCTACTCTCTGATGAAATTAAGCAAACCTTTGGCCTGCTTGCAAACTTTGAGAACGTTCTCATTCTAAATACCTTTTGTAGAGTGTTTCGCACGTGCGACGAGTGTGCGCAATGCCTGGTCAAAGCTATTGGGCATAAGACCGTGCTCAAAGTTTCTTCTTTTTTTTTTGCAAACGGCCCACACAGTCGCGCAATGCAGCGTGCAAACCAGCAAGTAGCATTACCGCTCTCCGCAGTTTTTGTATGTTATTACTTTTCATATCAAAACTCACTACTTACCACTGAGCTTGATAATCTGAGCTTCATAAAAGCCACCTTCCGTGCTTTCGTCGCCGGTCCAAAACACATCATATGATATATCCGGGTTGAAGTCCTGGTCATCAATGGGCTCGAAGTTTTCTATGTGTGACGCAGGTACAACCGATTTCGTATTGTCTATGCGGTACTTAATGAGGGCGAACATCCTACGCGATCTAACATGCACCACAGGGAAGCGTGTCCAGGACGACTACACCGACTACACCAGTTCAGAAGCACTGTAACACACGCAAACACTCAATATGGTGCCCTGCAAACACGAGATTTCACTGTATGAGGATGCCACCCATGGTTGCCACGTTTGAAGCAAGAGATGCCACTAATGCACCCTTTATAACAGCGATGCGGCGTACTTGCAGGAAAGTACAATAAAAGAGCAAAGAAAAGCCATTGCGTGCATAAAAATATATAATCATCATATGATAACCGTAACTTTACGAATTATCGATGCCCATCACGTCACACTCTTTGCTGGAGCATAATTATTTTCATTTGGCAACGTTACACTTTATTTCAGTGTAATGAGTGCATCAGCGCATCTTGGTCATTCCAGTCATACTGAGGCGTCAAATACAAACAGCAGCTGCTACAAGAACAAGAACCAAAATTAGTCAAAATGTCGAGGGACAGTAGAGCAGACAGGACTACATTTCCTGGTCCTGCATCACCGATATCGACATCATTCTTGTTGTATTTTGTTTTGTTTGTTTGTTTGCTTTACGTGCAGTGGGTATCTTCCTTGATGCGATGATACAAAACGTTTTGTAACGTTTGTACCCTTTGTTTGTTGGCTATGTCATCGGAACACCGAAGAAGAAGAAAACGATACCTCGAACCAGGCGCAGAGTACAAAATCCCGAAGCAAACAATCTCGTGGCAGAAAAAAAATGCCAGGCGTAGCGCTGCAGCGGTCGGTGATCAACCTTTGGGCGAAAACAGCAACCACAGTAACCGTGAAAGTGGGAATGCTGCATCCATAGAAACTGTTGGTAACACGGATACTGACCGTCTACTGCTAAGCGATGAAGTCATCACTGGTGCCACCGAAACATTAACACAAACTGTTGGTGAGTCTACTAATGATCATTTACTGCTGAGCGACGAGGACATCACTGATGCCGACGAACCAGTAGAGATAACAGAAACCGTTGGTGACTCGGACAGCGACCGTTCACCGTTGAGCGACGAAGGCCTCACTGATGCGAGCGAAATATTGGGAGGATCGCCATCCGAAGACGTTGAAAGTCCGTATGCCTCGGATTGCCAGCAGCCAGACATTGGAGAAAGCTTTGATGATGACATGGCGCAACTTCAAGAGGATTACGGTACAAGCACTTTGCCGGGACAGCAGACAACACGGGCCCAAGCGCTTTTGCTGATCCTAGCCTACGTCGTCTCTGCCGGCCTTTCTTGGGAACAAGTGGACGGGCTTCTAAAGCTGATAAATACCCTGTTCGGTGACGTAGTTATGCCACCGTCAAAGTACTTGTTCCGAAAAATTTGGAAGCGTGCCCACCATGCTGCTGTTAAGTTCCACTTCTTTTGTCACAAGTGCCATGAAGTGCTTGGTGTGCACAAAATGCCGTACAAAGACACAGAAATGAAGTGTGAACGATGCAAGCTTACTTCAACAACAACAGCGCTGGCTTCAGAAGGATCATTTTTCATTGTTTTTAATTTGAAGCAACAACTGCAAGCTTTGGTAAACCACTTTCGTGAAACCCTGCAAAAGAACCTGGAAAAAATATCGGAAAGCTCGAACAACTACACACTCAATGACTTGTCAGATGACAGCCTTATTAGGGACACCCGCAGGAAGTTTTGCTGCAATCGCTATGATTTGACGGTCAGCTTCAGTACCGATGGGTCAACAGCTTTCAAGTCAACCACAAGATCCATGTGGCCCATTCACGTAATGTTGAACGAGCTCCCAGTAATCGCACGGTTTCAAAACCTTATGCTATGTGCACTATGGTTTGGACAACAAAAGCCTGACATGATGCTCTATTTGAACGCATTTGTGGATCAACTGTTCAACATCGGGTGCATTACATGGAAATGCTACAGGACAGGACAAGCTCTGTGCTCAAAGGTTTATGCAGTTTGCTGTGTAGCCGATGCACCTGCAAGAGCATCTGTACTTAACCGGAAGCAATTCAATGGGTATTACGGATGTCCTTGGTGCTACCAAAAGGGAACACTTGTGGATGGTACGTATAGCATTGCACTAATGGCCTTATTATAAGTGTACATTGGATGTTGAGGCACTGGAAAGGTAGTTTTAGGTGGCTACACTGGGCACGTAAAATACAGATTTAGGAACTAAAAGTCACATTTTAGGCTTAGTAAGATTCAGTGGACCTTCGGCTAAATGGCTGCAGGAAAGTTTGTGCTAATTGGTATTCCAGCATACGATTTGTCAACTGTGTTGAACATTATAAAACGACGATAAAACCTGAATCACGGAACAGAAAAAGACAACACGACACGTACTCACAATGTACCAGATCGCATGCACCCTTGCACTTCTACCATTGGTGTAATGATCATAATTGTACATAAGAGTACTTTATTTGCCCTAAAGTTTGTAAGACTGACTGGCTCGTGTGGGAAGTGTTGATAGAACAGCTAAACAAAAACAAAAAAAGGGAGGAACATAAGCAGGAATCATCAACCTACGCTGTGGTAATGTTCTTGTTATCATGCAACTTCCATGTTATCACATCTTCATGTCTCCCAATCTCCAAGTTGGCTAAATATGTTTTAGATGATTTTTGAATGCACTGAATCTTTAGCGTGATTTCTAGTTTTACAATTGTTGTAGCCTTGGCATTGGCTCTTCTCGGCTAGCATATCAGCATTCACATGACTTTGCTATTAATTTTGGATGTGAGCTATCCAACAACAAGCTGGACATAATTGCAAGTGGACATAATTTTCGGAGCTAGCAAAGCTGTATAATAACCCATGGTCTCCATAAGATGTTTATTGTATTTTTACTTCACATATTTCTGAGTTGTGCACATTTCTGATTTTTTGCAACACTCTTTTTAGGAGTACTGAAGTACCCCCACACACACACTGACCTAGAGAGGACTCATCGCGGTGTACTCCATGACATGAAGGCTGCAGTGAGAAGCGGACAGGCTGTTCGTGGAATCTTCGGAGCTACCCCAATAGCAAGGATCCCCTCCTTAGACCTTGTTTGGGGCACTGTACCAGAATACATGCATTGTGTCTTGGAAGGCGTGATAAAGCAACTTACTGAAGCCTGGATGACAAGCACTTACTCTGCGTACTACATTGGAACATCCCTGGCCTCCATTGATGACCGCCTAGTGCGCATAACCCCCCCCCCAATCATGTTTTCACGCAACCCACGAGGACTGAAAGAGAGGGCACTATGGAAGGCGAAAGAGTGGAGGTACTGGCTGCTGTATTACGCCCTGCCGTGCCTTGTGGGAATTCTACCCAGACAGTACTATGCCCACCTCTCACTGCTCTGTCAGGCTATTTTTCTCCTTTTGCAAAAGCGAGTTAGCCATAGCGACATTAGAGTAGCTGAGGATGTCTTGAAACGTTTCCTTTGTCAGGTCGCACCCCTTTATGGAGAAAGTGCTGAGACATCTAATATGCATTTGCTGATGCACTTGCCAAAATGTGTTACCCACCTTGGACCCCTGTGGGCCACGTCGATGTTTCCGTTTGAGAGTGCGAATGGAACAGTTCTCCATTTCATTACGGCGTACAAAGGGGCAGCTAAGCAAGTGGCTGAAAGGTGGATAATGCGTCAGAGCCTCTTGTTCTCAAGTACGAAAATCAGCCTTCCGCACCACCTAGACGTGATCTTTCGGATGTTCCTCAGAGGAACATCAAGTCGCACTAACGGCACATTAGGCAATGCTCAAGACGTCAGATTCACTGCTGCACAACAGAATGTACTATCCGCATATTTCTCACATGTACCTGCATTCCAGATGTATCATCGAGCACGCATTTTAGGTCTAGACGTACAGTGTGCTGCTTATCAGCGGTGCAAAAGAACCTGTACACGATTCATTAAAACGAAGGATGGTGCCTTCTGTGAAGTTCTGTACATCCTAAAGACTGTTGCCGATGGGAACATTTTTCTTCTGTCCAAGAAGCTTATCACAGATGGTTGCTTGGGTAGCACAACATATGTTCACAAGTGCATCATTCCCCCGCAAGATGAAAACTTGCGTGTCTTGCCTTCTTGTGACATGGAAAGTGTCTGTGTTTGTGTGAAAGTGACACGAGATGTATATTTGTGCGACATGCCAAATTTCTACGAGAAAGAGTAGAACTGCCACCAAGTGAAATTTTGACAATCCTCTGCCAATAAAATGTGCCTCCTTTGTTTTGAAGCGCATTTGTCGTGTACTGCTGGCATATGCTTTCTTCTGAAGTCTCTGACAGGTGCATTACATTACTTTTTTACTGTAGCAAAAACAGTACTCTATTACTACACATCATCTGGCGTACCAAACTTTCAGAGGTTTGCAAGATTTTGAAACTGAGCAGCAGGGGCTTATTGGGACACGAATTCTTACTGGGCAAAGACTGGACCAGCCCTCATTCAGATACCCGATGGGGTTGGGGTGAGAGTACATCTTAATGCACGAAACATTGTGGTAAGATATTGCTGTAGCAAAATTTTTAATGGCACAAACATGCAGCCACACAGCAATGAAAAGCTTCACTGTGCAGTGATAGCTTTCACAATAGTTATTTGTTGCAGAGCACCTCACAAAACCCGATAAAAAGAAAGCAGAGGCTGTATTTGTGGTACTTTGGTTACAAATAGGTGCTACATGAAAGATAGAACCTGTTTCGAAGCAAGGTGTAGCCTTGCACGAATGCAGCCTACAGTTACCTTTTATTGCTCACTTTGCGAAGTGCTGTGTACTCTGCACTGAAGAAACCAAATTAGTACATATGCTACTTGTGTATTTGTTGCTCAAACCATGGCAGTATTGTGCACTCGCTGATTAAATGGAACCAATCGGAACCGTTTCAAGATAAATGACAGTTAGGTGATGACCGACAGCTCACTATAGCAGCAAATTTTGCAGTAATGGCAGCAAAAGTATAATCGGAATAAACCGTGCAGAACGTACTTGTGACAGGGCAATAGTTATTTGCATCCAATCAGAATGTATGCTGATGCACGCTGTGCACTGCAGAATGCATGCTGACCGTGTCCGACCTCGCACCTATCGTGGTTTTTCATCATGCAGTTAAACCAACATGCTGTACATGTTCTTGCGTCCCAACAGAAATGGACAGGTCGTGCCCTAGGTTGCTGTCACAAGTTGATAACAATGCAGTCTCAATGCGCACTATGTTAGAGCACGTATTAAAAACTACTGTTTGAAGCAGGACTGGAGTCTACAATGGCGCTTGGGGGGAAAAGCGACAATACTTGCGCCCCCACCCATACAGCGTTCAAACGGATGGCAATTTCACGCCCCTGGCCAGTTCTGGGAGTGCAATTGCCTCCCAAAATTGCACCCCATTGTCACTCTAGCTGTGTTGAAGAATGACGACTCACATGTTCATCCTTCTTCAGTAGCTTGTGTCGGGTGTGTTTTGTTAGTGTATAGTGGCAACAGTGTCCAACTCGTACCGTCAACAGTTCCACATATTGCCAAAATTGTGGGACACTATCAGGTGACAACAATTACAAGAGCTATTATACACGATGTGACGTGCACATATCAAGCTGTGTTTGTTTTCACCTTTGAGAAATGCTGTTTTCAGTATTGTTCTTCTCATGTTCAGTTCATTTGCAAGTAAACACTATCGGGAAAGGTACATCAGACAGATTAACCGGTGGACAGTCATTATAAATAACAGGTGTTGTTTAGTTGACTAGATCTATATACTTCTCGGTTACATGCCAACACGGACAATCTCTGTTTGTAATCAATCGTTCCACCTGTGAGCAGCTCATGTCTTGCATTTTGTTGGTTTCAGAAACAAACAAAAGGCAGGGCATGAGCTTCCTTCTCTCAGAATCTCACTTCCTACCCGTCTGCCGCTCGCGTAGCCGCCACTAACGGCCAAGAAGAAGAATTACATCGCGCCCTGTGGGTCCCACTATTACTAGCAGATAATGCTTCTTGGTAATTTCGTTGTCACTTTTTGTTCAGAAAGGTTAAAATCTGCATGTAACTGCCAATTAAGGCAATGTAAATACACAAAGACGCTGCATGGGTTTGTTGGCTGGACGGGAAAAAATGTGATGCGAACACGCTGACATGTTTTTTCTCAGTTCTGCTAATATGGTCATTGTAATTTCCAGCCGTGTACACTCGAGAAAATGTCCTGTGTAGGGGGTTCCTTGGACGCGCGACGACTTATACCCTTGTCACACGGGCAGTCTTAACCGCGGTTATGGAAACCGCGGTTCGCGATTGTCACACGTCTGGCGTAACCGCCGTTAGCGCCCGAACTGCGGTCTGTGGTAACCGAGCTCGGCAACCTCGGTTGAGGGCAGCTAACCGAGAATGGCGGCACCCGTTCCCGTTGTGTCAAGTGTACTTTGTGAAGAAACGTCCTCTCAAAAGCGTATCATTTGGTCTGACGCAACAACGCAAGCCATGTTACGCATTTGGGAGGATAATCTGACAGCCTTGCGTTCGAATAGGCGCAACGTGCCCATTTGCGCCGCGATGGCAGATCAACTAAATGCAACATTACCGACCGGCGAAGGCCCATACACCGCAAAGCAGGTGGGGTTGAAGATTGGTAATCTAAACAAAAAGTATCAGTAACTACTGTTTTTATACTTCGACGATGAGCGGAGTTTACCATTGCTGAGTGGTGAAAAGCAAAAAGACCATGCGGAACCCGCTTCCTCGTCGTTTTCCTTTTCATTGGCGACCGGATCGTGAACTGCGCGTGTGGCAGCAGCGAACTGTCTTCGTTCCTATAGGAACGAAGGAAGGTTTTGGTTTGGAAGGTTGAAGGAAGGAAGGAATGGTTTTATGCCGTTCCTATAGGAACGAAGACAGAAGAACGAAGAACAGAATTAACCGCGGTTATAACCGCGGTTAATTCTCTAACCGCGGTTAGGCATAATCTCGGTTAAGGTTGCCCGTGTGACAAGGACCGCGCTGTACGCGCTGTCAGGCCTGAAAGACCATGCCATACCTGTCACGGCAGCCTAAGAGGTCACCTCAAACCTCTTATGGGACCTTGAAGGGTTCTCTCAGACCTCTCACGACAGCCTAAGAGGCGACTTTGGACCTCTCACAGAGTCCTGAAGGGTCTTCTAGAGACCTCTCACGGAAGGTTGAAAGGCCTCTCAGACCTCTTACAGCGGCGTAAGAGGTCCCCTCAGACCTCTCACGGAAACCTGAAAGGTCCGTCAGGCCTCTCAGAAAATCCTGAAAGGCCTTTCAGACAGATTTTTACTAGGGACTACTAACAGCATCTGGCTAGTTATGTCACCGCTAAATACGGGCTGGTCCCAGCGTCTAGTGCTCCCAGTGTAGAGCAACGTCAGGAGAGCATTGACAGCTCACACTGATCCCAGCGTCCTGCTATCAGCGTCTGGCTTGGTATGTCATTGCTAACTACGTACTGCTCCCAGTGTGTAGTGCTCCCAGTGTAGAGCAACATGTAGCTAGAGTTACGTGATTGCTCCCACTGTACACGAATGACACTACTGACGTGGATTTCTCCAGCAATGCTTCACACTCTCCTGGTTCAACAGATATTTCCTCAGATCGCCCCTTTCAGTACCCGACGTTTCGTCTGACCGTCAGTCCGGCACCATGCAGTTGCGCCCTCGCGAACAGTTAAAACCGCCTCAACGATATGAGGCAGATTCCTGTGTGAAAACCCTTTCGCGGGACGCTGTAGCGTGCCCAAGTTGCGGAACAGGCGTTATACCATCGCGAGGAGCGTGAGACATATGTTCCGCGGCTCATCGCTCGCGGTAGCTTCCAAATAGGGTGGGTTGGACATCTTGTTTTAACGTCGAATAAGCGTTAAATGACGAATAAACGACGAACAAGTCGTACGTTTTTGGGCCTGCTGCAGGAACATGGAAGGCAATTGGAACACAGTTTTTACAGCGTGATATAGGCATACAAGTTTCAGGAACAGTAAGACAAACTGTTTCCTTTGGGAAATGGGAATTTTCTGAGAAAATTGGTTTAAAAGAATGCGCGCAGCAGTGGTGATCTCGCCCCAAGGTGCACTCCTGGCGTATGGTGAGATCCAGTTGGTCCAAAAATCTGTAGTAGCTGGCGAGAACCGTCTGCTACAACTAGAAGTGCTACAACTAGAAGTGATAGCTAGTCAGAATTTGGGAGGGGCGGCGCGAAATGAAACCGCGAAAAGAAGGGAAGAAAAAGAAGGCGCGCTCATCGCTATTGGGTGACTGAGATGACGTCACAGACTGGCAGCCGGGGGCTTCCCGAACCGCAAGATTTGAAACTCTTTTGCCCATCAGGATTGCGCGCACTTGCCATGGTTTTTCTGCGAAAATACAGGGTTTGTCACGGTAGACTGATCAGATTTCCCTAAATTCGTTATTCGTTTTTTTTTTCGAAAAATCGTTGAGTATATCTATTCCCAGTACGCAAAGGTGGTATTCCATAACCCACAGAACCAGTAACCGCCCCTGGACAGCCGACAAGGGTCCGAGCATCCGCAGCCTAAATTTAACATCCATTGAACGCCTCCTGGACGCGTTCGTTGGGATGCTCCAATGAGTATACATCAGCGGACGTCCCACATGTATCACCCTGTGGACACCGTGCGCACCCCATCCGCACTGTGTCCACAAAGAGCCGTTTGAGCACTCCTTTCCGCTCTTGACCCTCCGCTTCCTTCTTCTCTCCCGCTCTGTCGTCTGACTGCGTCGCCTCGAAAGGAGAAATCTGCGCAGAAGGCTTGTTTTTTCGCAACGCGCAGAAGAGAGAATCGCGTGATGCCATAGCCATAGCCCGTTGTGCGGGTGATTTCAAACGCCGCTGGAGAGGCTGGAGAAACATGGCGGTGTCTGCAATGACTCTGGAGTAATACTGTAATTTCCAACTCGAACAGCACCAGTGCAGCTTGAATTTTGTGAAGAGTTAGGTGCATATGCCTTGTAGGCAACGGATTCTCCATCGAGGGCCACTACCTATTGACGAAATACAGGTAAACGGCCGTGGTGCCTTTGTTTGTTAGCGCTCGCGTTTTAGACTCCTTTGTTCTTCAAGTCGCTGTAGCCCACTGGCTAGTGAAAAAAAATGCAATTGATCATGGCTGAGCTTGCAATATAGGCATATTAGCACGTGTGTGCTACGTTTACTTTGTGGTCCACTCACTGTGTTCTTGATGTTCTTTCAGGCATAAACGGCTATACCGCTCAGCATCGGCCATGCATTCATTGCTGTGTGCGTTTCAGCATCTCCGAGAGAGTGTGGGATGTTTCTCTATGAGCAGTCTTGGAATTACTTACTGTCTTATGCGTTTCAGGTAAGAAAGCTAGATAAACGGGAAGTATGGCCAAACGCTGGTATGCGTATGTGCCATAGGCAGAGACCGATGATCCCTGTATTATGTCTGTCGTTTTTATCAGTGTGCCTCAGTGGCAGGACTTGCCCAGTGAATTTCAGAGGCGGAAAGACACAGAAAGGAACAATATAAAGAGACTGGTAGCCATTCATAAGGAGTGAAGGAGCGTGAGGATACAGTTGCGTAGATTCCATACAAGATTCCAACTAATTATACGGCAAGTAACATGTTGGATGGATTTTTTTTCTTGTTTACATAACTTGGCGATATTGTGATCACTATCTGTATGAATGGGAATGATCTGGATATAGCACCTTGTCACGTTTTTCATTATTTGTACTGCTCATGTGCCAGCAGGCATGTACAAATGCACATGTAAATAAAGTCAACATAGAAATAAAGTATTTTGGGTACACACTTGCGTCGTTGTGCTTATCTCATGATTAAATTTATGATGTTTTCATATGTGCGCGGTACCTATGGGGCTGGAATAGAGATCCTCTACAGGACCCTCGAAGATCCGCACCGGCGGTCCTACGACGTCCATTTCGCATAATTTTCTCTTGATTAGCACGGTAGTACGGGCGTAGTTAAAACGTAGCCGGGAGCAAATGTGTACGTTCGTGAGACGTACTCAGCATCCCCAACCCGACGTACGCTAGATGTTGATGGGCGGTTAATGGTTCTGTGGGAAGTAATTAGTTCAGTCATTAATTAACTTTCCTAACTAGCTTTTATAACTAATGAATATAGTATGATGGTTTAAATTGCAAATTGTAGAGCACAAGCATGAGGCGTGTAGTCCCCAGGAATCGAAGCCACTGTGCCTTTCTGTGTGTTAGTAAAAATGATGTGAAAACACACACATTTTTCTCGCGTTCCGTTCTGTAGAGCGTTCCAGCGGCTTTTTCTTTCCCCACATTTTTGTTAACTGACACCGGTGTGTTCCTCAGCGCATGGGGCACCCAATCCTTCCTAATGTCTCAGTCAGGTTGCGGAATGGGATCACCCATTCCATTACAATTTCATTTCAAGGAATGAAGATTTGTGATAATTCCTTTCAATTCCTCCGAATAAGAAGGTATGGTCAATTTCCAATCCTGGAATGGCTTGGCAACCCCATTCCATTCCTTTAATTCCACCGATAAGAGAATTAGGACCGGTAACCGTACTAGCTAGCCCAGCAGTGCTATAGAGGAGATTGACATTACCCACCCTATCGAAAATGTGTCCACTCAAAATTTCCTGAGAGGTCTGAGAGGACCTTTCAGAATTTCTTGAAAGGGACCCTTTAGCACTTCTGAAGGGTCTGAGAGGGCCTTCAGAGAAAATCTGAAAGGTGTTTAGGACCTTTCAGGCTGATTCAGGCAGGTTCCTCCTTGAAGCTATTGTTCTTGCAATCCGTGCATTATTGCACTGCACTTAAGTGGAAGCGTTTCGGCCAGTCGCTAGCGGTTGAATCAGTCTGTTTTGAAACGTTGAAGTGTGAGGACGTCGGCCGTGGATCTCAAGTAATTTGCGTTTCGTCTTCGGGATCTTGGGATTCGTTTTTGAGGTATGTACACGATTTGTCAAATATGCTTGTGTGAGTGACAGGCATTCCTGTTCACTTTACGCTTTCACCACTGTTCGCAGACACGCATTATGAGCGCCGATAGGAAGATTACCAACCACGTTAGGTTACCAACGGTGCTTTGTGCCAAACGGTATGTTATATATTTCGATGCCTACACACTGACTCACATTGACATTTTTAAATTGTATTTCTTACAGATGAATCTCGTACAAAGCGACAGGTGGTGAGAACCCAATCTCGCCAGTTAGTTGGCGTCTTACGCAAACAAGGGAAACTAAATGGTGCATCGCGAGTCCCCAAGTATACGTAAAACAGACGAACTTGATCACCGAGAAGCAGAGCTCCTCAATAATATTTTTCATCGTCGCTGTACGGACATTGCGAATATGTGTCCCATGAGTTCACGCTTTGTGGAATACGACAGTATGTGTTGATGATGACTGTATGCTTTCGTAGACATGTAAGTGCTAAATCTAGTTTCTGTTGCTGCTATTTACTGTTTGGTGTAGTTTCTTGCGAGCGCTCCTTCAACAAGTATTAGATATTCACAATTCTGCAAGACATTTGAAATAACTGTTATTTAATCTGATAGCAGTGTGCATGCCTTGAGTGTATCTGTACAATCGAAGGAACTCAATACATGTGAAGTTTTGTGACATGTACTTGTCTGTATCTATCTCTGGTGTACCATAGCACTGTATGATTGTACCGCCCCGACGACAGGTCAGCGTCGACGGCGAAATTGAACATTGATGTTCCGATGTCAAATGTGGGCGTTAGCTTCTGAGAGGTCCTGAGAGGTACTGTCAATCTGAGGGGTCCCCTCAGCCTGAGAGGTCAACCTGAGGGGCCCTCTCGGCCTGAGAGGACCTCTCAGTCCCATAACACAATAGACCTGAGGGGTCGTTTCACTTGGGCAGCACGGAAAAAGCACAAAGACAGGGTTATTTCGCCCTCCTTCACTCCTCCACGTCCTCGTCGTCCTCCACTTCATTGGCATCATCATTACAGGAGTTTTCCACTAAGGTAAATGGTGCAAGTGATGTGGGGTTGCGGGCCACACACTAGTGAAGCCAAAATCTCCATTTTATTTTTTCTTAACACCAAACCAAACCATCGCCCTTGACTGTGTGGCACCTAGACGATTACATTCGAATTCTATTCCGCCTGCAAAATAATGCCCAATTCTATTCCCATTCCATTCCCAGGACAGTTTCCGCCATCCATTCCAATTCCATTCCATGCTCAGATAAATCTGGAATGATTCCGGAAGCATTCCAACCCCGGAGCGCCAACTCCGAAACCCTGGTCGATACCGTTATCTTTTGTTTTGCTAAAACCTGGAAGAGCGTATCAGACTGATGGAGTAGCGGAATCAATGTTTTATTTTTGCTATCTGCATGGCATTTCGAAGTTATGAATTTGAAGCTTTATTGCTTGACATTTATCAGATGATATTGAGAACTGTGTTTTGGAATGTGAGTAGTAGAGAGCCACCGCAGACAACGACGTTCTTTTTCTAGTCTAATTTCAGCCAGCTCTAATCCAAAGTGAGCCAATTCTAATCCGACATAAACCAGTTATATGTCTTCTGATTGGTCAAGTACAGAGCCGCGCTGACTGGTCCACCTGACGCCGACTTCACGCTAACTGGTCCATCCTTGCTTGATTGGCTCCAATCCCACACACTGATTGGTTTATACCACTCCCAGCTCTGCACTCTTCACGCCGACTAGTCCCAGCCGGTCGCGATGGGCGGATAGAGATACTCTGGCATGTTGTGAACGCTGTAAACCTTGCCGCCCACTAGTGATAGCAGACACATCGAGTAAACGCAAAACATGGTTAAGTCAGTGTCGGGTACCCAAGCAGCACAGCTGACCGGGCTGAGCTTGGAATTGCGTGGAGCTCAGAACTGGCAGATATTGCCAACATTTTCTAGACTGCATACCGACGGCTGAGAAAGGCGAAACAAGAACGTGAGTTGAAATAGGATTCCTCCTGATCTATTCCCGTCCGCTAACCAATTATCTCAAATGCATAACCGAAGATGGTTCTGTGCCGTTCTGCTCTCAGTTACTTGGCGATTTGCCATTACGTGGCTGTTCTGAGTACAGCTATAAAATCCAGGCACAGGAAGGGTGACCCCGTGCCACCGAAGGGATGCAACCACATAAGTTCAACTCGCGCAGTCGCAGTTGGGTGCGACCGTGAAAGGGAGCGCCGGCGTTGGGCGCCATTGTCTATTCTTGCGTTGTCAGTGGGAGTCAGGAAAGGCTAACTTTTTCTGTGACTCCCATCTTTCATTGAGCTTTCTGTTCTGAGCATGACTGTTTTCCCAGCTGCATGGAAGCAGAACCACAGAAACTCCATGCTGAATGACAGCGAGAATTCAGAGACATTGGATTTGCATCTCAAACGTTAGTTTGTATTGTCATCCTGTCCTGGTGCCTTAGCCCTTACCCTTGCACACCATTGTTTTGAGGGGAGAACAGTGTTCACATTCTCCTACATTCCCTTATGTTGCACCAACAGCTGTGTTGCAGCACCTGAGCAGCGCGCTGAACATCGTAAGTACTATTTCTTTTTATGTGATGTGAGGTTCATATATATTATATTTAGGTCCTTAATGTTATGCAACCTTTCTCTTGCAGACCTGACTGTTCACCTGAAACTCGATAGAATACAGGTTCAGTGTTTTGAACAAGTGCATTCACGTATGTTTGCGATCACTGCCAGTGTTTATCAGGGCCTGACGCTCCTTCCAAAACATCCTTTGCGCGCGACGGTGACATTTTAGTGGAAAGTGCTCAGAGTAAGTAGCCCATTACACATTCGTCCAGCTGCATTTTTTCACATGTGTTATATTGTAGAATTACTGATTTTGAGCAAGGCATGTTAGCGCTCCTTGTTCACATGAAAAATTCTATGAAAGCTCTTGGAATCCGCGTTCAGGACATCAGACTAAAGTACACAATAGAATCACGACCAGTTCAGAACTCCTCAAAAGTTTCCCTGTGCACTGATGAAGTAAATACGCAGTTTTATAGCTAGTTTGTTGAACCATGAACTGTAGCACAATCAGGATAGTGTTCATGCTTATGCAAGTGTGCCTTCTGCAGCACATGGGGGTTCATTGGATCTAACGAATCTAGATCCGATTGACAACATATTTGACGAGGTGTGTAGAGTCGGCCGTTTCTCTGCACATAGTGGTCATTCTTAAACATAATTTTTAGTTCCTAGTGTGATAGCATATTGCCCCATGCAGTTATGGTACTTTTTCAGCAGTCAGTTGTCTTCTTGTGATATCGTTGCTCTTTAGGCTTCCTGCCCTTCCCCCTCTTCTGATGCTTAACAGTTTGCATCTCTATAGTCCACTTGTGATATCTTTCTCAAATGTCCTGATCCAGCTGTGCAAGTATAATATGTATATAGAGCATCATGTTTTAATAGAACGCAATTTGGATTAATCAAATTGGATCAATAAATTCAATAATGTACGGCGTAATGCGTGGAGGGCAGGAAGGGTAACGGACGTATTCTCGTTGGTGTTTCCATTCTAGTCACTGCTATATCTTCGTTTCCGTTATCAGTTTCTAATACCAGCCTTTCAATTTCGTTTCCGTCACGTTTCCATTACTGTTTCTGGCAATGAAACGGCAGTTACAGAGCTGCGTTAGGACAACCAGTCCAGCTCTGTCAGCACCCTGTTTGCCCAACGGCTGCTTCGTACATACTACACAAGTAATTTTACGTCATCGGGATGCACACATCTTGCAAGATTTTTTTAAATGTAGGAACATGTTTTCAGCATTCACTTACTCTGAGTTGTGAAAAGCGATCTATTACATATATTATGAGAGTTTGACTCATGAATTGGAACCACAAGTAAATGATTTCGTTTACAGGTCCAGTCGATCAGTTTCACTGAATCCAGTGCAAGTGGTACGTACAGTAGAAAGCTCTTATAGGAGATTGCTGCACTCATGCTCCCGTCTACCTGTTCCAGTTTAAGATGTTGTTGTCGTAGTTGTTCTGTCCCTGGCTGTTACAGTGATAGGTGTGATATCGTGTTTGCATTGTAGATGTGGAAATGATGGAATCAGTAAGCGATGGTGGTGAATATTTCATGCAACAAAAATCCATGTCATCAGTTGGTCCGGAAAATGGTGTGCACCCCAAGTCATTTATAATAGCTCTTGATGAAATCCATGTGGTTAAAATGAATGCATGGGCAATTACTCTCGAGATACATAGCTTCTCCTTGTAAACACAGGAGAGCAGTAATCACCTTATATCACATATTGTTTTTTCATGGCTGTATTGCATAATTATCTTGCTGCATTTATTGTATGTGTCATGTTTGTATTGCTCTATTTCTTCAGTGCTAGTGCTGGATGGACTGCCTCTTGAACCATTTGTGCTCTACCAGATAGTCAACCAATATGGCTTCTGTTAGAAATTAGTACCACACAAGCCAGAATCCGTAGCCCAAAGGGTTCAGGACAAGCAAACACAAACAGCCATTCTGACATCCACGCTTGGTAATATTGTAGTATCATTTACAGGAAACAGGCTTTTTACACACGTAGCCTACTACCAATTTAGTTTACAGGCACTCAAACTGGGTTCCACATGCAAAGTATGGAAAGCCAGACAGGCATGAGCCTTCCAGCTTCCAGCTCACTTCTGCTAACAACATCCGAACTAGCAACGTGGTGTCCAGAAGACACCAACATTGAAAGTGTAGAGGTCTCTGTAGGGCAGATTTCCCCGCAGCATATTGGTGCACCAGCATTTGAGGAACTGATGCCAACAGATATGCTTTACATGCCTCTTTCGCCCGTCCACAGCTCCACCTCAGCTAGAGAAGAACTTTATACCACACTGGGATCTACATGGTATGCCGTAGTACAAGAGTATTTTATTTACACAAAATTGTTAATAGCTCTCGTGATCTAGTGATTACAAAAAGAAAAAGCTATGACGTGCATTTAAGTTAATATGAATTACATTTGGGCTATGTGAGCCAAGTGTGAAATAGTTACAGTATATTTGTCAACCCACAGATTAATATTGCCTCTTGTTGTGTTTAACAACGATGTGGCTAACCTATGTGAACCTAAACGGCTTGTACCCTATCACAAAGTTGCTACTATCTGTGATCAGGTCTGAACCCATGATAATTCGGTCAGTAGGTCGACATGCTACCAATCAATCAATAGGAGCCACCTTGAGATGAATACCACAGATGCTAACAGCATATGTTACAACAGCAGGCTAGGTGGTGGATAAAGCTTGAAGATAGCTTGAGGAGGGACTATCAAGCACTAGGAAGAACAACAGCGATACACATGGATAGCTCACAGCAGCAATGCAACACAGACATGACAGAAGGTATAACAACAAAATGCATGAGAACAGAAGGGACCGTGGCAACAAACTAAGCCACTATGACCACGCTGAGGAACAGGTCATTTTAATCCTGGTGAAACGCACCTACACGGAAGGATGGGCAGGCATTTTATGAAAAAAAAATATTCCTGAAAACACCACCGCAAAGTGTGCTGCCATGATGACTGTTTAATAGGCCGTGCATTCCAAAACATAGAAGCATTCCTAATGCAGTTGATAGAAGACTGAATAACGAAGGCATTGTACTTCTTTTCTGTCTCGATTGTACCTAGCGTGATCCGAAGGACATGACGGTCCACTCATCCAAATTAATAGAGGAGACTGAAGAGGAATCGATGGGAATTCTTACACTGGGACATTTTTTTCCTAGTGACAAATATGAGAAGAAACATATCATTCTAAATATTATGTGCATCGAATGTAAGTACAGCACGCTCGAGTATGCTGCTTCAGATATAGAATTGCTTTTCTTTGTTGCTTTATAGTGATTGCTATTCTGGTTACATCCGGAGGGACGTCTCTTTCCGGTGGCTGAGTCAAGCCTGCGAGAGCTCCTGTCACAGTGCCCGTGTGGTAGCAGCGTTGCTGAAACAGACATCACAACAAGGAGCACATGGCTGAGAGTAGCAACAGCTTGCAGCTGTGGGAAACTACGTACATAGTCCAGCCAGCCTTGGGTGCAAGACAGGCCACTCGGAAACATTCTGCTCTGTATTGCGATTCTGTTTTGTGGCGTGAACATAAGCAATGCATTTCATATGTTCGCCATGATGAAGGTACACATACTGGCATTTTTCTAGTATGAATGTAACCAAGGCATTTTGTACATGCTCCATACCATGCAGGTGCCAACATTGACTTTCTCACAGTACTTCAGAACACAGAAACAGCACCTATTTTTTGCTGTGAATGATGTGGGCACAATAATAAAGTATCTGCCTATTATCATTCAAGAAAACAAGTAACATCTCCTTGTGGTAGCTCAAAAGTCACAGAATGTGTTCACTCAATGTTCATTTTAGTGTGTGATCTTCACTTACCTACAACTATTGTAGGTCTTCCTCAGCAGACAAGCTGAGCTACTACACCGACTCCACTCACTGCCCCTGACCCTTGCCGCATATGGCAGATGCGATTCGCCAGACCACGCAGCCCTCTATGGTACCTACACACTGCTTGAGACAGTTGCTAATCAGATCATGCACTTTGAATTGGTCAAGCTATCTCATACCAAATCTTTCTGTAACAGTATTGTAAACACTTCATCATGCAATTCGTACTTTTTCAGGTAATACCTGATTATACCCAATATTTACCCCCAAGCTTCTCCCAGTTTCTCCACGAAAAAATTGTTATAAGCAAGTGCTTGTGTCATTGTGGAACTGGCAGAGCATACTCACAATGTCGTACTAAAATCCTTAAAACTACGAGCTGAGAACTAATTGCTGCTATTCAGAAAGTAGAATAAGGATTGACGCTATACAAGCCTAAACAAGTAACACAGCCTAATCGAGCATGTCAAAACATAGTCATCACCATTGTTTTCTGTTGTCAAATGACTATACCCTCCTTAGACAGGTGTAACATATCTAATACGTGGATCTTGGATTGTTATACTTTTAATTTGAAAACGGCTGACGCGACTGCCACCCTTCGTCACTTCAGCGCTGTTGCCTACTGGAACTCAGCAGCGACTGCAGAGGGCAATGCGGTACCGCGAGTCGCTACTGGAACGGTTTTGGCGAAGGTGGCAGAGTGACTACTTACAGGAACTACGGACTGCTTATTGGCAACGCGGTTCAGGCTCAACTGGCTTACAGACCGACACGTTGGTTCTCCTGAAGGAAGATAGGGTCCCTCGCGGCCTATGGAAGATGTGTCGAATCGTAAAGACGTTTCCAGGTAGAGACCGACGTGTCCGTTCATGTGTCGTGCAACTTCCGACCGGTGGAACCGGTGGAAGGCTGGAAACTTTAATTTTGAAATGCTCTAATATCCGTCGTCCGCTCTTGCCCACGCTTTACCAAAAACTGCACAAAGAATGCCACAAATTCGCGTATCCTGTTAGACGTGATTGTCAGTCAGCAATGTACCAAAAATGTTGCTGCAGTATCAGAATCAATTAGGACGGATGCGGCACCCCTTTTAAGCAGTACCTATTGTTCGAAAAGCAGTCTTATTAATATGCTGAATTGGAAATCTATATTTTATTATAATACCCAAGTTAACTTTTTTTTTCTTCCCAGCGCATGGGCAGTTCCGTGAAGAGCACAGTCTGGAATCTACTGAAATTGTGAACAACAGTATCATCACCATCTGTGCATATATATTAAATACCACTCTAGCATATGGTTATGCAAAAGAAATATTGAAACAAAAAACATTAAAAGAACTTCTATCCATGCTTTCCTGAACATTTTTTATGGGTGGTGCGTGTACTGCTTTGGACACTGCCGGCTTGTGGCTCTATATTTTAATCGCACTTGACAAAAGGTACATAATCTTTTACAAGCATTAGCTTAATGAGTTAGATGTTTTAAAAAAGGAAGAGATGCATGTGGCTTTGAAGCTTTACAGTGTGATATATGTACAGCAATGTATACTATGTATGCAATAATATCAGGTCAACACCAGCCAGCTTGCCTACACCTTTTATGTTCACTGAAGTATGCATCCTTGTTAATATGAATGTATAACTATGAAAAGGGAATCAGCCACAGTGACAGACGCAGATACATATAATATATGTATACTGAAAATATACCATTCTGAAGAAAGGAGCATCGATCAACTACATCTCTGTTGATCGCAGGATGAAGCGGGAGTGGGTCCATTGAATACAGATAATCGTCTGACACCACGTCGTCCCAGCTGTCAGTAGTATGGACTGGACACAGACTGCCGCCAACTCACAACTTCGTCTAAACACGATTTAATTAGCAATTAGAGCTAATTGGAACCCTCCAGGGAGTCATTACACTAATTAGGGAGCATTTATCTCGTGTCCAGACCAAGCTGTGAGTTGGCGGCAACCTGTGTCCATAAAAAAGAAAATAAAGAAGAAAAATAGATAGAAACAGAGTGGAGAGAGACAATTTATTCGAAAATCAATGACGCCGTGGTGAAGGAACCGCTCCGGAACGCCCGAGTGACCAGCGCCCGCCATGTTGGTACGCGCAGTTGGCGACGGGCAGTTGCAGAGATTGACGAGAGGTAGCCACTTAGGTGCAAGGCATCACACCAGATGGCGCCACCATCATAGCTCTAGCAGGAAAGACACAGAACAACAAGATACTAGTGGCAGGTAAAAATGGCAACACTGCTAAACAAGTCTAGGCATGCGAGAAAAAAGGTCTAACCGCTACTGCTAAACAGCATGGAGAAAAGGCTTAGAGGGGCGATCGGTTAGGCCTAACCACAGCGTCACAACACAATGCAGCTAACACAAGGCGGGAACCACTGGGCACACATTGCTAAACATGCGTCAACACGAACAAAACGCTTGCTCACTGCTAAACAACTCTAAACATGCGCGTACGGCAAACATGCGAGAAAAGGCTTAACACGAGCGCGGTCAAACAACGCACAAACATCGGCAAATCCCTCGTTGGTCACCGCTAAAGAAGTCTAAACACGGGGCACGGCAAACATGCGAGAAAAGGAGCGCGGTAAAACAATGCGCAAACATCGGCAAATCACTCACCTTTTCCCCCACGGCGATAGTGCGACTGCTCCATCCGACAGCCATGCAGAAACTGAGCGGACGCAGGGACTGCGGAATAACCGAGCACACGTCTGCTCTCCACGACAGCCAGCGAGCAAGTGAGTGGGGCGCCGCGGCACGCGCGCACACTCCTAGCGCCCTTTGCGCCGTCAGTCTACCCGACCGCGGGTGGTTTTGGTTTCAGTCTCTGCTCCTTCCACTGGGCGCGCACGCTCCTAGCGGTAACGGGTGGCTTCTTCGTTTCGGTTTCGCTCTCGTTTCTTCGTGCGTTTATCTGTATAAAGGCAGCGCACACTGTGCGTGCGTCATCAATAGGTGAAGATGTTCAGCTACCACTCGTTAGAAAATTGTTCCGGCACCCATGCTTCTTAAGAAGAAGTGGAGAAGGAATGTTTCAACAGTGAAAATTCCCGCAAAGAGCTCGTCATCACTGCTTTTCGCTACATGATAGACATGGCAGGCTTTTGCAATATAGGAGAGACCTCTACGGACCCGCTGCAGGAGATGGTGCGACGGATCTATGCCTGTTACAAGAGCGTCTGTATAACGGTTCCGGACGGACCCCTGTGACTGATGTGCGAATTTGTGAGCCTGGCCAATGCAGAATTCAACTACATTGCTGCAGACATGGTGGACCTTCTCGCTCGTGCCATCGCTCATATTAGGTATGCCCTGCGGAAGCAGCGACATTTGCAAGCAGTCTACATTGTGAACTTTGTCACCGATTTATTGAAATACCATTTGGTTATCGAAATGCAATGCATTAAACAGTCAGAACAACTTTGACGAGACTGGATTTTCTTTCACTGAAACATCTTTCTTGAATACTTACAAAGGAGTTGATCGATAGATGCATGCACTCTGTTCTACGGTCACTCGATTCACAAGGACGCTCGTGGTCTCTCTTGCCCGATGCTGTAGAAGGAGGGGACGTACTGCTACATAGGCAGGTAGTTGGCCTAGAGGGGAGGTTGCTGGACGGCTGTTCCTGTGTTGCATGATATGCGGCGACAGCGGCTATCGCTTCCTGAAAAACAATGCCATATATAGAATACACTGCTCAGAACAGAGCTGGACTACCTACATTTTGATCCATAAAACGGCTCACGTCGTGGATGGATGCCCCTCGTGGGCTTTCGATCCATCGTCGTAGAACCAGAGCTCCTCCTCCTCCTCGCATTGCACTGGCGGTGTCTGTACTTTGGACCCCGCACCATGTCTTACTTCATGCCGTTGTGATATCGTATTGACGTCGTCGATGAGAACCAAACGAAAAATTAAAGAGGAATTTAATTTAACCCCAATTTGAAATAATTCTCCCTTTAAGAACTCCTTAGTTTCGCATAATCAACATGGACTCTAATGCAATTCATATTATGCATGAATTCACCCCCCTCATTTTGGAATAATCTAACGAAAAATGAAAGAAGGAGTTTTGAAAATTTTTAATGAATTTTGAATACAGCCAGATTAAAATGTACTCCCCAAATCTTCCCCATTGAGCCTAATCAGAATTCATGTTTCACATGAACTCTCTTACCCATTCCCAGTTTGGACTGGTGCCCCAATTCATCATTAAGCCTAATCAGAATTCATGTTGGCCATGAATTTGCATCCCTTCCCAAATTTGAATACAGCAGGTGATGCTCCCCCTAATTTTGAAGTTCGTGGAGCCTAATCGGAACTAATGTTAGGCATGAAGTCCCTCCCCCCAATTTGAAATAATTCTCCCAAGTGAACCTACGAAATAGAGAAAAAGAGGCATTACTCAGACAACTATCTAAACACAAAAATGCGCTTACCTCTTGTGCAAGCAGGATCTGTAGTTTTCTATTATTCTATTGTATTGGGGCAGAGAGAGAGAGAAAGAGAGAGAGTCGCGTGATGCGAAAGACGATACGCATTTATTGCCTGTCGCGTTTACATGGGATGTTCGTGGTCTTCCACAAGAACAGAGGGATCCAGTCTAGTAATAAAGTACCAGAATAAAGATTCTACGAACAAAAACCACTATCGAAAAACACTGACAGCATTTGACTAGCCATTCAGCGGTCAGCAAGTTCTCTCCAACCAGCTGCACTCACTCTGTTCCACTAGTGCACCAGGGAGTAGAGGAGGTGCTCTGCTGCCTCGAAGCTTAAAGGGGTAGTGCCTTCTAGCGGTAAAGTCTGCTCCTCTAAGCTTCGGGGCACTCTGAAAAAGAGCTCTCCCTCTAGTCCCCACTGCACAGCGATTTCTCGCCACTCAGTGGTGTAGCATGCCATGAGAACTTCTTTCGTAGCTGTCTCTATGTCCTCTTCGCATACGATGGCGAACGTTTGCAAAAACGACTCCATATTCAAGCGGGGTACATCTCCCCCACACCGGGGATCAGCTGGAAAAATAGCTGTACAATGTGTGTTACAGTGAAACCTACAGAGGAACGTTAGGTATTAGAAAGGAACTATTTCTAAACAAGAAGAGATAGAGAAACACTTACCAAATGGTGGACGAATGTGGACCAGAAGGTCCAAAATTGTCTGGAACGTCTGCAGCATTGTCTCGACGGTCTTGATTGACGATGACGGAATAGTGGACGAGGGGGTACAGAGGGATGACCATCTTATAGTACAGGGTTCTCACGCTCACACTAACCCCATTTATGTCATATCCATCGATTACGCAAACCCGTCACTTTGCTTCTGTGACAAGACTCCGCCTTTTGTTCCTCCAATATAATGCGATGAGGAGGGGGAGATACAGGGGGATTCGAGACCAGACACGTTCAAGGACTACAAAAGGAGAGAGAGAGGAACCGCTGGCACATCCTGTGTAACCGTCCCAGACGAGAAGACCCAAGCAACAAACAAAGGTTGGGCCAAGCTAGGCTATAGTTAGGCTGGCCTACCTGGCCTTGCTTGGTACATCATCGGCCAACAAGCTTGTTTCTTGATACGGATCTGTACCTTGGCCAACGATTTGCCAAGCATTGGCCAGCCTTTGTTGTGCCAAGCTTGTGCCAAGATACAGACCAAAGCATTCCTGTGGCGTCCCTCATTTTCAGACTCAATTGTCTCGCGGCGTAAGGTAACAATATATCATTATTTGTTTGTTACTCGTATTTCCCATAACGTTTCCTGAGGAAAGACAGATACTATACATAACTTGTCTCGCGAGCTTCCACAAATTCGAGAGACCTGTTCGCGTGTGTTTCAAAGTGAAGGGTGAGAGGTAAGAGAGTTTAATTTGGCGCATACACAAACGACACTGAAATGATGAATTGCTTGTCGTATTAACTCGCCATGAAGGTAATGCTTCTGTTTCTTACCGCTTTAGTTTTGAGAAATTCCCTTGGTCCATCGAAAGTCGAACTTATGCAGCGCTAGACCATTCTACGTTTCCCTCTCCCCCAGGTGAAATTGATCAAAGCTTTGGCAAGTGCTTGGCCAACGAGCTCGTTTCTTGATACGGATCTGTACCCTGGCCGACGGCTTTCCAATCATCACTCTGCCTATCACTATGCAACGCTGCGCCAATGTTGGATGGCCGAAAGAGTCGTTGGCCAACTGTCATCCGACCTTTTGCCAACCATCGGCCATTGCTTGCTTGGGGACCCAGAGTGGGATTCGAACCTCCTATACTGGAGGCGATACACTAACCACTAGACTCTACTGCATGACATTTTCGTATTGCGGGGTTCGTGTCTACCACGTTAAAACATGTTCAAACACGTTCAAGGACGTCATAGAGAGTGAGAGAGAGGAACTACTGTGTCTAGGGACGACTTCGACGGTTCGCCCGTGTCTGAACACGTCCAAACATGTTCAAACACGTCTTAACATGTCCAAACACGTTCAAATACGTCGTAGAGAGAGAGAGGAAAAGCTTTACTATCAATGTCGAAGCGAACTTTTGATATGTCATTCTCGTGCCATTATGCTCAGCTTCATAGATCCTCGTAAGTAATACCCATGTTGTTATCATCGTAGTCGAAATGTTTCACGAAATGTTTCATTTCCAGTTTACAACCACGTGAGCTCGGTGTTTTCCCACCTCACATATTTTGGGAGATTGGCAGCGCCCGCTTCTCCTGCACCAACTGCGGTGGATTGTGGTCTAAAGGTAAGGCTCCGCGTTATTTTTAATACGTTCTATAATTGGTCACATGTTTTTCAGAGCAAAAGCATTTGACGAACCGATTGATAAGCCTGTTTCTCGGCTTTCAGACGGTACCGTTCAACGTACGTTGCAAAGGACTTTGACTATTGAAGGAAGATGGAGAAGATGGACCATCAGTGTCACTCTGTGACTGAAGAACATTGTACGTGTGTGTTTGAGATAAAAACACGTCATTCTCACGCTCCTTTCGTGCAGATTATGAATGGCTAGTGATGGGAGATCTATCCCTGGTCCCAACCTTCAAGCCTCCTCCGAAGACCTTCTTTTTGCGGATCGACGATCAACTGACCACCTGTCGTTGTGGTGGACTCTGGTCAAGAAACCCCAGCCATTGGTTAGACTCGAGCCTTCGTCCGTATTTGTGCTGTCTTCCCGGCTACAAAACCAAAGCTGGAGCCTAATTCATGTGTAACCTCTCGCGATAAATAAAGAAGGTTGTGTATATACTCTCATTCTGTCTCAGTCATGACGCGCGAGCAGAGGTTTGCAACCTTTGTGCAAACGCGAATGTATCGGGACTTGCTGCGATTACGCGATTATATTCACGGCGATGGCTGCGAGGGTGCCTTTCACTCGATTCTCAAGACGATACCCTTACGTCTGTTCACCGTCAGTGGGAAGACTGCAAAGAAAATGAAGCACTTTGTAGATTACAAGCTCGAGCTGTTGGAATAGTATCGACGAGGACAGACAGTCGACCCGTGTCTCATGAACGCGGGGTTTCAACTGACCTATCGTCCGTCGCTACTGGCTTCTCCACACGTCCCTCGATGTCACGGTGAGCGGTGACGAGAGTCGGGTCAGCACGTTGGAAGACCGTCTCGCAAGCATTTTGTGTATGTCGTGAAAGAATAGACTATTTTACGAAACGAGTTCGCTGACGAGGAGACGTTTTATTGTTTCGTCATTCTCTTCGAGGTTACAGGAAAACATGGATACACAATTTTTCAAGCTGTAGCGTTTTGACATGCGCGTGGCTACGTAGACACAACAAAGCCCTCAATAAGGCGAAAGAGGCAATTGAATGCAATGGTCGTTATACTCTTCCACTAGTAAAGTTCTTCGAAGCTTTGCTTCGATGGGGGGAAGTCCGTAACTGTCGAAAAACACGGCAGACCCATCGTAGTTTTTCAGGTAGAGCACCCAGTGCTGCCCGCTCTTTCCTCGCTCTTCCGTATTGATGATTAAATAGCTGGGCTGACATAAGACGTAGGCTTCGTCCGAAGCACAAATGCCTCTCAGCACGGAGGAAGCGAAGGAGTTCAGGGACACGAGTTCCAAGATGTCGCTCTCGTACATCTTCTCTATGGGAAGGTGACCGTACGGTCCTTCTTGACGTACATGAGCTTGGGACACTCAGAAATCAAGAGGACAGTGACCGCGTGTGGAAGGGCTTTAGCGAAGCGTAATTGCAGGTGAGCATTTCCTTTTCGCCACTTGCTCAAATGCGAAAGAGAAGAACACTCGGAGAACACGTCCACGGAGAGCATAGATTGTGACAGGTCTTAACCACAGAGTTGTAGGGGTTCGATTGGATGTCGCCGAGAAAGTCGGACGTGGCGAGCACGGCGAAGCATAATTTGGAAGGCGCCCTTTCGGGGTAGACGTTTTCAAAGTGAGCGTCCAAGCTCCCAGCACTCAAACTCCGCACTTTAGTTTTCCATTCACGTAACACGCAGATGGCCGGCGTGGTCTGAAGCCGCCGCTCGTATTCCAAAAACAGGAAGGTGCAAGCGTCACCTTTTTCAAGTGTAACGTCATTTCTTTAATGTCCACCTCATAATTGTACGTTTTCTTGTCGCTGGGGGCCGATATGAGTTTAAATTCGTCGTTGTTTAACAGGAAAAGGACGCGAATTTCAACGGCAGGTACTATCACGCGCGGCTGTTGAAACAGGTCAGTATTGATCTGCCCAACCAGGTTAAAGTATTTTCCACCCTTCGTCGCTTCATAGCCTTGTTTTGAACCGCGAGACGTCGTAATGGTTTTTTAAATGTTCGTCGTCGTCGACATAGAGTCCAGCCGCGTGCACAGTTTCTTGAGCCAGGGCCGTGGGATGAAGCACGACATCCAAAATACTCCTGTAGACATACAACTCGTTGGAACTGACGAGCTTGTTGTTCAGACGGTCACTGCATAAACGGTGACCGTCTTAAACATACCACTCAACAGGTGGTTTATTGGGAAAACGACATCTTTCTCGTCCATTTCTTCCCCCGTCGTCGCGAACAATGAGTGCGGTCAAAGACACGAAACTGCCATAGAGATCCAAGTGTGCCCTTTGCAAATTTTGAATAGAAAATTCAATCACTGTATTATTTTACCCCGCTGACCGGATAAAATAGTTGGTACGAAGTATCTTCCATGCCGTATTGAATGGAAGGGGGTTTGAATATCATCACATCACTCGTCAGACAGAGCGGCGACTGTTTTTGTCTTTCGTTGACATCATGATTGGTCGGAGCGCACAGCGGATGTGTGACCTTCACTGCGTACCAAAGATATCTGCAGGTGTTGTTGTCTTTTGCGGCGTTTCTTTCCATTGTTGTTACCAGAGCCCTCCATGGAATCCAGCACGTCTCTTCCCGTTGCTATGGCCATCTTTTTTACTACACGCGATATTCCTTCGCCGTCGGCTAAACTCCACACCAAGCGCTACAACGTTCTCTTGGCGATCGGTCTTATTTGTTGCCAGATGGGAACGATAAACTTGGATATGTTACTCAACGCACCGCCCCCTCATTGGAAAAGGGGTCCCGTGTACACGGGAATTATTTTGGGGAGAATACAGTATATATTTGAAATGTAACGTTAAATTGGTTCTACCTTTGGACCACAATGGCAAACGTCTTCCCGTCTTCCCGAACGATCGTCACTGAGGGAATTTCGAATTGAGACAATTTAAAATACTGGATGTTATCTAACGTGTACGTGACGACATGCTTGTCTTTCTCGTAATAAAAGGGTAGTATTTTTAATATTGTTTTTTCCCGCTCCCCACGTACGTGGGTTCCACGATATCTGTGTAGACGATTATGTTGTGAAACAAGGGTTCCAGGAGTACCTCGATGGAATTTGTGGCATCCTCCTCCCCCATGAACAGGGTACGCGATTCGAAGCCCAACAGCAGAGCCAGGTACTCGGAAAGTCTTAAAGGGACTGTCGCATCCGGAACCGTGGTTACGAATCCAATACCAATGTGTTCGGTACACTACCACGAGCTATTTGCCAAATTTTCTCCTTCCAAAACGGACCGGGTGATGAGGAATCGAATTTAAAAGATCCGGTTTCGTTTTGATCCTCGAAAGCGCCAGCGCCAACAACATCGCGTGACGCAAGGTCGAATCTGGCTAATCCGCTGTGAAGGACGCTGTCGTCTGCCGCCAAGTCTGGGGCTGCTTTGTTTTTTTCCGGCACGTCGCCCGTATTCACATGTGACACTTTCTAGTGACTCGGATACTATCGCTACGCTTGCATCCTTCGCGTGGGATGTCGTTTGGAAACCGACGCAGCGTTCCCGACTCCAGGAAAACTTCCTTCGAAAACCTCGATGTTTGATTTCGCACGCCAAGGATACAGCTACAGCCAGACCACAGACGAAGCGAAAGTTGGAAGCAGCTACATCACTAGCGGGTATCCAGATGAAGCAAGGAGTGTTCATGCTGTCCGTGTATACTCCTCGCATTTCACCGATAATGTGTACCTGGATGAGAACATCATGGAAGTGCAACTTGGATTGACACAAAAAAGGAACGAATTGAAACTTGACGCCGTTCCGACAGTGTTCCACGAACAAAGCGACCCAGCAACTTCGACAGTAAGTCACAATGTCTATGTAGTTTCCCAATCGGTTCTGTCACTCTTGCGCGTGAGTAACTTAGCAGCAAAAGACGAAATCGGTACAACGTAAGGTATCCCCTAACCTATGATTAATAACTAGATAAATAAAATACAATAAACAAGTTCAAGTGATGTCATTCATATGAACGTGATTGACTTTTCTCGTTGTCGGACGCGTTATCATGAAACTTTCACTGTTACTGAACCTATGACTTTTGTGGAATGTGGTAGACATGATTGGTTTTCATGTGTATTACAGCTGCAGGCAGTTCGACAGGGTCAAGCGCAAGTGGTACGTATATTACTTAAATACATATAATGTGTTTACAATTTTTGGAGACAGAACAATTCGCAAACTATGAACCCCGATCACTAAAAGGAAGAACTGACGCTGTTTGTGTGCTGGTGTTAGAAACAGGCACTATACAAACAGTACCTCTGTCCGTAACATAAGCGCCATAACCCACTTCCCAGTTACCTTTTATCTCTCTGTTTGTGAACTGTTTGTGTGCTGTAGGGCGGCGGTTTTTGCGGTTGTCGTAGCCAACTTGAGGTGCACTTTTGACGTTCCGTGTTATAGAAGGACCAGGTGCTGCTGATCAAGTCCCATCCATCCATGAAACGGCATCAAACAATGTACGTGTGTGCACGGCAATTTTGCTGAGAGACCTGGTTTTTACACTAATGCCTTTACGACGCCTCTGACAAATTAGGATCTTCCAGAACAGTGCTTTCTTCATCCAAGTTCAAGAAGTACAGAGAATGACTTCATGGCTTCTACTGACATCTCACAGCTACATGCCAAGACAAAATAACTTGACAGCAGGAAATGAAAAGAAAAAAAAAACAGGTCCATTTCAGGTCCACCCAAATCTTTGTGCAGATGCTGACAACAACAACGCTATTGTGAGATGATGAATGATGCTGATGCAGCGTTGAGATTAAGCCCTTGTTTCCTTTTTTGCAATGCTATACATTACTGCTGGTTAAATGTAAACTGATGCACCTACCTCCAGACATTAAAGGGGCTACCAGAGATGTAGTGTCAATTCAACAGAAAACCTGCATGTTCTACGAGGCACTGTCACATAAGCATTAGCCAAATTTGCTGTCCTGTGAGCTTTGATAGGATATGCCGTAGATAGTAAGAGGCCTCTTACTGTAAAAGGGAGGTGCATTAATCGAGTAGTGGGGTCTGAGGCATGAGGGCCATTTCAGGATGTACTAACCCTTCTAAAATTTTACACTTGGTTATGCCCAGAGATCGATCCAGATCCCCCCCCAACACCCCGAGTTTTTTTCCTGTGTACCACTGTTATAATGAACCCGTCCAATTTACTGTCCAATCGTCCCGTTTTCATTGCAATTGAAGTACTTACAAAACTGTTTATTTTATTTTTTATTTTTGTGAGTCCCCGCTTCACATCCCAAGGGACATTGCCAGTGTGGTGCACGCTGATAACTGTCTGTGCATAGCAAATAATAAATATCTGTGCGTGAAGAGTTGGATGTGGACTTGTGCGATGGCTCTTGAATGGACAACACTCAGTCAACACAAAGATTTATTCACATTTGCGTAACTTATTGCCTGTCATTATAATAATTATTATAATACATAGACAAGAGGTAATGCTCTGCCAAGGATCTCTGAAGTTACAGTCTTGAAAGCTGTTTTCAAAACAGTGGTGCTAAAAAAATTGGATCAATGGCAGGTATCAAAATTTGTTTTGCTGTATCAACGCAGAACAATCTTCCGTGGGAATGACAAATTTTGGACATTCCCAGACAGATGTATCACTTACTATGATAATGAGGTGTAACTGTACCATTAGTGAGTTATGAAACGTTACCTGAAATTATTTGACGTGTTATATCCCTCACATGCTATAATACTGCCAACGATAAGAAGCATTACACTATCATTAAAAGTATAAATGTCACTTATGGCCAGGTAGTTTATTGTTCCTGCCTATTCCTTTGCACTTCTCGGGATTACTGTGGTAACACAGATTCTGTTTCACACTTCTCAATTGGAAACTACGCAAGTCTATTATGGTGTAGGTATGAACAGGAAATGAGCCACACTAAAGATGATAGTCCTGATAGGACCAGGATGGAAAAACGTTGGCGAATCATGCGGACGACACACCCAGGTATCTGTCGTCTGTTTTTCGGTCCAAGGAATCTCCAAACTCAGCTTGTAAACACACAATAAGCAGTGAACCTGACGTAGCTGTAAAAAGAAAGGACACTTTCGTAAACACGTAGCATAGTAATTTCCTGATAATCATTCTAATTCTAACCCGGCCCTTGAGTTGCACAGTTGGTTAGAGCCTTCGTAACTTTCATGGGGCATTCGTCGTGTGTGCAAACAACGACGACAACTACGAAAATAAGGATTGCTCGACGTGCCTATCTATCGTGGGCACAGTAGGCGAAGACTGTGATCGTCGCTGCAATACTGCGGTAGATACACCACTAGAAGTTCTGGCCGATGACAGGGAGCTGGGAACAAAGTGTGATGCGTGCGTGTGGTGCGTGCCGTCATTGCACAACTCTACCACTTCACCAGCACTGCAGCATATAGGTACTCATCCAGTTCCTGAGGAACACAGACGCCGCACAAACACTTGGATTGTTTCCTGCGTCGTAGTGTGAATGTCACGGGATTAAGTATTGAACACTCCGATCATGAACGTACCTAAAGCAGTGGTCCTGAGGCTCGTTCTGTTGCGCTAACGCAGCTGCGGCAAGTACATCACCAGCGACTTGCAGAATAAGCGGATCCGTCGAATATGGGCCGTCATCAAACATGTATATTCGTCACGGGAGCTATTACTAAAGGCATTTGAACAGCACGATTCGCCACTTCCGCGTTCCGAGTCCGCCATCTCCGAATGTGCCTTCGCCTTCGTCTCCCTGACCTTGCTCATGCAAGCTGCAAGCCGCGGGGACTCCTCTGGCTCGCCGCGTTCTTATTGGTCAGATTCCATGTGACGTTGCTAAAGATTCTCAGCAGGGAGTTCCGCTTGACGCCCGCTTCCGTCGTCTGCTGTAGCGCCGCTTACACACGAATTATGCAAAAAGTATTCCGTCGATCGGAACGGGACTTTCGGAGTCATGGTCAGTGAAGGACGGGGAATCTCATTTCACTGTGGTTTCGGAATCGATCTGTGGTCGATGCGACTGTCCCTTTAAGGAGGTGGTGCCCTCGGAAAGCCGAATTTTACATTTCTGTTCGGTTCCGTCGAAGCTGAAGCGCGTGCGTTTGCCTACACGCTGGTTAATCGCATCCAGAAGTGCTTGAGGTGACGCATAATAGCCGGGAGGCAGCAAAGATTGAGATATTTTTGTCTTGATCGTGAAAGAAAATTGAAAAGTACGGGGAGAGAGACGCGTAGCGTTTCTCCGTGTCCCTCGATGGGTGTGAGCTGTAGCAGCTTGGCAAAGGGTTGTGGTACGTGCAATCCTTTTGTCGTTTTCACAGAGTAGACATTATCCGCGAATTCTAACCAGGCGTCCAGCTTGTGCGTCTGGAAATACTTGTTGAGTGTGTTACGTAGGGACGTGGTTTTCGAATTCAAAGTGACGTCGCCAAAAGCGACGGGTGCGGCGTGCTCCAATAAGATGGAGGTGGCTTCGCGTTCGCTCAATTTGGGAGGCTTCACCGCACGACCTCTTTTGCGCGATGCTAGCGAGGCGTCGAGCACCTGTGCGAGCACCTGTGGCCTTCACGTCTACGGGTAAGACGAAGTCGTGTTGCGATTTATTGTATGCGAAAGAAACGTTAAAGTCTGAAAGTGCTTTTCCCAAATCCCTCTTGAGATCCGAGGTGACACGAAAAGTTCTCCCGGCTTCGACCGTGTCCTCGAAAGAAATCTCGATTTTCGCATCTTGACTTTTGTACACAATATTTAAAAAGTCGTTGCTTATGCTGAGATCCATCAGGCCGACTTTATAGCTATTCGAGAGCTGAAGCGGACTATCGAAAGCTACCGTGAAGGCGTTGAGTTTATTCGAAGGAAACTTATCCATGCTGGCGTTCGAGAGGAGGTGGACGTAGATGTCCGACGTCATTTCCCAATCTTGACCACGTCGCTGCTCGGAACCCAACTGTTGTGTTCTTTGTCGTAACCGAACCAGCGAACCAAGGAGAAGCTCAGACCGTTCACCTTCTTCTTTCTCAGCACTTTCGTTACTGGCCAAGGCTGATTGGCGTGTAGGGTTACGACGCGTACATCCTTGGGGTAGAAAGATCCATCGACTTCCTTACCCCGGTAATCTTTTCGGTCCGTGTAGGCGCGTTACCTCCCCAAAAAAGTCTCATCGTGGCCCTTTTCATTTAGGCGGGGCGCTTGGTCTTTAGCGGGAGGGTGCGCATAAAGCGGGAGAGGAAATCGATCGCCACGATAACGTAGCGGTAGCCGCCGTTACACCTCTTGTATTTTGAAAAGTCGGTGAGATGCATTTGCCACACGTCGTTGATCTTGAGCCCGATGATGCGCCTCCTATTAAACTTTCTTCTCACCGGATGGTGTAGCGTGTAGGCGTCCAGCTTTCTGAGAATGGCGGGAGCCTTGTTTTTGCTCATGTGACGCGCTTTTTTATAGCGCTCCACTCCCCGAAACCACCCTCTCGCTTCTCATATCCCTCCATAAGTCATCCACTCAATGGAGGCTTGCTGCTGCTGCTGCTGTTGAGGCTCGCGAGATTTGGGCAGAGAAATCAGGCGCAATAGTTTCGAGACTTTGGGGAACCAGGAAGGTTTCTTTCCCGTCTTATGTTGCAACTAATAATTGACGAGTTCATAAACGGAGGAGTGCCTGATGGGCTTGCCCGACACGGAGACACAGTCCTCGCGATACCTGGAAATAACCTTCTTTAATTCCCCTGACCCTTTCCACTTCCTCTTCGTCCATTCTGGATGCCAGACCGCTGGACGTTGGATGCCTTGTTTTATTGTCGTAGGGGTCAAATCCGTACTGCTTGAGTATACGATACAGTGCTTGCAGTATGAGTTTCACTTTGACGTCGTCACTCTCTCTTGAGGAAAGAATGTTCCCGATGGAGGAGCCTGTGACATCAATTCTCTTGGCCATTGGCTAAGAGGTTCAACACGGCCGAAAGCAGGAGAGGAACCACCGAAGAAAGAACGCCCTGCCCTCGCTGCTGAGACAGATAGCGCTTCAAACGTTGCAGATTCTTGTGAATCTTTTTGTAGGGAGAGCCGTCGTAAGAAGCGTTTGTGCTTCTTCAAATGTGCGAACGTGTCTGGAGCTAGAGACACCTTTTCGTTTAATACATTGAGGCAAATTTTGAAGAGGTGTTTCATGTCAGACGAGGAAGAACGTCTCAAGACGTCGCGACGGCACGGAGGGGGTAGAGTGGAGACTACTTTGAGTAAAGTGAGATGAGGGCGGAGATTCATTTCGGGAATTCGTGATTCATTTCTCCCGGAAAGATATTGCTACGCAACCTGTGATCCTCATGTGTATAATTGTGAAGGTCCACGAGTAAATAAGCGCGGGGCGACGATATCGCTTGTTCATATGCGTCCAGAAAATACTCCAACCTTTTTCTGCCAAATAGCTGTTGCCCGAAATGTTCCATCTGGTGCACGCTTCGCACGGTGCGCCACAGGACGATGGAACTGGCATTGTAGAATATAGTTCTAAAATGGCTACTGTCAAAAAAGATGTTTTGAACGAGTAAGAATATCGACGCGTTGGCGTGGTGAGAACCCCGAATGAAAAGATCGGTCACCTCCTTCAAGAAACCGGCGTCAGTCATGTGATCGTCGACGATCATGAGCGTAGCGTGCGCCGTTTCCCACTGTCGCTGTAGCTCCTTGGTAAATTTTACAGAGTCCCCAAACTCGTCCTGCATGCTCAGCGAAGCATATTTCTGCACGTAGAATATTTGTGACGGAGGCTTGTCCACCACGAAAGTAGATTTGCCGCACATGGAGGGGCTGCTTAAGATACAGCGAAAAGGATGACGGAAAGGAAAAGGTTCGGGGGAAGACATGTTGCATGTGTGCACGTTGCACGAAGAAAAAGAAGAGACTGAGACTCGTAGAGAAATGCATCGCTTTTATTTACACGTCGTCGTCCTCTACATCGGAACCGCGTTCCCAATACAGATTATCCAGGCTCAAGTTGGACTTCTTTTTCGTCAATCTGTCCGCCGCTAAGATGCGGTCGAGCGTCTTCATCTTCTCCTGACACATTTCTTGACGTGCTTGCAACCATTCCAGGCAATGGACTTGAAGGGCTTCCTCCACGATGCCGCGAATAAATTTCTGAAGTTCTTCGTCTTTTATCTTTTCCTGGTGATGACGATAAACGCAGGAGAATAAACCACATATGGCGTTTTCCACGTATCGGTAAGAATGATGACGCGAGTGCAGTGCGTGCTGCCTTGACGCAGATAAACGCGCACAAAGAAACGAGAGCAAAACCGAAATGAAGAAGCCACCCATTATCGCTAAGAGCGTGCCCGCGCAGTGGAAGGAGCAGAGAGTGAAACCGAAACCACCCACGGTCGGGTGGACGGACAACGCAGAGGGCGCGAGGAGCGCGCGCGCGCATGCGTAGCTGCCGGCGCACGGCGCCCCAGTCACTTGCTCGCTGGCTATCGTGGGGAGCAGACGTGCGCTCGGTTGCTCCGCAGTCCCCACGTGCGGTCAGTTTCTGCCTGGCACTCGGATGGAGCAGCCGTACTGTCACCGCGGTGAGTGATTTGACGATGTTTGCGCATTGTTTTACCACGCTCCTTTTCTCGCATGTTTGCCATGCCCCGTGTGTAGACTTGTTTAGCGGTGACCAACGAGTGATTTGCCGATGTTTGTGCGTTGTTTGACCGCGCTCGTGTTAAGCCTTTTCTCGCATGTTTGCAGTGCCCTGTATGCGCATCTTTAGACTTGTTTAGCAGTGAGCAAGCCTTTTGTTCGTGTTGACGCATGTTTAGCGATATGTGCCCAGTGGTTCCCGCCTTGTGTTAGCTGCATAGTGTTGTGATGCTGTGGTTAGGCCTAACCAATCGCCTTTTCTCCGATGTGTACTGTTTTCTCCATGCTGTTTAGCAGTAGCGGTTAGACCTTTTCTCTTGCATGCCTAGACTTGTTTAGCAGTGTTGCCATTTTTACCTGCCGCTAGTATCTTGTTGTTCTCTGTCTTTCTCGCATAGAGCTATGATGGTGGCGCCATCTGGTGTGATGCCTTGCAACTAAGTGCCCACCTGTTGTTGATCTCTGCAACTGCCCGTCGCCAACTACCAACATGATGGGCGCGGGTCACTTTGGTGTTCCGGAGCGGTTTCTTCGCCACGGCGTCGTTGATTTTCGAATAAATTGTTTCACTCCACTCTATTTCTATCTATTTTTCTTTTTTTTTCTTTTTTATGGACAGAGGTTGCCACCAACTCACAGCTTGGTCTGGACACGAGTAAATGCTACCAAATTAGTGTGATGACTCCCTGGAGGGTGCTGATTAATGTGGGGGGTCCCAATTAGCTCTAATTGCTAATTAAATCGTGTTTAGACGAAGTTGTGAGTTGGCGGCAGTCTGTGTCCAGTCCATACTACTGCTGTCCTGACTGAATTAATCCAGTAGCGATGAGGAACCACTTTCGCTTTTGACGTCCGACATGACCACAGCTAGGCTCTACGCAGTTTCCCAGAGAGACGACCTCCCGACAGTCGCTCCCTGATTGGCGGGGCTGCGTACCGTTTGCGAAGAGGGAATTTCAGAAAACCATCAACGTCCGTCATCCGCTAAGGCTATATTTTCCATCAAACTGCACAGAAACTACTCCACTTCTTCGTGTCGGACTTTTTGTGTAATTGGTGAGGATGAACGACGAGTAAAACGACGCTATTCGCGATTCCAATGAACTACACTCGAAAAAATAAACTTCACCGCATAGCACGCTCCTAGCCAACCATCATCTCGAATGATATCGTTATTAACTCTGATTTGTTGAAAACGGCAGGCGTACGCCTTTTTTGTGACAAGTATGAACAGCATAACTGTCACATAAAACGCGTACGCCTCCCGTTTTGAACAAATCGGGGCAGATAACGCTATCATTCGTTATGATGGTTGGCTAGGAGCGTGTTATGCGGTGAAGTTCATTTTAAGATTGTACAGATGGCGCCCCGAACTTCTAAGATGGCGGACGAAATGAGGTCTCCCGAGCTATGCTAGCGTAGTGAATGCGGTGTCGGTCGAATTACGGTAGTCTGTTTTAATACGCACAAATTGACAAGCTTCATGAAAACTTAATTAATTTTGTCTTCTCGTCATTTCATACTGTGCAGTTCAACTCGTCGTCGCAGTTTGTTTACAAACGTCGGGAGTCGAGAGAACAAAAAAGGCATTTTAGAATCTAAGAACCAAAGCAGGGATCAGTTTACAAGAAGAGTGACATATCATGTGTTTCGGAATGTGGATTAGTAGTGCGCAAGCAATACCATGTTTGAGTTTCTCCTCCGATAGAATCTAGCATTTACATGTGAGTGTTGCAAGGCAACAACAGCTCCGTTTTAAGTGTAGTGTCTCTAGGAATTAGATACTTTTTATCGGAACTTTAAGAAGTAATCATAAAAAAATTGAATGCACAAGTTAATGTGCATATGGGCATTTGCAAGAGCTCAAGAGAACACTTTTGTTTGTTGTGGTGGTGACAGAACGTGCTCATATGACGTTAGCTATGACCCTGATGTTTGCAGAACTATGTGGTTGCATGTCAAAGGTGTGCGTGAACAATATTGAAAACGCTTGGCATACCCGCGTATACCTGACACGTTGTCTTGGCTGAAAGTAGCACAGAAGTCATTTTTAACACTCTATTTTCTTCCTATGAAGCTGTTAAGTAGGCCAGTAAGATGCACCATGTGAAGTAATTCACACCACAGAGTCATAATTATTGCAGAAATTGAATTTAAAATACGCCGCAAAAAGCGACCGTGCGCAACGGTGGTGAAGAACAGTACCAGCCTGTGATCTGTCTGGAACCCCGCGCTGACGCTACAAGGAGAATGCTCGCTGATTGGTCTAGGGAAATGTCTGTTACTCCGCTGTCGTCTGCTGCTCGGATGTTCGGGGTTATGAAAAAGCCTTTCTCCTGGCTCGGTAATGATTCGGCCGCTCATTCTATCTCCAGTTCTCCGGGAGAACTGGCAAAACTGGTTTACGGTGGCAAAGGGACAAGGCGCCGGCCTCCACTGACCAGCGAACCAGATCTCCTTATAACGTCATCGGTGACGTGGCATCATACCTCCTCATCCTCGCAATACCTCGAATGACGAGTTAAAGGTGAACGCCCAGAGCCGTTGTTTATGTGAGTTTTTTTTTTCTGGGAAACAAATTGCACACATCAAAACCTTTCGCGCTATTCGGTAAAATGACACACACACTTTCATCAGACGCCTTAATCTGAATTTTTTTGATGACCCTCTGTACTTTTTTAACACCATTCATGTGCACCTATTTAGCATGCCTTATGCTGTGCGGCGAACATCTGAACCCATCCGAACTATTAGTTTTCTGCTGCTCTTGGTATTTACATACAACTTGATGTAATATTGTTTATATTTGCGAGTCATTCGTTGTTACGTGTGCCGCACCAGACAGAATGCTTTTTCTACCAGAGAACATCCATAGTGGACGCTTGTCTACGCTGCATTAGTACGGTGATATTGTTTACTTTGCCTCAGGTAGGAAAATGCATACATGTCAACACAACAAAAAAAAATGTGGTGACAGAGTTCGTCAGGAAACTCGTGCGATGGGTCGACACGGGATTTCCGTTGCGTTTTTCTTGATTAGGAAACTATTAAAAGAAAGTGTGTAGTATTTCCAACTGGTTGAGAGGAAATTAGTAGTGCAACATTACTCTTTTCAATGTCGGTACATTTTTTGTTGCCGGCACTCTGCACATGAGCAAGAGAAACGTGTACCGCCGTACCGCTTCCCCGTTCGGACGCGCTCTCGGACCTCCACTCGCAGCTTTTCGAAATAGCCGCCAGGTGGCCACGGCTTCGCTGGATCGCGAATAGTTTCGGAATCAACAGGGACGGATGCGATGGTCCCTTTAATGTACCATGTGGTCTTTATAGAAGTAGCCTCTAGCAGAAAAGCAACGTCAGAAAACGACGAGTCACCTGACGAACAAACTCTCGCCCTTTGCATGGTGGACTGTTTGGGATATGACCCTTTCTCTTTTCTCCGTGTGGGACAGTTTCTCTTAATCATGAAAGAACATCAATTGCCATCATGTTCAACAGTCTCTCTTGACATGGCCCAACTTCTTGCAATAATATCACTGCCTGACAGCACTTCGAGCCCTCTGCGCTCCACTCGCTTCGATTCACAGCGCCGTCTCAGGGGTAGATGGCCCAAGCAAGGTATCCTGCTTTCTCTTCTACTCGTGTGAAAGCTTGCCGTTAAAGACTGCGAGCGTTAGCTCTTCATTTGAACGAGCATCGAGAGCCGTCACGAGCGCCTCGTAGAAGACAACTAAGACCACTAAGGAGCAAATTAACTTCCTGTCCTGGCGAAATTTCTTTTGAACTGGTACAGCTTGGGACAAAAGTTTACGGAGAACGACACTGGCGTATTTCCTTATTGGAGCAGCCTCTGGCTAGTTATAACGAAGATATCGAATAAGAAATCGATAGAAATGGGTGCCTGGCTATTCTATTCATCTCTCAGTATGTGTGTCCGCTCCTACTTGCTGCCAGAGTGTCGCTCCAATGAAGAAGAATGCGACATCCGTGTGTTTCGTAAACTTTTTGTCTCAAGCCATGCCAGTTGAACTGTGTTATCGAACGGGAACCAGTCCAAGTGGAACCACTTCAACCATTCCCAGCTCAACTTGTACCAGTTGCGACAACCGCTCCCTGTCCGATAACAGTTCACCCAGTCCCAGTCGCAACAGACCCGAGTTGAGACAGGGGCCGGTCAGAAACCGCTTGGGCACGTAAGAAGAAAAAACGTAAGGAAGAACGTAAGAAGGAAAAATCTCCGTTCAGGCGCGTGCTCAGGCGTGCTCCGAACGCAAAAAGTCAAAACACGTCAGGCGATGACGAACGCTGCACATCAGCGAACTAAGCAAGCGACCGTTACACAGTAAACACAGTATGCATTCATTGCGGGAGCAGGAACACACAAAATAGAAATATAACAATTCCAAATTAGCGTTCGTTAACACTAACGAACCTTTTAAAGAACTTTTTTTCTCACTATAAAGTTACCTTCTGCCAGTTTCTATAACTTCGTCTTCCGATCTTTATACAAACCTGTCCCGGTACTGAAACCGAAGCTTCTCCCAAACATATGAACTGGTCCAGCTCGAAGTGGCACCACCTCACTTCCAGTTACCACCAGTTCAGCTTGGTTTGCTGTGTGGTTGCGACCAGTTTGGTACCAGTTGGTTCCAGTTGACCACCAGTTGGTGCAAACTGGGAATGAACTGGTACCAGTTGACTTCCCAGCTCATTTTCTCGCCTGGGTGGAAATGCGCAGTCTGCTGCCTAATCCCTCAGAGCCGTTCCGCCAATTCCAAGGTGTGCCGGACGTAACCATTCATGTTCTGCTCTGGACAAAGTGGTGACTGATACAGTTTCCTCAGTAGGTAGAGCTTGTTACTCAGGTTTCCCGCTTGTGTACCTTCCGTGTACCGTCCGGGGCTCTTCCCACATCTCTCGTGCAGTCGTGCACCTGCAGACGTGCACACTTTGGCTACCCTCATTAGTCAAACAGATTGTACTCTGTGGCTTCTTGTCACCTGCAGTCCAGGACCCCATCAGGGATTCCGGAAATCCTTCCTCCACGCACACCCAAGTTCCTTCCCGTTTTAGTAGCGCCTTGACTTTGTATTTCCACGCCTGCTAGTGCGCGTTGGTCGGCTTCGCTACTGGAAACTGGCAGTAAATACGGAAGCGACAACACGTCGGAGTAAACATGACCTTTACTAATAAGAATAGTGTACGTGCTCAAGCACGCGAGTGAAGGTGCAGGTTTTTACTCGTGCTGTCGTTGTCGTCAATCCAGCAATACACCTTTATATAATCGCTGCAAACCCTAACAAGCGTCACGATGATAACCACACTCGAGTGTAATGCCGAATAAACAGTTCATAGCAAAGCGGACACCCTCGCAGCACAAGAGGGACAGTCGAAACCCTTTTTCACGGGCGTCGGAAGGTGGGGATAGGGGGGTGGCCGCCCCCGGACCAAGAACTGGGGAGCGACGTCCCCCCCCCCCCCGTTTCGCAGGTGCAGCGAGGCCCGCATGCCACTTACGGTACTGGGCGACAATCAGGAAATGAGCCGACAGCTCACATAATTCAGAGCCACGATTATCGCATTACAGACAACTTCTCTTGTTTACGTAGGAGTCAAACCGCACTTTTCCAAGTGTGGAAAAGAAGAAAAATATTTGTTATAGGGCGCCTCTTAAAGAAGATTGGGCTGCAAAAGTCGTCAGAGCCAGACCTTAGTAGTGAATACACGTGTGTGATATAGATCGTTTCATCCCTGGGGGATCAGGTGCAACAAGCAGAATAAGACTAATCGAGCATGTTGCTTTCTTCAAAAAACATATGCACTTTTTGTGGAAACACAATCCCTTCTGATAAATGTTGATGCCATTCCATTCCTCCGATCCCTACCAAGTGTCTTTCGGCGAACGTTAAATAACCCTCAGGTGGGCAAAGACGATCCACAGACCGACCACCGTGGCGTCGCTCATCACCAGACTTGTCTCGCGACGTAAAGCCACAAATTATTACTATCACGTGTCATTCCTATTCCATTCCTAAACCCTTCCCACCATTCTGTTCTCATTCTACGTATTCTTACTTGCGATGCAGACGGGGTAATTCCGGGATAATTTCACTACAGCAATGCCTATCCTGCAACCCTAGCTTCGATTCGAACTGACAAACGCGGCACCCAGCGATTGTCGCGTGAAGGAGATCACTGAGAGTTTTGGCACTCGAAAACTGACACCATCAAAAAGACCTGGATGCCACCAGTGCTGTACGAGAGTCACGCCTTCGACACATTCTGCCGTGTTTTATTCCACTGGTATTCATGAACATAAGTTAAAAATGCTGCATAAGTAAAAAAAAATCGTACCGCCGACTCGTCGATACGATTTTTTTACTTATGCAGCAATAATGGACATTGGCAGAGGAAATAATTGCACTTTTGACAAGAACAAAAATAGGAAGATACCGGCTTGCCTAGTGGTACTGTTAATTACATAGTTTTTGTATAAATGATGACAGAAAGAAAAAATAAAAAAGACTGAAAGTCTGAAGTAAGGAAACACGTCACCGTTTGCTTATACTTTTATAAATTTGTCTTACCGCAATTAGTGAAATCATCAAGTATTTCAGTTTCTGTTGCTCTAATTCCAATTTCTTTTTCGCATCGACGTAATCAAGAATGCGAGATGGTCTTCCCTGTCTGCGTTACAACGTTGCTTGGACGAGTCATATATAATGAGCGCCTTAAAGGTCAGCTATGCCGATATCCCAAATAGTCGAAACGGTTGTGATATTCTGAAAGCCCACATCCAGCGCTCCCCAAAATACACCTTCATTCTCTCAGTTCGGTACAGTACCATGTCAAAAAAATAGGTAATTCATTCCGAAACACACATGGGCGCAGCCAATTTTATGACGTAGATGCACCCGAACGGGCATTGTGACGTGTACGCGCCTTCGTACTTGTCAGTGGATTTCAGCTACGGCTTCTCGCGGCTTCACATATCTGTGCTTGAAGATGGCGGACAGCCGGGTTCCACAGTTCCGCGATAAGTAAACAGTGCAGCAGCTGCGAACTCATTCGCGAACCAACCTCTGTGCGATGTTGTGACTGGAATTCGTCGTTTGTGTTTTGTGAGCACGTACAATTTGTATCAAGTCGCGTCTGCGTTAGCCCCTTTACAGCACTTGCCAATTGTAGAGGATGACGTTTCGACAGCCGTGTCAGCAAGATAATGCCGACAGCGTTTTATTACTGCAGGAAAATTGTGCTATGTATTTGAGAAACCGCATACTGCTATGGGACAAGTTTTACGCACGATTTATCAATGTGCAACAGCGTTGACGATGGTATGTAACGACGAAAGACGTAAAACGAAATACAAATCACATTTTAAACTTTTTGTGGGATTCTGTGCATTTTCCAGAAGCTTTCTTTGAATCACACACTCCCATGTCACGCTGCGTTGTGTGGTACGCTACAAACTACTGCATTTTATGTCTAACATCTGGATATTGTTTGTAATGAACACCATCGCACAAAAACATGCACACGAAAGCGCCAGTAGCCATGTGGTTGCACACTATGCAGACGCAAAAGAAGTACCAGAGCACATATTGCCACTTAGAAATGTGGTGTCTGAAGAGTTAGGGCATAGCATAGATCCTAGAAATCAGGTGCACCTTATCCTTCTGTAGAGTGCTCTTTCAATTCACAACTCAGCCCATGGGGTGTAAAAGTGTTAAAGGCAATTATGTGACTTGTCGTCCCGGGGTGACATCACTGGCCAGCTTCGGGATTAATTCCGTGCTCAGGAATTATTGTACAAATCACTTTGTATGTAGGACGTGATGTAAGTTGCAACCTTGTCTGCAGCATTCTCGATTGCCTCTTACCTTTACAGTTCGAGACACGTTACCAAACCATTTGCAAAGGGCACTCTTACAGGGGCCGTGTAACTTGAGTTTTTAGTTTATAAAATTTATAAAAATATAAGTATACAATATGTAATATGAAATTTATATAAAATCAAAAATTACATTTATAAAAAGAATTTATAAAAAATAAATAAAAAGGCTTCATGGAAGCAATCCGTTAGCATACCCATTGCACATCAAGCACAATTATATATGCTTGGACATCATCTAATTAATCTTCTGAACTATATGTGTGGCTGCATATGAAATTTTTTATGCGCATCCTCTACCTTCCTATTCCTACATGTGCACACGAATAACAGTGCATATATGTGAAGTGGCAAAAAAGCAACGCTAGACTCTACCATCATTGTGCCCCTTTAACTTTTCCACATTTATGTCTGGTGAACAGGGAATATCTCACTAGAAAAGAAGACATTTATGCATTGTTTGGCAAGCAAATAAATATATTTATTTACATTTTCCATAAATCAACAATGTTGTGACGTGGTGCAAATATTAATGTCAACAAGTAAAGTACTTACAAATTATTCCTATGTGCTCAAATGCAGATATGACAATTCTGTTTTTGTACCTCAGCACAGTACAGTTTCAAAATTAACAAACTGCACAGCATCAACAATCTTAAAGTATCTGAAGAGGGGAATCACATAAAGCTCCAATAATAGACTGTGCAAACAAAGCTAAAAAAAAACAAAATACTTCAAGAAACATCTGAATAATCGGTTGCCGTTGTGATATGTACTACTATGCACAGTTCATGAATGGAACATGTTACCTCATTGCATTGCCTCCATGTGAGCACTAGAACAGGCAGCTTTTTAGGTCGCTCTTTCCGTGTTTTTCTATTGTCTTTTTTTGTTTTCTGTTTTTGCAATAGCAAGCATGGCCATAGTGAATCACAAGCAACCAAGGACAGGATGAGACATCTACAGTGCGACTGCTAGCTCTAAACTGATATATTTATTAGCAGACTCTGGAATATACACACATATGCTGCTAAGAATATGACAATTTAACCAATAGAATAACAGACAAGAAAAAGGGTTATATATCTTCCCCTCCCCTCATTCTATTTCACAGGCAGCCCTAGGATCATTCTGAGTGTGTCCGTGCGTTCACTTTGAGATAACGTATCTCTGACAGAAGCAAATCCAACAGTGGACTGCTTACGGATGCAACTATCTTGGATTTCTCTAACCACTTGTTATTTAACCGCTGCCTTGAGCTGTGTGTTCTGGAAATTTAGGCAGCATCCAGAGTCCCTGCAGTGTGTTGCCATGTTTCTCGAGGGCCTGTGTTTCACTATGGCTCTCAGATACAAACTACCCTATTTCAACACAGTAGAAAACACAGATTTGTAAATAGCATCTGTTGATTGCACTGTACATACCCCCCACATAAAGGATCATAGTGGATACTACATCTTGTGCGATAATGTCAGGAACACAAAAAAGCTAGATTTCAAACCACTCTTACGTCGTAGTAGTAGTATTTGTGTGAAGCTGCGCAATTCCTGTCCTGCAAATAATTTAAACCATATGTTTCATCTGCCAGCATGATGATCCCCTGAAAAGCAATTCACACTTGGCGGGAACTACCGGTTCTGAAACCAATCCCTGACACGTGTAGCCATCAGGGAGGAAACCCAAGGGCTGCGGTGGGAAAGACAAACACACACGGGCTATGTTCTCTCTGTGTATGAGCTGCTCTGGCTACTAAGAAGAACATGTTCCAAATTAATATAACATGGCTTGACATGATACGCCAGCGAAAGCTAACCAATAAAATTAGTAGTTAAATGTACAATACGTAAACTCTTGCCATAACATGACAGTTTCCTTCCTGCATTCATGCGCTACCATTCAACCCACACAAACAGTGTACTGAATTTTTTGATAGCATTACAGGTTGTTTGACAGAACTTGAACAAGATTATATAGCACACGATAAAAGTAGAGTGAACATAATGTGCAGAAAAAATGGCTGCAAGCAAGCGAGCTGGTGAAGATGATGCATATGTAAAACCCCGTGACTAGGGAACACAAAGGGACATGTTTGTGTCTGTCCCTTCGTGTTCCCTAGTCTTGGGGTTTTACATCATGGATAATGTGCAGGTTTCTATTCACGCTTAATGGCCGTAGCAGTAATGCATGAAGACCACTGCTAAGTTGTGTTGAGAAACACCACTTTATGTTTGCCATGTCTAAATGAAACGTACCTGACCTGATCCAAATTAACTGTTTTGAGTCTGGAACACACAAAGAGAAAAACGCAACACACGCCACAACATTAACAGATAGCAAATGAGCTGTAGTGAGCTCCACCTTGGGACAAAGTCAACAAGTAATTCACCAAAAGTCAATGAGCGCCTGAAATGTAACATCTCCAGTGACGTAGCCAGACCTCAAAGGTAGGGGGGGCTCGATACGAAAACTCGCCCCCCCCCCGCTGATCCTGTGTCGACAACACACACATACTTGTGCACACTGCAAACTGAGGATCTAAAAAGGGAACGAAAATAGTTGATTTAGACGTTCACAGTACGATTACATGTATAGGCTGTCATGACCAATGAAGTGGTGTCACGAGATTAGAAGTATTTTGAAAAGCTCATACTTTGAAAACCATTCAAGAGTGCTTCTTAGATAGACGCCATGAACTGCAAGAACTTTCGCGATAGTCACACTGGTCCCCCCCCCCCACATATATTATGTTCTCGGATTTGCACGATTTGTGTGGGTCGGTCCGTGGCAGGAAGGGGGGGCTCGAGCACCCCCTAGCCCCCCTGTGGCTACGCCACTGAACATCTCTGACTGGTAGCAGGACGGTCCACGTTCAATTCCTGGTGCTAGCACTGACTGGCTTTTTCATGAATTATTTGTTGGAAGTTTCGATGTGCTTGAGAACCATTCGTCAACCATTGTATCCTCATGAGGTGATGAGGGTTTGTCATCCCAAAGAGACTCCCTTTCTGGCATGTGTCCTTATGGATGCTCATCACTGCAGAAAAAAAGAAAGAAAGAAAGGAAAAGCATTTAATGACAAGAAATGGATAGTCGCATTTACTGTATAATGATTGTGCACAACAGAAAGAATACTTTTGCACAGAAGGCTGTACTTCTTGATGTCTAACATCAAGTTACAAAATTCCAGAATATATGACATGTTGTAAGGTAGAGAATAAGTAGAGTTATTGAGTTGTCGAGTTGGGAGTTGAGGGGGGAGTTGTACCCCCTTTTTATTTTATTATATATGATTATATAATTATCTTTATGTCTGTACCACCCCTCGCTCTCTACATTACAACATGTTTCATATATTCTGGGATTTTGTAACTTCATGTTAGACATTAACAAGAGCAGCCTTGTGCACGAAAGTCTCGTCTCATTAAAATTTAGATGCTCTCAACAGTCTTATTTCTGTTGTGAATCTCTATCGCAGCATACCTGCACATTGCTGTTCTACGTACTGTGACTTTGCAGTAAGAGTATGGACTTTGGGTAAAAAGACTACACAGCACTGCTCAGGTATTTTTGCCTATCGAACAGTATGTATGTATGCAGTATGCACACAGTATTTGTGCACCGGATCCACTAAAAATGTAGTGAATGTGGCACTGCCCACGGTAATGCACCAAGTTGAACACAATTATTGTAGAATCCAGGTATTTTAGCTTACATGTCAAGCCAGTACCACACCAGTATCCAGTGTGAAGTTGTGACAAATAAATAGTTTCCATTTTCCTTAGCTCTCAGAAAACAGACAGTGAATTAATAAGAGTAGACAATGTTAACATGAATTCTGGGCTATTCTTCAGTTGAAGATTCACAGATAGTAAAGGCATCTTCCTCAATGAACGTTGATGACACTAAAAATTCTAAAACGTTATCAGAGACGACATCAGCTTCGGTGTGTCAAAGGATTGTATGTACAACAGTAATCCAGCTAACAGTAACAAAAATGTGCAACAGACAAATTAACTGAACTAATGTAACGTACCTTCTATATCAGACAGTGAAGCTTGTAACACCCCATCCACAGGAACCAGTGTCCAGACACAAAAGTGCTTGGACTGGGAGATAGCAGCTAATCGGAATGGCGACCTTTGTTTTCCACCCTGAAAGCACAGGTTGTAACTTTGAGGGCAGATTTAAAAGTGGTGTCAAGATGTCTGCATGCGAGTGCACATGAAAAGTTGAACATAGATGAATACTCAAATTATAACATCACATTGTCATACCTGTTGGTGGAGGTGGACTGCAACTAACGTGTCAGCAATTTCTTCATGACCAGATGCAAGCCAGATCATGCTTCATTTCCGCCTTCAGCGTGCACCTGTGATAATTCAGAAGTTAGATTATCAATAGTACTATTGTGGTGTTAATCGTGGTTATATCAGAGTAAGCGCAGTAGGACAGCTGCACAATCGATTCATTAAGCTTGCTATTTTTTTATATCTGTACCTCGACTTACCATTTTTGGCTCTCGTTTTTTGCCTTGATCCTCCGTGGCACGTTCAAAATGTTATGCGTCGGGCACCTCAGATTTTCATCAGACGATTTCGTGCCGAGATTCCAAATTGCCTCTGGAGTCGCGCGTAACCTATGATAACATTCGTGGACGAAATCCTTGCAGTGGAAATTAGCAGGCACCACTGTCAGCCAAGAGCTTCGCACTGCTTGGTCTTTTGGCAGCTTATAATAGGTAACACTTGAATGCTCCGATGAATTGTTCTAACAGCGTAGCACTGTCGCATCTTCGACAACTTCGCCGTGGCATATTCACGAATCATATCGCTCCAGCCCATAAAAGGCAAGGTCAGAACAACGAAGTGCACTTTCCAAACGACGCTGTGCCAAAAAAAAACATTCACATGCTTTGTTTCCGGCTTAGCAACAACATAACAGCTGTTCGCTTATGTACGATGCACAGAGGAGGAAACGAAAGAAGCCAAGCAGCCAAGCCAAGAGTCCATGCCAAGCCAAAGACAGATAAACCGAGAGCAGTGACGTCGGTGCGCCCGTGCGCAGGGTTTGCCGACGGTCTGACGGCCGGGCGTGGGAACTAAAAAAACTGTTTTCTAAAAAACTACGAACAGTTGGAGCAAGATATTTCGCACACATATTCAGTGTTCGGTACTGAACACACAGCGCGAGTATCGCTCAGTTCTGCGGCACTTCAAAATCGGCGTATCTGACCTTTAATGGCTCCCATTTTTGTATTTCCGCACTTCTCAATCTATGGAGAACTGTATGCACCATAGTGCTCTCCTCTAGGTTAGGCTAGGTTGGGTTGGGTTGGGTTAGGTTAGGTTAGCCCCCCCCCCCCCCCCCCCCGCCTCGAAGGACTTCCGACGCCACTGCTCCCTGTACTTTTCAGTTAACTCCGCTTCGAGGTGTACAAGCGGAGCGTGAGCTGAGAACACACACACGCAAAAATGGTCGAGGATTCCGGCTTCTTTCTCCGATTGTGTTTGTAAATTTGATAGCGCAGTTATGATACATCGCAGATTGAAATTATTATGATGGTGGCTCCTGATGAACACGTTGGACGACGGACGTTGACGGATGGGACACGGTTTCGAGCCACGCGTCACCTCAGTGCTCCTTTAAAGGATCTTTAAGGTTTTGTCGAACACTACCGTAATCTGACTTCCACGTTCCTCCTCTCGCTTCTTGACTACTCAGGCTTGTTTACGCTACCGCGTAACGCCGACAACCGAACTAGCGCAACATAAGTTGAATGCCGTACGCAAGTCGCTGAGCGCCTTTCTCGGACGCAAGAAAGCTTACGGCTTGGACCAGTGTTCTCTGGCACCGTTGTGCGTGCTTTGCGCCGCGCGACTGGAACATGCTCTATACTCTTAACGTTGGACGACAGCTTCTACAGCTTCTTCACTTCTACAGCACTTCCGACTACTGAACACCACCAGCAGCTACAGCACCACCTACCGTGTAACGTGTCAACCTGTCAGGGAGAATTGGATCCTATGCTGCCTGACAGATTGACACATTACACGCTTGATGGCTGTCGTGAATGTTCAACAGTCATTGGTTTCAATCATCATTGAAGACAGAGAAAAGCGTTCGCTTCGGTTGTTCATCTCTCTTGTCAGTCGAAGACGTGTAACAATCATTCACAGTACCCCTTATTGTACGCCTCCAAACACGCCGCTGGTTCACATGTATGCGACGTATCCTGCCCTGCTGAAACTAATTCCTTTACCGCTCTTACAAACGAAACGACGCACCGAAAGCGGGTGACATCATCCGACGTCATTAATCGCGATAAAAGATCGGCGGCTTTTATGGCAAAATAAGGAATAAAGTCTCATTTTGTGGCATTTATATCATATCGAGTGAGGTGTACCCCTAATTCTATTCCCATTCACATGAGTATACACAGAACTTACCCTCTGTTTGTCTAGTAGAAACAGAAGACGCTTCCTCCGATACCACAGAAGACATCACTGAAAATATATGTAAACTTTGAAAAGAGATACGATACTGAAAGTAACGACTTATGTCCTGGCCTCCTCAGACACAAAAAACAGAACTTACCCGCATAGCACGCTTAAGGCCAACCATAGTGCAGAATGATACCTTTATCAATGATTACTTGAAACTCTATGGCCTTTGTCGCTTTTGCGCCAAAAAAAACGCAATCAAATAAAAAGATTTCTTGAAAACGGGAGGCGCACGCCTTTCCGAGACATTTATGCAGTTATGGAAGTGTCCGTACGCCCCGCGCTTTCCACAAATCAGTATGATAAAGATACCATTCTGTGCTCCGGTTGGCCTTCAGCGGGCTATTTATTCATTTATTTGTTTGTGTCTGCTTTTGTGTATTCATTTAATTATTAATTAGTGCCCACCAACAGAAATAATCCTTATGAATGGTGCACTCTACGCGAGGGAAGCAAAGAAGATAAATATAATGTGTAAAAACAGATAACATTCTGTGTAAAAAAAAACGATGCTAAGTATCGGGTAAGTAGCTAAGTGGATCTCGTTTTATTGAATGCATACCTTGAGAATTATCAACATAACTGTCACGTGCAACATCATTGAATTCCTCATTGCGAAATCATTGAGATCATGCAAAGAATTGGCGTTACAGGAGTCGTAGCCGTCCTTGAATTTTTGTGACACTTAAGCAGTTACGTTAATTGTCACAAAAAGGGTACGCCCCGGGCTCTTTACACGAATGAAGGGCGATAACAATATCGCTCTGCGCAATGATTGGCCTCCACTATGATATGTGGTGAAGTTCGCCTTTAAGAGTGTATTACTTAGTCAGTTCTAATTGTACAGTTTCCGCCTTTTTTTTAGAGCAGCCGTGAAATCTAAGCCTAATTGTACTCTGGTAAACGCTACATTTTCTTAAAGGGAAAATCGCGGAAATCGTGATAGTAACGCAAATGAGTAGTTCATCTACGTTGCCTCAGCTGCAGTAAAACGTGAGGACGATTCGGAGGTTCATCTATCCTTCCTCCGAGTCGGTGAACACCGTCACCTACAGGGGCACAAAATTCTTGGAGGAAATAAATTGCGACAACGTCCCCTTCCCACATTACTTTGCCCATCAACGCCTGCGGCGACCGGTAGAGACGAGATACACGTCACCTGTAACTGGGGCACATTCTTTAGTAGGAGCAGGCAGGCAGTGTTGCCAACTCTAGGGGAAAAAATCGACTAATCTACACCCTTAGAAATGAACTTCGCCGCATTGCACGCTCTTTGCCAACTATAATCTCGAAGGATATCGTTCTCTGCTATGATTAGCTGAAAACGGGAGACCTACGCCATTTTTTGCGACAATTTTTGTACCAATTAAGCGCGCATAAGCAGTACAAAAAAGCCGTACGCCTCCCGTATTTTAACAAATCGGGGGAAAGAACAATGTCATTCGAGATTATGGTTGGCTAGGAGCGTGCTATGTGGCGAAGCTCATTTTTAAGAGAGCATAGAATTTTCAGTTCAGCCACGAGAAAAAAAAGTATTTCTGTCAAAATCTAGGAAACGGGGCTGTGCACTCATCAACAGACCTTCACCGCATAGGACGTTGTCCGCCAGCCATTGCCATGATAGGGTTACAGCTTCGGATTAGAAGAGCGAGGGGGGCGTACGCCTTTTTGTAGCAGTTTGGATATACGATAATTGGTACAAAAAGGCGTACGCCTCCTCTCTCTTCAGATCAGAAGCGATGACCCTATCGTTGGTGACAGTCGTTGGCGGACGGACTACGTGCTATCCCAGATAATAGACGTCTAACCCAGAGATAAGTTGACACTTTACAGCTAGGTCTAAAGGTAGATGTTAACGAGACGTCTACGTGGTTAGATGATTAGTGAACGCATGCATCTAGATGTCTATAGAACACTACGGGGTTATACGTGTTGTAGGCATCTCAATTTGGAAGTCTACTAGACCTCTAGATGTTATTTAGAGATGTACTAAAAATATCCCTGAGACACCCCCCGAGACATTCCAGGCTAAAAATATCACTTTCCCGTCGTCCTATAGCAGCTCATATGAATTGTGTATGTGACTTTAAAATTCTCTATGTGGTGATTTATTTATTTTTTCACGTGTGCAGGGGGGTGGGGGGGATATGTAGACGCAAAATACGCGGAAAGGTTGCCAGGTTGGTGAGAGCTACGATGACCTGCTACTTCGCATTCGTTAGCTGAGCCTGCAGGAAGGACCGGCGAAAGGGTGAGGCAGCCGGGGATAGCGTCTTGTGGCAAGGGCCATTTCAGGTATCCACAGGATCCAAGGTCTGTCATAACCATACAAAAAAGAAATTCTTAACTGTGTTATCAAGACGATATCGTGAGGAGAGATGGCGCGTGCATGATGCCTCCCCGGGGCCAGTAATTTTACTCGCCGGCCCTGGCTGCAGGCAGTACACACTGAAATATGTAGTCGTAGGGGCACTGGAGTAGTGATGAAAGGTGGAAGTCATCGAAAAGTTTAGCCACCTGTAGGACACGAACCGACATGTTCTGGTGAGTCAATGCCAGGTGAGTCGGCGAGAACGATGTTAAAGAGTAGATGTGGGACGAATCTAAAGTTTTTCCGAACAGGAGTCTGTATTCAAGGAAGATTCTCAAGGAAGAAGTCTCGAATCTTTGGAACGTTTTGTTATTTAAAAAAAGAATTCAAAAGCCAGGGAAAAAACACACAAAACAGTCCTATTGAAAAATGTTTTTAATCTTTGTTTAATGAAAAACAAATTAAATAATAGTTAACATTCAGGAGAAAGCATACCCATATACCTTTTCTTAAATGTAATTATTTAACATATTCTTCATTACAGGAAATACATAAGCTCCCGACCCCATACTATTTCCATAAACATGCCCAAGATTCGCGGACAAAAACTTAAAGCGTGCTTCGCCTGCATAGACGCAGTGCAAAGGAAACGGTGATTTCATTTTGGCGGAAAATATCGGCATTTTCCACTGGTTACACCTGGGCCCTGTAAGATCTATATACAGATTATGACTATATACATACTATTAAGAAATTACGCCGAAAAAGAATTATCCGTATATGTGTAAAGGCTTTTGTTTCCCCGGCGCTTGAAGTCTTACACATTGTATTCAATGGGATAGAGGCAGAATTCGCGATCCATCGCTATTGCACAGTCTTATATATCAAAAGCTATTCGCTTTAGGTAATTTTACACGGCAGTTTCACAATTAGGGTGACGATGTTTGGAACCTTGGTTATGCAGCGAGCCAGTTTTGTTCCTGAGGGCATGAAAGTCAGACTAAAATGTGATACATCACACTTTATAAAAGTGGTTAGCCTAACGGCACTTCCGCAAGTAGGAAAGCCGACTGTGCGTTTCAGCACGTGTAAATGAGGGGAGGAATTAAACTGAAACTCGAAAGAGAGAGGAATTGTCAGAGTTCAGCGCGCATTTTCCTCTGATAACCAGCACCGCAAGACGGGTTAGACAAAAACACCATTGGAACAACGTCGTAGCTTTTATAATTAAAAAGTTAATTAACGATTTTTAAGTAATTAGTGATTTGACGGTTGAGCAACATATGGCCAAGAACGTCCGCCGGCCCAGAGATGATAGAAGTGAAAACAGCATGTCTATAGCCCTTATAGTTTTTTTTAAATGAAAAATCTGTATCGCCTAAAAAAAGACACCCTCTATACACTTCTATATGGTAGAAGCGCACGCAAGGCAATTTTCCATTTTCTTTATTCGTTTGTACACTTGTCTCGGCGACAGCATGCTTAAATTGTGCATGACCAAGCCGTTGCGCCTGCGCTGTCCGGCGACGCCATTGGCGAACGAAACGTAAATGCTAAGTAAGGCATATGCCTCTATGTTCAATTCACTTCAGTGCATCGAACACAACTTGGACCTGGCGCATAAACAACAACTTTATTACGCGATGATTGGCTGGGGAGTTCACCGACGCTCTACCCCATTGCTGGTGGTGATGCGGCGAATGAAATAATGAGCCCCTTCACAATAAGGATCGAAGTCCCGAAATCCGAAGAGCCTTGAGTGCAGAGCTTTAGTGTGCTGGATGAGGCCAGGGACCAAGCAATTTTGTGAGAGAGAGGGGGCGGGAGCCTAGCACGTTGAGGGATGCGGAGAGTACGGTTCGGGAAGGTTGGTAGTGTGGGCAATGAAGAAGAATGTGCTCGAGATCTTCAACCGCACGGCAATGGCTGCAGTGCGGAGACGCAACTTGTCTTAAACGGTAGCGCCCCTGTGTTGTGGAGGCCATGGCGAGGCGCATTCGATGAACTAATGCAGCATCTTGACGAGAGATATGTGCAGGTATGCGGAAAGCGAGCGCTGGATCAACTCTGCTCAGCATGGCGGGGGGTAGAATGTCAGCGGTCCGTTGGCGGGTAACCAGAGGAGACCCCAGGCGTCGAAGTACAGACCGACGATCTCCTCTCAGCAGACCTGCCACATATAATCGCGTTGTGCCAATGTTTTCTTGACTCCAAGCCGATCATGGCGACGTACCTGTACAGATACTTGACAACAGATAGCGAGAGGCGCGCTTTTTGATCCTTCCTTCAAGGAAATGCTCGCATATATGCATTGTTCTGTGCCACTGCCAGCTATTTTCGCTGATATGTGTTTTGCGCGTGAAATACCGTGCGCGATTTTTGCAAACGCTCGAGGTGACGTTGTAGTTCGCTTTCGGCAAAGCACTGTCAATAGCCTAAGATATTACCAGATTATGCCCATCACCATGGCGATATCTGATCATCTCTTTTTCTTTTTTTAGAGTACGCCAGGGGTGTCGAACTCATTCGTCTCCGCGGGCCACATTCAGCCATAGAGGAACTACGCGGGCCCCATAGGACTGCTTGGGGTAGCTACCTCTGATACATGATGCTGCCTTTGATGCTCGAATTCACTCGGGAGATCACCTAGCCTAGCGGTCTGTTTCTGGTAGCTTTGAATGCACTAATATTACAAATCGCTCATGCAAGGTTTGCTCAGAAATTTGGCATGAATGCACTAGCAATACTAATCGAGTAAAAATTTGACGCAGAGACGGGTTTAGAAAGTCATCTGCCAAGACATCGAAAGCAACACAGAGGCAGGTAGGAAATGACGAACTTTTGAGATTTTATCATATGGTTAGAGGTGGAAATCACTTTTGATAAGTTGAACCAAATTTTGATTTCAGAGTTTGATAGTTCGAATTATTTCTGAGTGTTAGAATCGTTTTGATCAGGCAAATGTAAAGATTCCCTCACGATACCTGTGTACAAATAAAGATTGCTAACAAGAACAATTTTCAGAACGCCTCGGTCAAACGGATCGCCTTAGGTGAAGTAATTCTGCGCTTCCAGTGACACTTGCACAATATCAGCAGTCAACTGGTTCGGTGAAAATATTAGATAAACTACAATGCAATTGTGATCGGCGGCATGTTTTGCGGCGGGGCTGCCCTGTCAGCGATGTGTAGCGCAAAGAGATCGTCATGATGTATACCGTTCATAAATAACTTGGTCTTGTGACGACACTTCTCTGATGCCTTCATACCTCTAGAGAGCAGTGTAGCAGTGCAACACAGCCGATGCCCCAGTTGCAGAAAGCACTCGCACGGCTGTGTTCAGTGTGTTTTGCCCACAATCTGCGCATGCTCAGATGACTCTTGTTTGTAAACAGTAAAGTGGTCTATACATTTTGAACGAACAAAGAGATGACTGATGAATCACGGCGCGGCAACTCACTTCTGAATCGATCCAGCATCCTATTTCCTTTTTAGCAATGGCCGCTTTTACGAAAAAGCTGCAGAAGGACATCTCCAAGTACGACAACTTTCGCTCGTCAGGGTCCATTTTACCAAATGCAAATCGATTTTAAACGAACGTACACAAAACCAACCATTTCAGGACAGAACAGGAAGGGGAGGAAAATGTTGCCAACACTTCGTAAAGAACATACGCCAAAACCGCTGTGCACCCAGCAGCGGGATTTGCGCGCGGTTTGACATGCGTATCTTTTCACAGTGCGTGGCCATGCAGGGCTTTACGCAGCGCGATATTCGCAGCGACATACACCATACGGGCCGGCCTATACTCGAGACGAGCTTATCAGGCTCGTCATGCACTGCCCGTTATCACCAGTCAAAAGGAAGTGGTGATAAGTGTTCCCTTTTTCCTGTCCTTCCTTTCGTGTTTCATGCACCCTCTCACCTACACAAGTGTACAACGTAAACTTGTCTTACTTACACAACACGTGCTACTAGGCTAAACGCACTTCAGGGGACGTGTCCGGGGATCTTGGGCAAGATCCAAGAAACAATGTACCCTTAAACAACAACCCTTAAACGTGCGCTGTATCCACTGGAATACCGAAAATACGAGGCGTCGCCGGCGCTCTTTGCAGGGAGTTACCCTCTCCCGGGCAGTGTATCCCCGTAGATACGGATGTTAGGTTTGCAATGAAATCGAAACCGAAGCTTTTGCTCGCGTAGTTTGTCCAGCAGGGGGCTTGAAAGCAGTCCTTATCGCATCATGACGGACGCGGGTACACCAGAGGGGTCGGACTCGCTCAAAAAAGCGTGACCAAGCGGGAGCTGGCATCCGTTAGTCATGGAAGGCGTTGCCTTCCGTTGGCTGCTTCATTCCGCTAAACTTGACGTGCTCGTTTTCCTAAATTGCTAACTTGCTATCTAAATTCGGCGTACTATGTACGTATCTCATGTGTATTCGTTAAACAAATAAGCAGTGAATATTTTCCCACTACATCACTTGCTTCTGTGCGTTCGTTCGTCACTTTATTATCACGAAACTCGACAGACCAGAGCATGGAATGGCGGGTGGTTTCGCTTTTGCCATTTCCGGTTCCCGTTGGTTCGCAGAGCATCATGAAAATGGCAGTTTTCATGTGTTCAGTGGTGTATTCATCTTTGGAATTACATTGCCTTCGGAAATACATGCCTGCATTTGTCACGATGGGTAACGATTTATTGATTTCGCTCGCAGAGCATACAAACGCCACTTCACAGGTCATAGGCGGTAAACATCTTCATCCGTGCCGGTGGAAAGCAAAAGGTTGGCGGTGTCGCAGGTAATCACATCGATAATATATGATTCACGTTTGATATGATAACGTTCACTTTGTATTTCCGATAGCACTACTCAATTATGCATGTATTCCGAAGATTCGTGCGTGCTCAATGCGATTACACGGCTGGCCTCGCTTCCTACGGTGGACGCCGTTGCCACCGTTGCTTCCATCGGCTCGTTCACCCGTTTGTCATCCCACGTGACTGCGCAGGGTTGGCAACAAACGGAGCAGCTCTGCTGTAGTTAGGGGGCTGAAATTCGTCCACTAACACTGTCCATGACCAACGGATGGCTGCGCCCGGGCGGTCACGCTGGGGGATAGGAGAATCCCATTAACGGCGCGCCAACTACGTTCTCTAGAGTCTTCCTATATTAACTCTATGGGGTACACGTGAGGACCAGGTAGGCATGCATTTGCATTTCGCAGCGCTTTATTTATGTTTATTTGCCAGTATTATTGATTCTTTTTGTGATATTATGGAATACATGTCTTACTGATACCATTTTAAATGCTATACGTCGTGCCGTTGCTTGTGTATTGCGTGTTTATATTCATCTTATCCGGAACGATACACTGTCGGAAAGCGGGAGCGCAGCGCCTGTGTTGCTGTAGATCGGTATTATGACGTGCGTTGTGAGAATCGTCTCTTTTTGCGGTGTTACTGACGTTTGAGCTTTTTGACATTTATTCTTGACGTTTCTTCTTGAAGGGTACGTCGTTGTCAGGATTCGGGACTTCACAATTTTATGGCAGTAGACCGAAGAGAAATATTGTCAGCTTAGTTCCTGCAACTGGGAATGTGTTCGACGTTGGATCCTCAGATGATGACTTTTCGGACGGCGACGGTGACGGCGACGCGAACTACGTTCCACCGACTGTGGGAAAGACGAACGCATTGACCACAGTGACCTCATTGACGGATGAGACTGATTCTGACGTCAATGTACCTCACGCTGCAAGTGCACAGCTGCCTTCGTCGTCCAAACGGCAGAAAAAACGGGACTCACAGTTACGATGGAAGAGGGAACATTTGGACAACTGCCAGATGTCTTTGATGGGCCAGATGCTGTTGAATCACCGCTATCGTATTTCAAGAAATTTTTTTGACAGAAACCTCATCAGCATGATTGTGTCAGAAACGAATCTGTATTCAGTACGACAGCAGGGAGTTGCAATAGGTACAACATACGATGAAATGGAGCAGTTTCTCGGAATACTTATTCTTATGGGCATATTGAGCATGCCAGCCTTTTCGGACTATTGGGGCCAGGACTTCCGCTACCCTGCTGTAGCCGATGTGATTCCATTCAAGAGGTTCAGAAAGCTTAGAAGACTCATGCACTTCACATCAGAAGAGGACACATCTGACAGATATGCTAAGCTTCGGCCGGTCTTGGAAAAAGTACGACAAAACTGCTGCAGCATCCAGTAAGAGCGCCAGCAGTCCATCGACGAGATGATGGTGCCATACAAAGGAACACGAGCAGGGAAGCTAAGGCAGTACCTGAGGAATAAGCCTCACAAGTGGGGTTTTAAATTATTTGTGTGTGCAGGTGTATCAGGAATGGTGTATGACATCCTCCCGTATGCTGGATCTGAACCTTTTATCCCACCACATTCACCGAGGAAGAGGAGAGCCTGGGCCTAGGTGTAAAAGCTGTCATCGCCTTGTGTAAAACTCCTCAACAGCCACAGCAAAGTGTAGTGTACTTTGACAACTTTTTTTGTAGCCTAGAACTTCTGAAATACCTCAACAAGGTAAAAGGTGTGCGGGCTCTTGGGACTATTCGACCGCAAAGGTTGAGAAACTGTATGCTAAAGGAGGATAAAAAGTTGAAAGATGAGGGCCGCGGTTCATACGACTTCAGGTCAGACAAGGACAGTGAAGTCACTGTTGTCAAATGGCTAGACACAAAAGCAGTCTACGTCGCCTCAACGTCGACAGGTGTAGAGCCTCTTTGGACCGTCAAGAGGTATGTCAAAGAGCAGAAAAAGAAAATGCCTGTTCCTGCTTCACGTATCAAACAACAACAACAACTTTATTTTCGGCCTTGGAGAGTGGGGAGTTTCATCGCAACAGGCGATACTCTACCCCAGTGCTTGGTGGAATGGGGGGAATAAAATAACGAGCCCCTTTACAATAACGATCGAAGTCCGATGGTGTCCAGAAATGTCAGAAGAGCAATGACAATCACGTATCATGGTGTCCAGAAATGTCAATCACGTATCATCTTGGAGTATAACACACACATGGAGGGAGTTGACCCCGCCGACATGTTTGTGGAACTGTACCATACTCCTCTCAAATCTAGGAGGTACTTTACCTGAAGCTTTTTGCCCAGCTCATCGACATACGTGTGAACAATGCTTGGCTCCTGTATCGACGAGATTCGGAGCTCCACGGCGCATCACAGACCATGCCGCTGAAGGACTTCAGGGCAACCGTAGCAAAGGCTTTGCTGGCGGCGAACAAAAAGAAAAGAGGACGCCCGTCACCATCATGTCAACCACAGAAAAAAATCAAACGACCGAAGATACCAAGGCCACAGGATGATATACGCTATGACGGGGTTGGCCACTGGTATGGATTCGCTGCCAAAGGAAGATCCGGTACTGCCCAGGGGGGCAAACAAGAATTATCTGCACAAAATGTGGTGTCCTGCTCTGCTTTATGGAAGACAGGAACTGTTTCCGAGCATTCCGCTCCAAGTAGGCATGGACACCCAGAGTGGGCAGTGTATCTTCTGGGATACATAAGTGCGATTCTGCAGCAAGTTCATTTTTCAAACTTTGTAGGGCTGTTTCATGAGCTATGGACTGTCTGGATCTTAGAAAGTAAATGTTCCTATTTTTGTCTCTACGCCTTCATCGCTTGACTGTTAAAGGGTAAAACTTGTAATGTAAGAGTTCTGCGTGAACTCTTCAGTACAGAGCAATGCAGAAAAACAAACAAGAAAACACCTGCCGACCAATCACGCTGTCGACGGACTCCGAAGGCGACAATTTTAAAAAGAAACAAATAAACGTGGTAGCTGTATTCGAATGACTCGAGTCGCCGTTTTCGGCACTGGGATTCGAACCACCAAGTCTCGAATCCTTGCCTGGGATTCGAAGATTCGCGGATTCGGTTGGCTCATCACTGTGCAAGAGCATGTGACTCGATACTCCACCCTGAAGCACTTCAGCAGCAAAGCTGTGTTGGTTGCTTTGATGCGTGTATCACATTGAAAATATAGAGGTGTATATCCCTTAAAAGAGATACAAACGTTTCGTCATACTCCGCTACAGCTCATTCGTTGTTCGAGGTCGTACAGGAAGTAAAAAATGCTGCCTTTGTGACCCTCTTCTTTCACATATTGAAGATTTACAGGTGTGTTTTTCCTTAAAGGAAAAAAAAATCGTCACCATAATTCACCGCAGCTTATTCGTTAGTCGAGATCGCCTAGGAAGCAAATGATGCCATTATGACCATCTTCTCAATTTCAAAATCCACAGGTGTATTTTTCCTTAAAGGAGAAAAACAAAATCGCCACCATGCTCTGTTCCGTATGGTTTGTTCAGGACGTCTAGAAACTGAAAAGCGACGCCTTTGTGACCCATTCCTATCCCATTGTGAAAATATACAGGCGTATTTCTCCTTCAAGAAGAAATAATTATTTCGTACCACACTAACTTGAGCCCTTTTCTTTCTTGAGCTTTTTCTTTCTGAAGATCTACAGGTCTATTTTTCCTTAAATGAGAAAAAATGTCTTTCTTCGCCATATTCCGCTAGAGCTCATTTCTTAGTCGAGGTGGTCTTGGTAGAGAAAAGCGATGCCTTTGGGACCCCCTCTTTTTGCAGTGTGAAAATCTACAGGTGCGTTTTTCTTACGCGAGAAAATAATTTCGCCGCCATAATCAGCTCCAGGTCATTCGATAGTCCATGTTGTTTAGGAAGTAAACAAATGCATTTGCTGAATACACCCTCTCCCATAACATCTGACCTCTACATGGTCATCTTTTCTTGCGGTGAAGTTCTGTTCCGGGAGTGTGCACCTGGGGCTCTTTTCTCGCCAAAGTAATCGACCTCTATTAGTTTGTGCCTCGCGTATCGTTGGTCGTTACGTGAAGAAGGCGTGAAGAACAGAAATGAATGTGACGAGCCCTCAACCTATATTCAAGCTCTTGATCCTGCAATCGTCGTGATCAAATACATACTGTTCTTGCTAGTTGCTGTTAGGACGAAATTGTCCTTTCCCACTCTCTATGCGATAACTCCGCCACCATCGACCGTGCTCGCCTCGAGACGCTTCATCTGCTGCGCGACCTTCGACGAACTTACGACGCAACCTCCTGCGTCGCGAAGCTGTGCCCCCTGGCTCAATCCTTTTTTTTTTCAGCTTTCGTTCTGCGTCGTAGCTTTCGCCGTTTTGTGGTGACCACGCGAGTCACGGAACTAGCTGTCGGTCACCATGGTGAAGAACCCACTTAGAAACACGTGACGCGGGGACGTACAGAGCTGCACAAAAGTTCACGGAACACGCTCCGGCGCATTCCTTCCTCGGAGTAGTACGCTAGCAGCGAATGGTGCCGCACGATCTTGTTAAGCGTCTTGTTACTAGTCCGTTCTGCTGCGTGCGGGCGCCTGCGTGCGTATGCGTGGGTTGTAAGCAATCCGTTCCGCTGTTCACATACCTGCGTCCGAATGCGTACGTCACCAAACTGTAAGCCAATGAGCGCCGAGCGGGATTTCCATTCCAGTGGCCGCCATGTTGAAAACAGTCTCAGAGAGAAACCTACTGCGCACGCTCGGAAGGCGGCCTCGCGATTCGTTCTCCGCTTGCGGGCTGCTGCGTGCGTCGGAAAACGTTGAGCTCGGGCGAACTCCTTGCGTTCTGCTGCGGGAGGTCGCGCACGTATCTGTCGCCACGGCAACCAGCGCCCGCACGCATCCGCACGCAGCGGAACGCACTAGTGTGAACCATGCTTGAGACATGAGCCAATTGATGCTCTGAGGGTGGAACACATATGGAAAGGACAAATGCATACAATGCCTCAAATGACTAAAAAATTGATGATAAAAGATGGAAGTCACTGAAAAGGTTAGCCAGTATTAGGACTCAAACTTGCATCTTCTGGATTACCGGTCCGGGGCTCTACCAATTGAGCTACGCTAACACACCTCCCGAGCGACTTCCAAGAGTGCGTCAGCGGAAGGGACAAACTAGCCACTCTCTCTCACTCATCGCGCTTTCACTCTTATATGTTGTCTCACTGATACACCCATTCGTACGACGGGATCGACGCAAGCGGCATCAGTTGAACATGAGACCGTTGATGTTCTGAGGTTGGAACAGATATAGAAAAGACAAATACATACAAAGCGTCAAATGCCTAAGAAATTAATGATGAAAGATGGAAGTCGCCGAAAAGGTTAGCCAACTGTAGGACTCGAACCCACATCTTCTGGATTACCTGGATCTTCTGGATCATTCTTCTTCTTATTCTGGATCTTTTGGATTCTTGGGCATTTGAGGCTTTGTGTGTATTTGTCCTTTCTATATGCGTTCCAGCCTCAGAACATCAATTGTCTCATGTTCAACTGATGCCGCTTGCGTCGATCCCCTCTCACTCCCGAGAGTGAGAGGGGGATGAGTTAGAGAGAGTGGTTGGTTTGTCCCTTCCGATGACGCGCCCTTGGAAGTCACTGAAGAGGTGTGTTAGCTTAGCCTAACTCGTAGAGCCCTGGACCGGTAATCCAGAAGATGTGGGTTCGAGTCCTACAGCTGCCTAACCTTTTCAGTGACTTCCATCTTTTATCATCGTTAGACATGTTAGGTAGCTGCACAGGGCCGGCATCTACTTTTTAGTCCTCAGGGGGCAGACTCTGAGATTTGCGCCCCTCGCCCGCACGTAGTACACAACTTCTGTGGCCGTGCGTTCCGTGGGTGACCTCTTAGCAATGACGCCCCCAAACGAAACACGACACAAGGGAATGAATTCAAAGCGTACCATACGGCATCTATGGAACCTTCCATATATTCTGTTGTATTGAAAGGATAGGCTTGTACACAATGCGTTAATATATGCCTTGCGAAGACCACACACGACGATGACCGGCTAACAATGTGGGGTGCCAAATGCCGTGAACTCCCAGCCATCCGGCCGCCATTTCTGCGCCCCTTCGGCGGACGTCTGGGGTGCAATTGCCCCCCCCCCCCCTCTCCCGTCCCGACTTAGACGCCGGCCGTGTAGTCCAGCCACATGTTTGCAACTCCATACGGTGGCGTTCCTGCTAACATGTCACCCTAAGGAAGGAATGCGCCAGGGGCTGTTCCGTAGACTTCTGTCCTGCCCTGTACATAATAACAGCTGCCGCTGCAAAAGGCGTACACGTCTTCCGTATTGAACAAATCAGCGCACACTGAAAATTTAACTTTACTGCATAGGACGCTGTGCGCCAGCTGTTGCCATGAAGGATATGATTATCGCATCCGGTTCGAAGACTGAGGGGGACGTACGTCTTTTTGTTCTAATTATCATATATCTAACTTGACACAGAAAGGCGTACGATAGTGTAACTGTTTTTAGAGTGTACACAGTAGCATATATGCTACTGTGTACACACGGAGTATACTCCGTGTGTATCTTATGAAGAAGCGTTGTTCAACAGCATACTTACCCGAAATCTCACTTTCCCCTGCAAGGAAGAATAACGAAGGTTTTCAAGAATTAGGGAGAGAAGTTTACCATCGATCCCGCGGATTTTAGAGAAAGAAATGAGCAAAATGGCGCAAAAATGGCATGCGTGGAGGCTCATAGTAAGATTCTCCTATTTTACTAGGCAAAATCACTGCAATAAAGTCAAATTTTAAAATTTATTCTACGAAATTAACTTTTCACGTTGCAGACCAATGAGCGATGAGCCAGGCGTGTATATCTCATCCCTTCCTGTCTACTTCAGCGGCACTACCGGAATAAAAGTAAAACTAAAGTTGGGATGTAATTCGTTACCGGGACGCTACACGCTACCCAAAAAATACTAGAGAAAAAGTAATCATACGGAAACAAACGCTCTTGCGCAAGAAAAAGAACAAGCCAAAATAAGGAACAAAAACAGCAAACGTTGCGTGAACGGGGCAGATCACACAACGAGGCAAATGCCGCAGACGCACTACTGAAACTTGAAATTCGACATAATAAATATCATGAGCTTGGAGCTTTACTCGAAACCGTTTGACAGTTTCAATTGGGCTTATGTGAGTATTGAATCTTGCATGTATTGCACACGATAAACTATCAAGATCCGCAATGACAATATTTCACTTTTCCAGTATTGCAATAATTACGAGGCCTCTAGGCACACATTGACAGTAGCCCATCCTACTTGAACTCACTACACTGTGCGAAATACGTGAAAACCTAATCAAACTGGTCACTCTTGGTCACTCTCGACGTGTGTATATTCTACACAAACTGACTGACCTTCCAACGTGTGAGACCCTAGCCTAACGTAACCTTGGCCAGTCAGGCGTGTTCATATTGAATATGCACATGTCCAGACTCACCAAGGTTAGTTTAGGCTAAGTTGTTACATATTTCACACGTTGGAGGGTCTAAAAACCTAACCTAACCTAACCTTGGTCAGTCTCGACGTATGCATGTTCTACACTGTTTTCACAATACATGCTCTCCATATCAGTCTGACATTCCCACCATGGTGTCTTCGACACTGCTGGCACAAGTTGATTTTCCCTTTCGGAGAAGTAAACGGATGAGACGTTATCTTCTTGCGTCTATTTTCTGCCTATATCTTGTGATTTTTCGAACGTGTCCATTTCCTAATTTACTCCTTCGAATATTAAACAAATAGAATACAGCGCATATCATTTACCACTTAGAATGCCATTGCCCGCACCGCTTCATTCAGTAGGAGACGATATCATGTTTTATACCAAGGATATCTCGAAATCCATAGTCACGCGTCTGGCAACAATGAAAGCACCGAACGGGGAGGATCACCGCTATATCTACACCTATCCGTCTGCCGCAGGATCGTTACCATACTGCAGCTGAATTAGATATGCGAAACATCGATGTGAAATTAAAATGCGAGTATGAAACACTGCATACCCATCTTTCCGAGGCTTTTGGGCACAGAACCAACGTGTAGTCCCTCCAGGTCACAGCGTCTAGCTAGCTTATGTTCATGCCACCACGACTAGGTCGTCGTCTTCGTCCTTCGAAAGAGTTGTCAGAGCTTTCTTTTCTTCTTCTTCTTCCTCACACACGCAGTGGTCGTATGCTTCCTTCTCTTTCGTTGAGATCTAGATTCATAACAACGGCGCACTTGAAAGGGAGACTTCGGAACAAAATTGATTTCAAGCTTGCGGTTTTCCCACAATAATTTACACGAACTGACACAGTTGTTAAATATCTCATTTGAAAATGAAGGTGAAATCACAAAAACGATTTCTGAAATTTGAAAAAGTCCCGCTCCCACCGTACGTCCATGGAAGTGCTTCTTCCTTTCTCTGCTCAGCCAACGTCACCGTGCACCAGTCACACCGTTGCTGCGCTGTTTTCTGACTCTGAGGGAAGCACATGACCGTTGTTTCTTTCCATGTGTGTCTGCTGAATCTCACCCCCAATCTTCGTCCATTATTTTGTTCCATGAATGGAACGTGGTGGCTCCGACCGATGTGGTATACTACTTGTCCAGTCCATGCAACCCGTTGGCCTTCGGAAGGGAAAATTTTTGAGACTCCTCGCCACATCACCGATCGTTCCGAAGTATCCCTTGAACAAAGTGGGAAAGCAATGCGTCTGATGCGAACCCAAAATGAAAGAAATGCACCTTGATTTCACCTCTGGGGGAAGGGTTTCCTCATCAACAGGCAGTGCATTCCCAAGTTATATATATATATATATATATATAAGAATATATATATATATAACTTGTATATATATATATACTTATATAATTATATAAGAATATATATATATAAGAATATCTGGACAACCATGCGATATCTATGAGAGGTCTGAGGACGACATTCGCGTTTCGGGTTTACCAAGTAAATAACAGATGTCCTAGGTACGTCTGTAGGATATCGCGCTTTGGATATTTGAATGGAGGAAGCGGCCTGGAGATCCCTGTGATATCCACGAAAGATCCTGTGATTTCAGGCACTGGTTAAACGTCACAGGAACGTCCCGAGGACGTCACTTGAAGATCTAGGGATAAATGTGAACTTTATGATATCCTCTTCCGACAGTCACATATTCTGTTGTGCTGAGAGCAAACAAAAACTTGTGTAAACGCTAAGTGGATATGGGGGAACTAGTAAACAAGTTATATATTTGTATCGTTCGCGTGCTGCTAGCCGTGGCAATAGTTTTCAATCCGCAACGCTCGTCAAGCAACAGTGGAAATCGAACATTTTTACCGCTCCACTCAGCAGCTAATCACATTACAGACAATAGCTTGAATTAAAAACACTGTATTAGGCCAGGAAATAACGTGAGATCCGTTATTGGTTATATCTTGGCGCTGCAGCTACACGGGTCAATTGCACAGAAGCACTCCCTCACCGTTACAAATGTATCATGGCCCAATACAGTTAATGAATGTGCCCAGCAACTTGTGTTTCAGTATATGCTCTGGCCATTTTGTCAACAGAGATTATTCTGAATGCTCTGGTTTCCCTTCAAGTCCGCGTACGTGGTGGAAGGGACATAAAAGGCACCCTGGTCTTCTTTTTAGGGTGGGAGTGCCTTGGTAGCCTGGTCAGCCTCGGTGGACCGTGAGTCGTAGCGTGGCCGAACGCTGGCAGGGCACACTATTCGCCTCTCCAACTACCTGTAGGGGCGCTTGCGTCGTTTTCAAGTTGGCGGACGAAAGAATGATTACCGTTGATTCAACTTATAGTCTGTCGCTATGCGAAATCCTCAAATACGCTGATTACAATGTAAAATGCAACGCATTTGCGAAGGGCGAAGAGATACTAAAGGCCGGACATATAATAGCGTGTGGCAAAAAGGCCGAAACCGAGGGGGAGATTAACATTTTTGCACTTTGCCTTGCGACGAGTGGCGTGAAGAAGGAGCCGCGTAGCATCAACATTTCGCTGCATAAGGATGGTGATGAGCTTCGCATATCGGACAGACAGTGTTCATGTGAAGCTGGGAACTCTGGATCATGCAAGCACGTCATTGGCGTCCTGCTCTTTTGCAACAAGTAAGTAAAGAACGCATCTGCATGCGACGCGAGCATGAGCACCTTAGCCAGCTTACCTTGTACTGCGGACATATGAAAATAGAAAACAACAAAATATCCGGGCCAGATAGCAGCTTCACAAAAGCTCGTAGGTTTCACAGCGCTGCTGTTCTCGTATTGCCTTTGTAACAGCTCTAGCTACAGTTTCCCAATGAAATGCGCACACTTGCCGCCCATCATAACTGTATGTTTCGCATACTTGCACGCATTACAAGTTACGCGAAGTGGTTAACAAGAAATAGTAACGGTGACCGATCAAAGGATGCACTTAAGCACAAGGTGTAAATAAGCATTAAAAGAAAAAGGGGACTGGGCGATTTAAGAGATATGTTATGTTATTAATTGCATGCAATACATATAATAGTCTGCATGCACTGCTGCACATGCAGAGTGGAGGTAAGCAACCTGGAAATTTGAGCTCCACTGACTCTGCGTGTACATGGAAAAGAGGTCACTCCACAGCACAGTACGATGAAACTGTTCCACTGAAGAAGGTGTGCCACATTGAGGAATGTTCCTGCCCCATTGAAGGCTCACCGGAAGAGGATGAGAACTTTGTTTCTCTGGTGGTCAGCGTTTGTAAAGAGAGTGCGCTCGCAAAGCACAGGTAAGGAAAAGGTCAAGGGCTAGGATGTAAATAAAAAATGGCAAATCTATAATGGATAGGTATGCCTGCAAAGGTTAGCAGAAAACGAAAATCCCAGAAAATTGCTTTCGATGCATCCGGCACACTAAAATATGTACATGGGATTCCTCATTTGTTTCATATTGTCATGATCATAATCTCTGCCTCTAAGAGGAAGCTTATGTGTCAAAAACATTTTGATTTTCCAGGCAAGGACGTGGTACCAGGGCTTCTCATCTGTAAGTTTGACAGCCATCTATCTTAAGCTAGAAAATTTGAAAAAAACATGTCTGTTAAACCACTATGGCAAAACTAAAAAAATAACTGTCTTTTTATTACATATGAATGCCTGCATAAGCCGTATAATTGCATTGATCTGGATGAGCTGTAGCATAACATCCTTTGCCTCCCTCTGGAATTTCAGAACTGCACGATCTGACAGGAGCTCATCAACTTTGCATAAGCTAATTCAGCACATGACATCAAACACACTGATGGAACACCTCAGCATGTTTTCAGTGCCATTTCCTGACATAGAGAGTGAGGAATTTTACAAAGATAATGTTCTCACCAACATCCATGACATCGAGAGCATTGCGAATGACACACTGATGGACAAGATGCTGTGGAAGCAGGAACGTTGGAACAGGATTACTGGTATGTGAAGCATAGATTAGCATTAGATAAATTAATATGCTGTTTTCCACCTACAGGGTTCTTAAGAAACTCAGCCAATGCATCTGATTATGCCCATTTGTTGGTTTGTACCTGAACACAATATTTCATAGAGCCACCACCACCACCACCACCATCATAGAGCCTTGCGGATGTACTTGAATCTGTAACTCAGTTGCTTTCTTTTAGAAACTTCCGCACTTTTTGTGCATGCCTTTTTAGGTGTGGAGAATGTAAATACGGAACTAGTTTCGCTTCACTGTGGTCATTTTGTCCATTTCAGGTACCACTTACTATCCATTATTTACCTATTCAAAAGGACTCTGGGGCAGCAAGATATTGTCAGTTGTACGCCCGAAATTTAAGGGTAACTCATGCACTCTGTATGGGCTTTCTGAGGAGCAAAACGCTAGGACAGCGTACGAGACAAGTACTCAACAGCAAGTAGCAACATGCGGACTTCTTGTATCGCCACAGAACCCGTGGCTGGCTTGTAGTCCCGATGGCATTGTACTGAACAATGACACACCAGCCAAGCTTGTGGAAATCAAATGTCCAACACAGGGTAGAGCGATGCCTGTGTCACAGGTTGTTACGCAGTGCAAATTTTTGACAAGCAACGGTGAAAATGTGGAACTGAAAAAGCTCCATACATACTACGGACAAGTGCAACTGTGTATGGCGATCATTGGTGTCCAATCATGTGATCTAGTCATTTATGCTAGCTTTGATAGGTCCTGCTTTGTTATTAGTGTGCCCTTCGATTCACACTTCGTCTGGAAAATGCTTTCTCGTCTAAAAACAATTTACTTCACACATGGCCTTCCTGCACTGAGAAACTAATTTTTTTTAACTCTTGCAACTGCGTGGGGCAGGAGCTTACGGAACACCAGGACTGTGTGATGCACTTCCTCAGTAAATGGAACCACAGATAAATCCAAAAGATTTTCCTGGCCTCAGTATACCTACATTGCTGCCCTTTGTATAACTCCCAGCATAGATATAGCAAATATGTTTTTCATTAACCTTTGTGCAAAATAATTGAAACGAGGAAATTGGCAAACAAATTAAGAACACTTATCGTAAATTTTAATAGCATCAGTATATCCAGAATATGCACAGTTTTTGACAATCTTCACTTTTACAGGTATTGCACAGGATCGTGTACTTTGTACAAACACATTGTCATAATAAATACATGAAATTCAGAACATAAAAGGACTCTGGCTATCACAGGTGGTATGGCTCACAAGGTGCACATTCGTACTATCACAGCAAAGTAAATGTCACTGACTCAGAATATGTTAACTAGTCAACTTCACCTTACATTCTGGAATATATAAAGTAAAATAAATGTAGCAATATTGCAAAATACATACAGAAAGATGAAACTGCTGTGGCTATTACAGATAATTAGGACCTGAAGTTCAGGACCAAATCACACTTAAATCACAGAAATAATGCAGAGTACAAAATAAATAACACCACAGCTAAATCTCTCTATCAAATGACTCACACATCAGGTTGGTCCTGTCTCTCTGTGATGAACAACACTTAGGGCTCTTCGTTTTCAGGTTTCTTGATTTTATAAATTCGGGGGGATAAGGTGGAGAGAAATGGGGCACTAGAATCTGTTTTTGATATGTCATCGGGAAATGTTTGGGTGAAACGAAGGGCATATGAAACAAGCCGCTGCTGTGACACGGGGACGGGAAGCAAGATTATGTATATTTCTGTTTAGAACTGGGACAGTGAATGACCGCGGTATTCAAACAGTTGTCGAAGCTCCACAAAATCTCGCATTTTCTCTCCTGCAAGAGGGTATTACAAAAGAACAAAATATAGGAATAGAAATAGCTCTCTTTGCTGATATTATGATTCACTTTTCCGACGGTTTACTTAGAATGACAAGATGGAGGACCACAAGGATTCTGGGTAGACATCGGGTATTACCCAAATTATTGAAAACTTCATGGGGGAACTGTTGTGAAAAATCAAAAATCAGGTTTACCTGATTTTTCATTCAACCCAAAAATGAAGAACTCTAACATACTTAGGAATTAGAGGAACGTGTCATCACACAAGATGGGCTTAGAGAGGTTTGTTATGGCAGCTGCAATGATCATAATACCATCGGCTTCAGGCACCATGTTCCATGAAATTTTCTGGCTCAACACCCGAAACATTTTGATTCGCTGTATGGCTCTTTCTACATGAACACGGGCCTTGGCAATGTCTTTCGTTTGAAGCGCTTCCTCTCTTGTAAACTGTTTTTTTCTGACGCAGAAATGGTGGCCTGATAACCTTTACAAAATGTGGTTCACAAATGGAGTCAATAAGAAATCCACGGTCAACCATAACATGATCATCTGGCGTCAGTTCTTTGATGAGACCACTCTGCTCAAAAATCACCCGATCTGAAGCACGACCTCCGTATCCTTGACTGACATAGCTTATAAGACCTCCAGGTGAAATACCTATCATATATTTTACTGTGTTTGCTTTTTTGTAATGAGAGTAGGTACAGATCCTGCACCTCAGGCACTTTGGGGAGGCCACTTCAATTTCGGTACAGCCCAGTACTACTCGCACTTTAGGAAACTGCTGGAAGCACTTTGGCAAATTGTCAAGCACCTCCTCTTTTGTTGGCCACACTATGCATGGCTTCAGAATCACTGCAAGTGCCCGTATAGTGAGCTTTACAGTGTTGCTGCAAGTTGTTGGCGAGCACTGGTACAGTTGACACAATAAGGTGAAGGGCATGCAGTGCTTCATGTACACGAAAGTCATTATTATCCTGTCTTTTGCTCCAAACATATGCCTCGTTGTTGTTGGAACTTTGCTTTCAAGGATGTCTATCAATGTCTTGAGCAGTTCTGGGTTGTCAATACCTGTTAATGCTGTTAGGATATTTTTCTCACATGCAAAATCGCTAAAGCTCCGTAGAAAGTCTCCAGATGTGACTTGTACTTCTGCGTCCTTTTTCTGCACTTCACTTGTGCTGTACACCTGAAGCAGAGCCTCAGCAACATCCTTTTCACGTTCTGTGACTTCGGCTTGAGTTCGGTGCAGCACAGCTTCAAGTTCCGACATACTCGTAGAAATGTCAAGGGGGCTTTCGTCCTCTTGGTTGAAGCTGTCATCACAAGAAATGGGTGGCTGCAAAATAGAAAGAGATGGTAACTGAGTACTTTCAAAGCTCAACAACAATACTACACATTTGCACATCAAGGAAGCCTGTACAGTGTATCTGCATGTAAGGATACGTTACTCGTGAGATCACAATTGTATATTCATGGAAATTTATAATGTGTTAAGTAACAGGATATGTTCTGCAGGTATTGAAGTGCATTGTGACTTTTCTAAAGCATTTCATTTGTGGAGTAATTAGGAGTCCCCTGTAGGAATGCAGGGTGTACAGGAATTATGATTATAGTGTAGTGCACAAAGCACTAGGACGATCAAAGTAGAGGATGGAGTAAATCTGTGACTAGAACACCAATGACAGAAGTTAACAGGAGAAGTAAAATTTGCTGTTAGAAGCTTCACATGTATGCCCACAAAGTCTTGTATTGAGTAGGAGTGTCGGTTAAAATCACTGGTGATGAACTTTGTTCAGCTACTGTGTATTAAAATGCCCCCATAAATTATTTTACCTCTATCACACAATATGTAGGTGGTAATGAAATAGTTCATGGTTGCACACCTTGGTTGATAGCCATGTTTCGGTCAAAAATACAAACTCAGGATCACATGAATGCACAAACGAACACATCTCATCACTCTCGTAAACTCTGGCTTCCATCACTTGACATGGAAACATAGGAGCGCTGACTTAATTACCCGGTATTTGCAAAGTTGAAATAGATACATGGTCAGTTTCATTTCATAAGATGTGCTTAATGCCTCTTTTACAATGCACGCTCAAGAATTGCGCGAACGACAATAAATTTAACTCACGCGTGCCGTTTCCTGGTGCCTTCGTTGTCTTCGCTCACATCTCTCCTGGGAGAGCTTTCGTTTTCTGTTTTCTTTTTCGGCGTTGAATGTGGACGAATGCGGGAGATTCTGCGACGGGGCAGCTTGGTGCTTGAGACGGCGTTTCTTGCATTGAGCGTCTGTCAGCCGAGAAGCAAGTTGAAGGATGTGCGATACGTAACGAACTTCTT